>NW_012143856.1:6945909-6962703 GCF_000956105.1 Propithecus coquereli | reverse complement strand
TTGCTTAAGCCCAGGACTTTGAGTTTGCTGTGAGCTAGGCTGATGCCACAGCACTCTAGCCCCTGCAACAGAACAAGAGTCTGTCTCAAAAAAAGAAAAAAAAATTTATTCTCACAACAATCCTATAATGTAAATACTATCATTACTCTTTTATTACAGAAAAAACTGATTGTATAACATGTTAGAATCACACTGTTACTAAAGTATTCAATCAAATTCAGGCAGCCATTTCCAGAGCTTATGCTGGTTCATCTCTTAAAAGAGCTAACACTCTACATCTGTAAAATAATCTACAATTTTATTGATTGTTCATCAACCCTTTACTCTGTTATAATGTCTAGTTCTAGTGAGTAATAATTAAGGGGTTATAAAAGAATTTTTCAAGGGCAGATTAACTTGTTTCTAATACAGAGGAAAAAAAAGATAGTGCTAAGTATCAGCACTGGAAATCAATAAAACATTAACAGAATGTTGTTTCTATTCCTAATAAGAACTAAAGAAAGTAGAATTAATTGCAGCCTGTGGGTTCATTCTTAAATGTAAGAGAAGGAAAATCTTAATTATCAAAATTTTCCTCCCATTGGTCTTGCAAAGTGATTTACAGTGTATCTCACTTGGCCAGCATCCAGCTCTCCTGACTGGTGGGCAGGGTTTTTAGAGTCAAAACACATGATTTCTGAAGGTCCCTCCATTATTCTCAAATTGTACACCCTGTCATTTGCATAAACACACAGAGTCTCTGCAAACTTTAATAAGGGGGAGGGAAATAATCTCTCCCCCCCTACACACACACACACACACACACACACACACACACACGCACAGGTGCACACACACACACAGCTGTTTAGAGTATGGCGTCAGGTTGCTCTTCTGTTCTGTTATCTAGAAATAGCAAAGGGACCTTAGGTGCCCCTGCCAATTCTCAAAGGGCATGCCCAGTAGAGTTGAACTTGGCTGCTACACACGGTGATTCAGCAATTTATCAACAGAGAATGTGAGAGGGAGGAGGATTTTTCATGTTGGATTTGGGTAAGGGACATTTTGTGTTGTACACAAATGAAGACAGATCTAGAGTTGTTAATTTTGCTCTTTATTGTAAAGCTCTACTAATGTGTGTAACTGGCTAATTTCAGACCAAAAATGCTATTTGACTAACTGAACATTTAGAATGTGGAAACTGATTTTGTAAGCTTGTACCAGAAATAAAATAAAATAAATTACAGAAATCTACGTTACATAGCTAAAGATATGGCAAAAACTTTTTTTAGTTATGAGATATGTTCTATTTAAATCTAACAGACATCTGGGAGAGACAGATTGAAAATTTTATTAATCCTATTTTACAGAAGAGCATGAGGAAGGAAGTAACAGACCATTAAAGGACTATTTCTCAAACTGTATAGCAAGATGCAACATCTGAATGGCACTGCTCCCCCAAATCAGACTATGTCTTATCTCAGTCCACTTGTACTGCTACAAAAAAATGCCACAATCTGGGTAATTTACAAACAATAGCAATCTATTTCTACTCTGAACATGCTTGATCGCATCTGATCTCCAAAGCTAAGCAGGATCAGGCCTGGTTAGTATTTGGATGGGAGAAATCTACTTCTAGAGGCTGGAAAGTGCAAGATCAAGGCACTAGGAGGTTCAGTGTCTGGTGAGTGCTGCTCTCTGCTTTCTAGATGGCATCATGTTGTTGCATCCTCCAGAGAATATATCCTCACATGGCAGAAGGCAGAAGGTGGAAGGGCAAAAAGAGGCTAAACTTATTTCCTCAAGCACTTTTATAAGCATGTTAATCCCATCCATGAGGAAGGAGCTCTCATAACCTAATCACCTCATAAAGGCCCAACCTCTTAATTCATTTGCTCTGAAGATTAAGTTTCAACATGAATTTTGTAGGGTATACAAACATTCAAAGCATAGCAGTGCCTCTCCGAATAACACCTATTTTATTAAAATGTAATATCAGTGCTTCCTGAAGCTAGACTTAATGTGTACCATATTGATCTTTCTATCAAATGATTTGATATGGGTGTGAATGGCTCCACAAAGAAATAACAGCAAATGACCTTTCCAAGAGCAACTTTTTTCTAAGAAAACTTTGGCCTACTGTTTGTGGCTGCTTGGGTATGTGATTTAAACTGATGCCACAGCACTCACTCTAGCCCAGGCAAAAGAGACTCTGTAAAAAAAAAAAAAAAAAAAAAAAAAGCACAACTTTCCAAGAGGAAACTTGAAATCATAAGTAGAGAGAGAAGATTTTCAAAACCTAATTCTAAATTCCTTTCTGAGATTCACAAGAGCACTTTAGCTCTAGAACAATGTTTCTAGAAACATAATATATCAGTAAAGACATTTATAGGTCAATTACTATTACCTGGGGAATTTGGTCTACTCTTATTTTACAGTATACCTGCCAAAAGAAAATCATACATGGCATGTTTTGACTTGGCTCTAAGCTTTCTGAAAGCTTTTCTTTCTTTTTCAGCTTCAATTCTGAAGCTTACCTGCTACTCTTTTGGCCCAGAGCCAGTTGATCCCTAAATCTACAGTGTGCTGTGTTTTTCTCTGTATTCCAGCCAGCCTCCTATTTCAAATGTTGGCATAAATAGAGTGCTGTTAGTGAAGCCACAGAATATTAAGATGAGATTATTTGGGAGGGAACCTGGGGAGGAAAAGTTTGGAACTCAACTAGAGCCTAGAACAGGCCAATTATGTAGAGAACTCTTGGCTTCTGAAGAACAAACAGGCAGATTCATTTCAGCCACTATGATGACAAGCCACTGTCTTCACAGTTGCTAAGAAAATTTCTTGGCCAATAGATTTGGAAGCCTCACTTTTTGCCTTCTGGGAGATAGGCCATTGAGGAATCTGCTTCATTATTCATTCATTTATTCATTTATTCATCCATCCCTCAATAATTCATTTGATCAGCCATTTAAGAACAATTTTATTTTGAAAAGTATATAACAGTCCTTCTAAAAATTTAATGAACATTGAAGTTACCCGGAAATCTTGTTATTACGCAGTTTCTAATTTGCACTCTGCATTTCCACTAAGCTCTCACGTGATGCAGATGCTGTTGCTCCAAGGGTATGAGAAATACACTTCGTTTCATTTCCCTTTTTCTTAGATCAGTGGTTTTCAAACTTGTTAGAAAAATGCAAACTCTTGGGCCCAACCCAAACCTACTGAATCATGGGGTAGAATCCAGTAATCCATGTATTATTAAGCCCTCCAGGTGATTGTGATGCATGGTAAAGTTTCAGAATCACTGAGTCTAGACTCATAGTTCCCAAAACCTGGCTACATAGTATTAGGTTATTAAATATGAAATGTCCGACTTTAAAAGTGTACTTTGTTATAAGTTTGTTTGAATTAAAAGTGTAGTTTGTCAAACAAGAAAGAGTACAATTAGTCGAAGTATGTCTAAAGTATCGACACAGTTTTGACATCTTAAAGGTAGCTTGTTTATGCCAGCAGTGAAGAAGCCTGGAGAGTAAATGGCGATGAAATCACAAAAGGCATTTTCCATAGCTTGTTGAGAATTGAATATTTTTCTTGCAAGAAGTGGTCCAAAGCCTGGAAGAAGTGGTAGACAATTAGTACAAGGTCTGGTGAATATGGTGGATGACAGAGAGCTTCCACATCCAGCTTCTATAGTTTGAGCAGCATTGTTTGTGCAACATGTGGTCGAGTGTTGTCTTGTAAGAGGATTGGCCTGTCTCTAGTGACCAATCTTGGCTGCTTAATTGCAAGCATCCTCATCATTTTGCTTACTTGGTTGCAGTGGACATCTGCTGTAATTGATTGACCAGGTTTCATGAAGCTGTAGTGGATAATACCAGGGCTGGGCCACCAAACAGACACCATTAGTATTTTTTTAATGAATATTTGGTTTTGCGCTGTGTTTTGGCACTTCATCTTTATCCAACCATCATGCTGAATACTTGAGATTGTAAAAAAATCCATTTTTCATCACACGTGACAATATGGTGTAGAAATGGTTCGCCTTTATATCATGACAACGAAGAAAGGCCAGCTTCGAGACCATTTCTCTTCTGACTCTCATTTAATTCATGTGTGACCCATCTATCCAGCTTCTGTACCTTGCCAATTTGTTTCAGATGGTCCAATATTGTTGGAATAGTGACATCAAACCTTGCTGTTAGTTCACGCATAGGTTGAGATGGATTTTCTTCCACTACAACTTTTAGCTCACTATTATCCATCTTGGTCTCAGGTCGCCCATGAGGCTCATTTTCAAGATTAAAATCACCAGAATGGAATTTCTCAAACCATAGATGTACTGTGCATTCATTAGCCACATCCTTCCCAAACACTTCATCAATATTTTGAGCTTTCTGTGCTGCATTTGTTCCACTATGGAACTCATATTCGAAAACACATGAATTTTTGAGTTATCCATGGTTTCAAAAAAATTGCTCTAAAAAATTTGCAGACAATCACAAGCTATTATAAAATGTGCATTTGAAAGACTGAGGATGTACCTTCATAATAAACATAAAACAAGAAGTGTCAAAGTGAAATGTCAGAGATAACAACTGCCAAACTTAGTACATAAGGAAATTGGACATTTCATAATTAATAACCTAATAGAATCACTTGGGGATCTTGTGGGTTGAATTGCGTCCTACAAAAAGATATCCTGAAGTCCTAATCCCTGATACCTGTGAATGTAAACTTATTTGAAAATTGAGTCTTTGTACTTGTAATCAAGATAAGATTATACTGGATAGGGGTGCACTCTACAGGCAATGACTGGTATCCTTATAAAAAGATTAAAATTGGGGGGTACACAGACCCAGGCAAGAAGTCCACATGACAAAAAAGGCAGAAATTGGAATACTGCAGCTATAAACCAGGAAATGCCAAGGATTGCTGGCAACCATAAGAAGCTAAGAAAGAAGCATGGAACAGATTCTTCCCTAGACCATTCAGAGGGAACATGGCCCTACCTTTATTTTGAGAGCTTCTTTGGAGGTTCTAGCAGGGGAGCACAAGCTATTCATATACCCTTTACTGAAGAATGGTCCTTCTCTATCAGGGAAGGTAATCCTTTTCCAGCAAACATGCAGCTTCGGGAGGGACGCAAATGGAGCAGTGAGGGAAGAAGGGGACATCCGCCTAGCCAGCCAGATCAGCCGAATCAACTGTGTGGTGATCGATGGGGTGACAGACATCACATCCAGATCACTCTCACATCTGCCTACCTTTATTTTCGACTTCTAACCTCCAGAACTGTAGAAGAATAAATTTCCATTGTTTTAAGCCACCAAATTTGTGGTACTCTGTTATGACATTCCAGGAAACTAATACAGAGCTTTGCAAAAAAACGAAACCGAATGCATGCAATATCCACTTCCCAACCAACTGAATCAGAATCTCTTGGGATAGGGCCTTTACATGAAAATGTTAAAATATCCCTCGAGGTATTCAAATGTGTGGTCAGGGTTGAGAACCACAGCTCTGGACATTTTTAAACATGAATAGACCATTTATACTCTATTTCGTAAGAAGTCAAAAACACTACAAGCAGTTGAATATCAGTGTGAAGTTATCTATAAGTTTTATGAGGATCAAAGTCAGACAGATAAGTATACTTTGACACTATTTCTCAGAGTTTGGTTAGAGAAACACTGGTATTAGAAACACCTGCTGTCTACTAAGAAAGTAGTTTGTTTACTGGGCTCCATCTCAACCCTAATGACTAGAATCTCCTGGGATGAGGCCTGAATAGTGCAAGTTATCAAGCTCCCTTAAAGTCACCCTATGCATATCAAAGTTTGAAAGCCATCTGTATAGGGATGCTCCAGCAGACTTGAGCTACTTGGGCTTGGGAGGGCTTCCTGAAAATGAGCATACGAAGAGAGAACACTGAACAATGGCATTAGTCGGAACTGTGAGAAACAGCTGCTGGAACAGAGGAGGGTCCTTTTGGGGGCCCCTGGACATCAGGTAGGGCTGGTGAGAGGGTGTGGAAAGCTCTGAAAGCCAGGGTGACAAAATATGTTGAAGAAATAGCATGAGCATCACCTGGGAGTTTAGTAGAAATGCAGAATCTTGGTCCCTCTGCAGCCCTACTGGATTGGAGACTACATTTTAACAAGATCCCCAGGTAATTTGAATGTACGTTAAAATTTGAGAAGCACTGTCTTGGTAGCAGTAACAAATCTGTTGGAAGTTCCTGAGCAAGAAAGTGACATGATAAAATTATGCTTGAGCAGGCTTAGCTTAGTGGGGCTATTTAGAGCTAATTATAAAGTTTGCAGAGCTTTCCAACAAAAATTTCTGCAATGATGGAAATGTTCTACATCTACAATATTGTATTCAATACAATGGCTACCAGACACATGTGGCTATTTAGCACTTGAAATGTGGCTAATGTGATGGAGAAACTGAATTTTTAATTTAGTTTTAATTAGTTTAAATTGACATTTAAGTAGCCACATGAGGCTCATGACTACTGTATGGAAAGCACAGGCTCGGAGCTAGAGACATGAAGACTAGTGAGGAGGCATCTGTGGTAGTCAGAGTGTGCTCTGATTACTGCTGTGGGTATGACGTTTTCATATGGTAGCAAGTGTTATTTCTCACACTATTTTGATTATGTGCCAGAAAAACACAGGCAATACAATTTTCTGTTGAATGAAGAAATGAATTAATGATTGTTTACTTTTGCCTACGATCAACTTTGAATGATAAGGGATCTGATTATTCTGTCTGGTGCTTATGCCTATTGCCGGTTTCTCTTTCATTTCCATTTTTGCTGTTTGTATTACTTGACTTGTCAATAGAGGGTCAGTAGAGACAATGAACCATAAATTGCAAGGGATCTAACTGGTGAAGAAAGAGACACTATCATTTTCCTGAAATTTTTGTTTGGAGTTATTCAGTTAATTTCAAATATCTATTGTTCCTCAAACTCACTGTATTTTTCTTTCACAAATAATCTATTTAGGGACAGAGTGGCAGGAGAGATGTGAGTGACATGCCCTTGATTATTATTAGCAGGGTTTGTGTAACATCCCAATATAGCATTGAGAATGGAAGAACATATGGCTCTGAACTCCAGCAGGCTACAAGTTTGCTCTGGATTTTTTAACCAATTCTATTTACTCACCTTCTTAATTCATGGCCTTAATCCATGTCCCTCATCTACTCCATGCTCTGGAAATCAAAACCCATCTCTGAGTCTCTCTGAAGCTTCATGTACACTTTTTATTCAGAGTCTAGCTCTTTCAACTGTGGAATACCTGAGCTCATTCTCTGAGTGCTGCTTTCTCTTTTCACTCTCTACTTCTTATATTTTCCTTCTTCCTTATTAGTCACCAGTCTTGCTTCTCTCTTTGGGAGCCCTCTCCCCAGTTTTTACTAGTGTGAACGGAAATCCTCACTTTCCAGGCATTCACTATTTAGAAGATTCCAAGAGTAAGGTTAAGTGGAAATATTTGTGGAGCATCAATATAATGAGTGTGATCTCTGAAGTTTTTATATTTAAAGATATTTAGTTGAAAACAGGGAACTAACTATAAATATTTTAACAGTTTTATTCAATCAAAAAGAGTTATTGGACACCTAGACACAGTCTGTGCTTGCAAGAGCTCAAAATCTATTGGGAGGAGACAGAATACAAAGAAATAACTATATAACTTTAGTACAATATTGTGCTTTCAAAACACAGAGTGATTTTGGCACAAAATCATTCAGAAAGGACAGGGAAGATTTCTATGAAAGTGTTACTTTTGACCAGGGTCTTAAAAGATAAGTAAACAATTCTTAGGTAGATGGAGTGAGTACTGACTGAGGAAGGAAGGCAGGAAGGAAAACATGGAGGCATAAAAAGTGTGGTGTTATCATAGAAATTCAAGTAATTACATATGCTAGAAACAAAGCATATGAGAAATTGCCCTTAATTGCTGAATATGTTGGCAGAGCATAAATAGTGGAATGCCTTAAATAGGGTGCTAAGGAATTGTGAATTTATCCCAGGGGTGATGAGGGGCAAGAAAAGAGGTTCAATAGAGATTAATAATAAGATCTTTGTGTTTAAAATGTAAATATGGTTAATGGAGAGGATAAAACTAGACTCAGGAAGACAAATTAGTATGTTATGACAACAGCCTGGGTAAGAGATGATGAGGTCTAAAATTGAAAATAGAGCAATGAGAATGGAGAGAGAAAGATTTGAGATAATGTAGAAGAAGAGAAAATTAATTGACTAAATTTCAAATAAGATGGGTTTTTTTCTAATTTTTAAAAAGTAATTTTCTAACACTTTGCTGCACTGAAAATATAAAGATAGTGATTGGACAGGAAATGACCTGGACTTTGAAATGAGAGAGGCCTGGACTTGAGATCCAAATTCACCACCTCCCATGTGGGTGACTCACAACAAGTTACTTCACGTAGCTCAGCCTCAGTGAACTGGAGGTAATTCCCACCTTGGAAGATTGTTGGGATGTTTAAAGAAAGTATGAAAAATGTCTGACACATATAGGTAGCCAATTAACATTTGCTCCCTTTCTGCCCTCTTATCCAACTCTAAAACGCATGACAGTGAATCTTTCAATGTCAAAAAAGACTATTTCTCCTTTTGAATCAGCAGACTTAGAGCCTAAAATATGTTTTTTAAAACAAACAATTTCTTTTCTGAGAGGATTAGACCCAGTGTTCCACTCTGTAATAAAATTTCTGAGTGACAGTTATGTTAAACGTAAGAAAACTATAGTGTTCCTGGAGCTGACATATTCTGATCAATATACTTATTGTACAAGACATCAGATTCAATAAAGCATTCCAATGCCACTTCCGTTGCCAATCGAATTTCTGATAATAACAGAAAATCCCTAAAGTAAAAACAGAGATGTTAAGCCAAATGCTGTGTAAAAAGTTGTTCTTCCTTTTCTGAGAAGCTTTCAGAAATAATTTTGAGTCAAATCTTTCCCTTTGCATAAGATAAGCAATTATCAAATACACTAATAGAAGATTGTCAAAAAGGAAGATTTAGTAACAATGATTTCTGTAATCATCATAAAAATCATTTGATGAAAAATTTCTACACCAGGCCAATCTGCAAAGAAACTATTTAAATTAGAAGACTAATAAAAGATTTTGTTTTCATAATGTCTGTCTATGTTTTCTACTGTGAAATATAAAGTAGAGGTATCTCTTGGGAGTTAAAACATAATTCAATAGCTAAATTTTCAAAAACAAAACAAAGACTAAAACAACAACAAAGTGTACTAGAATCTTATTTGATAATAGTGTGTACAAAGATTCACTTACAAAATAATAAAATGAGAACATTTGACTTTCAAAGAGACCACTGATACTGAGTCAGAAATTGTCAAACTATATCGAAAATTTTACCAAAGACTATGTAGGAACTTTTGTAGACATTAATCCAATGTTTTTTATTAATGCATTATCATTAATAATACAGAAATCATGTAGTGCTAAGGCTTTGTTTCAGGATGAAACACTGACCCTTAGAGAGTTTACTTGCCTAAATTCACACAGCTAAAAATGAGTTTATATGACTCATACAGCTATAAGGGAATTTAAATGACTTTCTCAAACTTTCACAGGATTTGAACTTATGGACATCTAGTTTGAAATTCCTGCTGTTTTTATTATACTGGATAGAGTCTTTTAAAGACTCAGTGCTCTCACCTGCAAAATGGGAATGATGCCTATTTCTGAATGTATTAGTCAGGATTCCAATAGGAAATAGATGTATACTCATACTAGGCAATTGAAGATTCTAATAAAGGAGCTGTTTATCAGAGTGTGAGTAGGTACATGGGAAAAGGGACAGTACCTTGTTCTACCAATAAGGGAGAGTCCTTACTATCCTTTAGTTTTAGAGGGAAAGGGAAAGATTACTGGCAATGGAAAGAGAATTGTAGAGAGGGCTTCCCATAAGGAGCCGAGATATTCTATGAGAAAACACAACTGGGAGAATTGATATTACCATTACTGTGGGATCGCCTGTGATTGCCTCCCAGTGAGGAACCCCTCCAGAGCAGAGTAAAGAATGGATCTGGAGGGAAAATGAGGACTATCTAGCATGCTAGGATTAAATGAGAAAATGTTCTGAGAACATGAAATACTTACCATAGAGATGATATGATAAAATACTACTACTAGCTTAATATGGGAGCTTATGATGTGTCAGGAATCAGTCTAAGCAGTTTTCTATATTATATCTGTTTATTTTCCACAATTTTATGAGATAGAAATTATTATCTTCATTTCTGAAGTGAAAAAACGGAGACCTGTGGAGGTGATATAATGTGGCCAAGGTAATATGTATCAATGCTGGGATAAGAACCAAGGCCATTAGACTCCAGATATCACCTCTTAATCACTGCTGTACATGGATATGTGTAAGGCTTGGGGAATCATGGTAGGTCATTAGCAGTATAAAAGAAATGTCTTACATTTGATTTCTCTTATTAGTTGTCCCTACTAATAACTGCGAAGGATTGTTATTTCCATTTTTATAGATAAGGAACAGAATTTTTCAGTTGCTCAATTGGTTGAAAATGATCCAGCCATGTTATATTCTAGAAGCTTCCTGGACTTCTTATCTTACTAACCTTTGAGTCATGCTGCCTCCCAAAGAGTAATACACGAACAGTTTGATGCTATCTGTTTTGCAACCAATTATGCAACATTTATTGAGCATCTGTTATGTGTGTCAAGCATGCATTAAGCTCTGAGGAGATAAATAAATCATTGTCTCTATGCTCAAAAGTAGCTCATAGCCAGCCTTGGTCCAAAACACTATCATCTTTTTACCTGAAGTATTGCAATAATCTTCCAACTGGTCTTGCTGCTTCTATGCTTTCCCCTAGAGTCCACTAAGTAGCTGGGAAAACATCTTTGAAATCATAAGTCAGATCATGTTACTTTCTTGCTAAAAATTCTTCAGTGGCATCCTATCTCATTCAGAATATAGGTCAAAAACCTAGAATGCCCAATACCAGCTGTATAGCAGAATCACAATGGGAGCTCTTTAGAAATACTAATGCCTCCCCTCTCCAAGAGGTAGACCTTAACTATACCTGCCACCCCTACTTGAGTGTAGGCTGTGCTTAGTGAATTGCTTCCAAAGAGTAGAGTATTGGGTAAAAAAATGAAAAGAAACTTTACATTGTAGAACCAGGGAACTTTGTCTTAGTCCAATGATTAAGGTTAATATCACCAGTGGGAGATCATGTTGATAGTATGTGCCCTTGATGTGATGTGATGAGAAGAGTACTTGAATGGGAAAATATTCTTACTTTCAAACCCATAACTCTGGTCTAAACTTGAGAAAAACATCTTAATATTCAATTAAGAAACACTCTACAAAGCACCTCAACAGTACTCCTCAAAACTGTCATCATGAAAATAAGGAAAGTCTTAAGAAACTGTCACAGACCAGAGTAGACTATGGAAACATGATGACTAAATGTAACGTGGCATCTGATCCTAGACTAAAATAGGACATTAGTTTCAAAAGTGTGAAATCCTAATAGAATGTGGCATCTAGTTAACAGTGATGTATCATTGTTGGTGTCTTCATTATAACTAATGTAACATGGCAATGCAAGATATTAACAACAGGGGAAACTGGGTGAGAGTATGTACTTTTTGTAGTATCTCTGCAACTTTTCTATACATCTAAAACTATTCTAAAATTAAAATTTATTAAACCCTGAAAAAAAGCTAATAGAAAAAACAAAAATAACAATAGCAACAAACATCAACTTCTGAACTCTACATCATTTAAATTAGAATCTTTTGGGATGAGACTAGGCTATTCTATATTTTTGAATACTTACCTGTTATTTTTAATGTACAGCCAACTTGAGAACCATCATCCTACTTGAACATTTCCATAACATCCTCTCTAATATTATCTCTTACTACTCTCTGCCTCACACCATATACAATGGCCACTCTCCCCTCCTTGATGTTTCCCAAATGTGCCAGGAATATTTGAGTTTCACAACCTTTGCACTTACTGTTCCCTCTCCCTAGAACACAATTTCACTTAAATATCAATATTGCTGCTCTCTTGCTTACTTCAGATCTGTATAAAAATAGAAACAAAAGCAAAAATAAAACCCTGTCATCTCATTATAAGGTCCTTGAGGACCATCCTTCTACAAATAGCAACAACTTACTCCCCAGAACTAATTTATTCCATATTTACTTTATTCTGTTTCATTTTTCTTCACAGCACTTAAAATTGCCTGGCATTTTATTGTATGAAATGTTGTTTTTTGTGCCCGTACAAAAATCTAAGCTCCATGGTAACTGGGACTTTGTTTTGTTCGTTGTTGTATACTCAGTGCCTAGAACAGTGATTATCACATAGTGGATGTTCAATAAATATTTATGGAATTCTTGAATGAACAAATGAGGAAAACTGACAAGTAGATAATTGTGATGCAGCCTCAGAAATACTATGATAAATGGAAGCACAAGGTGCTTTGGCACGAGACTTGATTGGCAACTACTGACTGCAGACTGGGGAAATTCTTGGAAGATACATCAGAGGACATGTTCCTGAGGCAAGCTGTAGAGGTCAAAACATCATTGCTTAAGAAAACAGAACTGAGGTTAGAATTTCAGCCAGAGAAAGCATCATAACAAAGGCCCCAGGAGGTCTGAGAGCTGCATAGTTCAGTATGACTGAAGTGTGGAGAAGTGTGAGCTGGGGAATATAGCTCAAGATTTGGTGTAGCTCAAATGCAAGGCTGTGAGAGGCCCCCTATGTTCAATTCCACGTGGAATTGGTCATGAAGACTTGGCCTAGATTACCTTGGCTAATGGCAAGTGGTCAATAAAAGCTTGTTGAATGGATACAGATGATACTCACAAGGAATAATATATGCTCCATTTCTCATACTGAAAATGTCCATTCATACCAGTCTCTAATCATAGATCTTTTCTATCTCTCTCTAGATACAAATCTTTACACTGACATATTTGATGATGTAAAAATATTTTCAGTAAATAAAGGACTTTTTAAGTAATTATGATGAGCTTTTTAAGACTTATGCTTCTTTTGTTTTTATGGTTATTCTCTCTGCATTTGCAACAGTGTAAATGAATAGACATTTACATTTTGTTTCCAAATTAAATTTTAGTATAGAAAAGGAGAAAAAACTATGCCATTAAGAGTAAAGTCTTATTCATTTCTATGCCACTCTAGATTATATTAAAGATATTAAATATGGGTTGAAAAATGAAAAGTAAAAATAAAAATGACTCAAAAGTGAAATAGATTGAAGTAACTTTGCTTAGATAAATTCCTGAAATGTATTTCATGTGTATTTAATTAATAAAAGTTAAAAATTAAAATTATCTCAATATGAAATAGTTTGAAACAAGCCTGTATTCTAATGACTTCCTCATGTACTAGGCAAGTAAGGTAGCCTCTATTTTAAGCACTTCCAACCACTAAATTTATTCATTGTCAGTTATTTAGCTATTCAGACAGATAGTTCTCGAGCCTCCAGGCCTTGGACTAGGTACTTGGAACCAGCCTTTGACTAGGTACAGTGCATATGATGGTAAGAGAAACTAACATCCTTCCTTGTCTTTCTACAAGGGGGAAGAGGACACAAATATAAAATTTCATAGTGAAAAATGTTACAAAGGAGAGTTTCATGGCTCTCTGAAAGCATATAATAGAGAGATTTGACTCGGGGAAGGCTCGGTTCCCAGGGGAAGTGAAGATTAAGATGTGATCTAAAAGAGGAATAGGAGGGAACCGAGGAAAGCCGGTATCACAGAAGCCAGGGGAGACAGTCGGTCATGAAAAGGAGAATGGCCAACAGAGTCAAATGATGCTAAGAGGACAAGAAAGGTGAGAACTGTAAACATTCAGTGGAGTTAGTAATATGGTGACGCTCACAAGAACGAGCCTGCTAGAGTCTTAAAACAGAAGCCAAATCAGATAGTCTGAGGAGAGAGTGGAGGAAAGGAACTAGAGACAGGGTGTATATTCAATCCTTTCAAGAAGTTTGACTCTGAAAAGGGAGAAAGGTAGAGAGAGTAAACTGGAGAAACTCATGGGGCTGGGAGCAGTTGTTTTGTTTTTTCACTCTCATTAGTGGAAGAGACTTCAACTTGTTTGAAAGCCTAGGGAAAGGTTAAGATGGAGTGCTTGAATATATGGTAGAGAGAAGGCACTGAGTAGGTAAGATTCATGAGAAGTTGGGAGAGGATGGTCCGGTTCATACTGTAAGTGGAGGGAGGAAAACAGGCTGGAGCAGCAGAAGATAGAGTCATATCTTTAGTATTTGGCATATGAGAAATTCCTGTCTGATGGTTTCCATTTTCTGTGGAAAGCTTGAGATAGGGTCACCAGCTAAGAGAGGTGATTGTTGGGGTTAGAGGTGAAAAGATTTGAAATAATGGCTGGGATAGATGAGAGTGAGTTGATAAAAGACATGTCATATTATTTCTTACAATTGAGGACTTATTTGAAGTTGGCACTCATGCATTTCTAATGGGCCACATCTTTATGTTGTAAAATAAAATGTTATTTTTACTCTCCCACCACTAAAAATATATATGGGTTATATTGTGCAGTACCTTGTTCAAGGCTCTCTCTCTAGTCTCAGGTTTTTATGAGTTTCATTCTGAGGTTCTCCTTTTCTCACTTTAGACTGCATTTTTTTTCTTAGAATTTCAGTCAGGTGTACAATTTGCATTGCCATTTACAACAGAGGTGTCCATTGACTTGATGTGGCCAGCTGGCTAATCTGTTTTGGCTAAAAAAGTATCCTTTAAAAATCTTAAACTGGTTAGAGATTAGGAGAGCTCATATTAAAATCCAGGTTTCTGGTTTCTCTTAAAAAATAAAAAAGCTGGCAGTGCTAGGCCCACAGTCCCACATCAGCAATCTATTGGAGCTGAATAGCAGCTGTCCCCTGAGACAGGGCATGCTTTTTCTGCTCATTGCAGTCCTCACTGCTTTTTATTATCCACTTCACTCATTTACTGTGTGTGCCTAGCAACTATACCCTGTAGACATTTGATTTTATAATTCTCCATCTACAAACCCTTGACTGCCAAAGATTTAATTTCAGCTCTGGCATCTCTCTTATACACTAGATATCAATAACCAGCTGTTGAGTGGATGGTCTTTAGGTAACTGAAACTCAGTATCTGTAGAGTTAAATGTGCCTCCTACAATTTATATCCTGGCTTTAGTACAACCATCCACCCTGTTTACTGAACAAAAAAACTGAATTTACTTTGCAAGTAGTTTTTTTTCTATTCGCTTCCCTCCTTCAGCCTCATTGCTATAACTTCAGTCCAGATATTTATCATTTGTTACCTGGCCTATTAAAATAACACTCAACCCATAATGTCCACTTTCTCTTCTCTTCTAGGGCTTCCTCTATACAGCCACAAGATTGATCTTTCTAAGCCCAGTGTCTTTTCTAGCACATTTACTTGAATTATAGCAAAGTTCTCATAATTTTTTCAACATGCTGGCATGCTTCACATATGCATCTTGCCAATTGTTGCTCTCTTGACCTAGAATGCCTTTTGCCTCTATCTTCCTGGTGAATCTTTATTTATCCTTCAAGACACGGCTCAAGTGTTCCCTACTCTAGGAATCCTCACTGTCACAAAAGTAACTTAGGCACAGCCAAATGGTGTAGGCTTTACCAAAGTGCTCTGGATGTGTTGGCTTGTATACAGGCCCCCTCCCTAACTAGACCATGAGCTTGAGGGTAAAGATTGTAGCTTCATAATCCATTTATCCTCAGCACTTAATTCCCAGTCATAATTGACACTCAATAAGAATTTTACTGAATGAATGCCTAAATTCACAGAAAAAATGGAATCATATTAGAGAAAGGTTTCTTAACTGTAAAAGAAAGGTTACTGATCTATCATAAGGTTTTTAACCTTCCAATTCACTCTATAAGAATTAATCCTAAGACTCCAACCAAGAGGATGCAACATGCCTTAAAAGGATTTGCTTGTAGAGTGTGTGTGTGTTTGTGCACACGTATGTATGTGTGCTCTCAATATATGAGAAAAAAATGGCTTTTCAAATTAGGAAGAAACGAATGGACTACCTGATAAATGATGCTGGCCTGTTTGACTATTTTCTTAAAAATTAATTTAGAGCTCTATACCATACTGGGTATTAAAAAAAATTTTCAGATGAACTTAAAAGTTAAATGTAAAAAATAAACCCATAAAAAAGAAAGGATGAAAGAACAAATCAGGAGCCATCAATTTACCGGACTTCAAGCTATACTACAAGGATACAGTAACCAAAATAGCATGGTACTTGCACAAGAACAGAGACATAGACCAATGGAACAGAACAGAGAACCCAGGTATAAAAGCATCATCATATTGCTATCTGACCTTTGAAAAAGCAGACAAAAACATACACTGGGGAAAAGAATCCCTATTCAATAAATGGTGCTGGGAAAATTGGATAGCCACATGTACAAGACTGAAACAGGATCCGCACCACTCACTTCACAAAAATCAACTCACAATGGATAACAGACTTAAATCTAAGATATGAAACCATAAGAATTCTAGAAGAAAATTTTGGAAAACTGTTATAGACATTTGCCTAGGCCAAAAATTCATGAAGAACACCCCAAAAGTCATCATAACAACAACAAAAATATTAATAAATAAATGGGATCTGATCAAAGTAAAAGCTTCTGCACAGCCAAGGAAACTATCATTAGAGCAGATAGACAACCTACAGAATGG
>NW_012143856.1:6944972-6945514 GCF_000956105.1 Propithecus coquereli | reverse complement strand
TATTTACCCGGAGGAAAAAAAGACATTCTATAAAAAAGACACATGCACTCAAATATTTATAGCAACACCATTCACAATTGCAAAGATATGGAAACAACCCAAGTATCACAAACACCACGTGTATTCACCATTAAAGTGGTACTAATTGATGGACACTTATGTGCATATATGGAAGTAACATTCATCAGGTGTCAGGCAGGTGGGAGGGGGGAGAAGGAGATGGGTAAATTCACACCTAATGGGTGCAGTGTGTGCTGTCTGGGGGATGGACATGCTTGTAGCTTTTACCTGGGTGATGCAAAAGCAATTTATGTGACCAAAGCCTTTGTACCCCTGTAATATTCTGCAATTAAAAAATAAAGAATGCATTTAGGAGAACAGTTACATAAAATTGGTCAGGGGCTAACCATTCTGAGCATCACACCCACATCAGAAGACATAAAGTAAAAAATGGATAGTTTTGACAATGTAAAAATATATAAAACTTCTGTAATTTTTTAAAAAACATTCCAAATTGTCAAATAATAAACAGGAGAAAATAG
>NW_012143856.1:6890365-6942402 GCF_000956105.1 Propithecus coquereli | reverse complement strand
TAAGAGTATCATAGGCAGAGGAAATTATATGTGCAAATGACCAGAGGCAAGAGAGCATTTGGTATATATAAGAGCTGAATGAAGTCTTGTAAGTATGGTGGGGAAGAGAGCAGATGAGGAGCTGTAAGAACCTGGGGCTCATGTGATACACCCCCACATAGGTTGAGGGTCTGATTGTGGTCTTGTCTACTGCAGCTCTAGCTCCTGCTGCTGAAGCATAAAATTGCTTAATGACCTCCTGAAGCAAGGGAGCCACCCAGACCCAGAAAGGAAGGGGCTTGGCTAACTTCTGGGAAAAGACATTTTATTCTTCCATGTCTTCTTCAACAGTAAGAACAGAAAATAAATATCTCAATAAATTAGCCTGCCTCATGTGATCCCTGTAGTAAAGCAAGTATCCTTGTGAGAAATACTAGAAATTATATGTTTTCAGAATCAGAAAGGACTTATCTGTCACAGTATCTTTATTTTCCATTGGGGAGCAACGTTTTAAAATAACTTAACATTTTTAAGTAGGCTTTATTTTCTTTATAAGATATAGTTACGTTTGAATGTTGAATTTTTTGATCATGTCTATCTGGGATGTATGCCAGTATATCGTTTAATGGAACTTCCAAGTTTCAAGCCACACATTACCCTCCCCATTAAATATCTCTTCCCAGGCCACTGGGGACAAAGAATGCTGGACCCGTGCTGAGGTTCCACCTGAGGGTAAAGGTGGAAACCAGAAACTGGACAAAATCTGCAGAACGAGAGGATATGCAGTATGGGGATTCAGGACAGAAACCAGGGAGCCAAGACAAAGCCATAAAGTAAAGGAGGCTTCTACAGGATTACTAATCCAAGCTCCTGGAGCAACATATCCATGCTGGGAAAGGAATTGTTATAGACACTGATACAGAGCAGGCAGAATTGAGGGCTCATAAAGTATTTGGTCTCTAGACAATTCTTATTCATGAGAGGCATGTATGTACTTTTCAACCAAGATTTTGAAGAGTTCTGAGTTACATTTTGGGTCCAGATCAAAAAGGATGTGCAACAGATCATGTGACTCCATACTTCTACATTATACATATGTGTGTCATTCATCTTTTTGTGTATTATAGAATTTGGATTTTATTAATTTTTTCTTTGTTTCATTGGAATTTGTCTATAATTACACATATGTATCTATAAAATAGATAAATTTATTTGTCAAAGCTGATCAAGCCAATTAATGGCTGAGATTTCCACTAGTCTAGTGTTCTTCCCAAAAGTACTAGTTAACATTTTTGTCATTGAATTATAGTTGAGTGGGGATTCAGGATCAAAGAGAAGGTTTTAATAGAACATAAGTGGGCACAAACCACAGATGGCTACTGGGAGGCTGGATGTGTCAAGCCAGAAAAGGATTGACTATGGAACCGGGAGGCACTCAGCACCATAGAAAATCTCTTGCTATTGACAATTTTTCCTGAGGCTGGCCTGATCATTACATATTAAAATTATTTCAAATAATGCATTTTATTATCTAGCCATTTCTGCTTGGTCTTTCTTCATGTACCATTATTCTAAGAACTGTCTTGATCTTTTATTGTGTGTACACGTACACAGAGAAATATCTGTGTATATATACACACACACATATATGAAAGATGGTTTTTTAAAAATATATTTCCTTTTTTAAAAAAATGTATTGCGGACAGTATAGAAGATGGTAGAAATGGTGGGCATAGTTTCTGATGCTTCTGTAATCCACATGTGAAAAAGACAGAGAAACATGATAGCAAACCAAAAATCAAAAGACAATATTTAGAATAAATAGGAGACAAAGTTTCCCCATCAAGCCAAAAATACAAGTGGGCGGGAACAATGCATCAACAGCCCTAAGACCTGTGTGCTAGCAGCAATTCGGGAGGAGGCAATGGGAAGCAACACAGCATCTAAGAAGAGAAGGATTATGAAATAACCAACAGGTATTCACCTGGAAGCACAGTGAGCCAGTTTGGGGCAACAGCTAAAACTGTGAGGGGTTTTACCCACTCCAGTGGCAGATGGATTCAAGAGCTTACAGTAGGTCGAAAGGGACAGAGGTAGTCTTGTTTCTGTGAATTCTGAAAACTGGCCCACTAGGGATCTTTTCCAAAATGAAACTCTACGTGAAGGAAAGCTGCTGAGAATGGAATCAAAATGGAATAGGATAAAGGACAATAGAGACAAAGGAAAGAGTAGCTTGATAAAAGTAAGACAAGGGAATAGAGGCAAAAAAATATCTTACACATGTAAGTAATTAAGTCATCTTTGAAGAGGAATTGTTTTTGATTTTGCTTTATCCCTGATGTCACCAACAACCCAGCACTATGTCAGAAACTTAATTTTCAGACTGAGGGTTTTCAGAGACCACACAGGTAGTGTTAATCCTGTTCCCTGACCCACAAAAGTGCATGCCTTCAGCTTCTCCCCAGTCCATAACCACTTGGTGATACTGGTGGGTTGACTTGCCCTAATGCATTCTCTATGAATGTTGTAATTTGGAGTTTTCTGCTTTACTAAAGTATTTCTGATCTGACCACCATACTTTTAGGGCTTGAAGCTTTGATTCCAGAGCCAAACATGTGTGGCCAGTTAAAATTCAGGCCCTGAGCCATCAGGAATTGAAAGATGCCCTCAGATCAAAGTAAACTCTAGATCTAGCTTGCCACTGTGCAATCACTCTTCATTCTTTGCCTGGCCTCTGGTTCTTTCTATTACTAGAGCTCAGACTTATTTATTTAAAGCTTACTATATTTTATCCAGCATTTCAGGTGTTCCACACCAGGAGGGATTTCTCCGGGTTTTCAGTCTAGCAAATTGCTTAAAATACAAATGTGTCTATCTACTTGCCATTGTGCATTCAGTATCATGTCTCCTAAATTAACATTTCAGTCAAGATTTCTCCAAACTCCAGACTCATCTAATTATTCCCAAACCCACTCCAAATACAGTCTTAACGTCTCAGGAAATGGCAACTCCAAACTTTCATTGCTCAGGCCAAAAACCTTGTAGTAATTCTTGTCTCCTTTCTTTCTCTCTCAGCCTTCACTTCATGCATCAGAATCCCACCACCTCAACTATTATCACCATGATCCAAATCAACATCAACTCTCACCTGGATTATTGCAATAATTGGTATCCTGCTTCTAGCGTTGCCTTCTACATGCTTATCTCAATACAGGCAGAGTGACCCTGTTGAAACATTGTTAGGTCATGTCACCCTTCTTCTCAAAACCCTCTGGTGCCTTATTTCATGCACATTAAAAACCTAAATTCATACAATGACCCCAAAAGACTGCATCTGACACCTGTATGACCCCATCTCCTGCTACTGTACCCATTGTTTACTCTGACCCAGACAGGTAGACCTTCTTCCTATTCTTCAAACACACTGGGCATATTTCTACTTCAGAACTTTGCATCGTCTGTTTCCTTTATGTGTAATGCTCTTCCTCCAGAAGTCTACATGGCTACTTTCCTTACTCCTTTAAAGTCTTTGCTGAAATGTCACCTTCTCTGTGACGCCTACATTGTCAACCTTATTTAAATGAATCCCCTACCCCAGCAGCTTAACTCTACTTACCATGTTTTATTCTTTATATTATTAACCATCATCTAGCTATACTATATACTATATAATATGGTTATTTCTTATGTTTATTTTTTGTCTCTTGATACTAGAATGTGAGCTTTATGAGGTCAGGGATATTGTTCTTATTGTTTTGTTCTCTGGTATATCTGCAGAACCTAAAATAATGCCTGGCCACATTAAAGGCACTTCATAAATATTCGTTGAATAAATGAACAAATGGTATACTGAAGAAAATATGGTGACAAATGGACACATTCTCGATGAGCAGATTTAAATAACAGTATGAAAAATCTTCTAAAGATAATATGACATCAATAGACAACATAATTACTCTGAAATATAAACTCATATTGTAAGTCTGTTCAGAAGCTTCAAATCTAATTATCTTAAAATTTTGGTCAATAATTTCCAAATAGACTGTTTTGTCTACACTACATTTGATTTCTTGAGTTAAAGTGTCACCTCAAGACATACTTGTAGTATGTGTATTTCTATTCTAAAAAATGGTAACTAAATGAGAGAGATCTGGATTCAGACTCCCTGGGTTGAATTCTGAGTCCTCCGTTTCTTAGCTATGTGACTTGTGCCAGCTCTTTTAACCCCTAATTCTCAATTTTCTTAGTTAAAAACATCAAAATTGAGGGGACTGATCCAGACTCTTCACTTAAGCTGTGGTTTTTGTTCTGAAATTACTCCCATCATTAGGCAATGCTGTGGTCCTTTGCCATATCAAATTTATCTACTAAGAACTCCCAGGGGCAATTTGGATTCCTTTGGTTAATGTCATCTGAATTTCCAATGACCTGTCTGCAGAATTATGCAATGCTAGTATTTTTTAATCTATTAATATTTGAAATTTGAAATACCTAAATGATATTTTTTGTACCAACCTGATTAGTAAAGCTGGCATACCAGTTTTTATGGGCAGATGTTGAATGTCATAAGATGCCAGTTGCTCATAGCAAGAATATAGGAGAAGACGTTCAAGTGTAAGTATTTCCAAGTCAAGGGAGTTTACAACTGGCTAGCTGACACCTTACTCTCATAATACCTTTGGTGGGGGTGAGGCATTATATCATAAAAGGATGGTGGACATGTTGCAATGAAGAGGGTATTTGGAGTGATTTATGTAAGTCATTGTCAAAGTATACATTCATTGACGGAGTATACATTCTTCGATCTCATCAAACTATAGGTAACTCTCATTAGGCTGTGGAAAATATGAATTAAACCCTTTGAAGATTCTGTAAGTCAGACTTCTTTTTATCTTCTACCCATTAACCTAGGCACTCAAAGGGTCAAGGCTGCAGACCTGTTAACAGAATCACATTGTATAGCCAAATTCATCTTGAAAGATTTCCATTGAACAAAACATTTCAAATTATTACATTTGGATTGTCTTGAGTGAACCTTAAATTTATTTTTGTTTTAGCTCAATTAATATTTATTTTACTCTCAGAAACTCAAGATTTTCTTGAAAATAAATGTGTGGACATTTATTACTATTTGCTTCTAATGTTCTTTCATTACACCCCAGTTTCCTTTCTAGCAAGTTGAAAATATTGTAATTTATTCCTAACACTTTTCCAGGGGTACCAAATACTCTTAGATGACTTCTGACACTTTATGTCACAAAATATGACAAGGGGAAGGATGCTAAAATACGTCATCTATTTGATATTAGTATCTTTATTATTGCTTTTCACTACCTAGATTTAGTTGCTACATTTTAATAGATATATTAGAGTATTTTTATACAAATATAAATGTGGAATGCCTTTGGGCAGCTCATATAACACTTGCACTCTCAATATTGCTTAATAGGTACTGAGAGGATCTTTTAAATAAACTTCATAGTCATGCAGTAAAATATTGCATAACTGACACTGTTTCTCCTAGTCTCTGCTGCTGGGACTTAACGAGATGTCACATTTCCTTTAGCAGACTTTTCATAATGCCATTGGATATTACACAGTAAAAAGCTGACCCCATCTCTTTTCTGGTATATTATGAGCCACTTTAGGCCTGTCAGCTTCCAAACTATAATCCAATGCACAAGCCTGCTATTTGCCTATGGGCTGGAATTTTTTATCATCCAACTTTATTTGAAATTATTTGGACACAGCAAGACAACTTCAGCTGTAGGGAATGGAAAGAAGCAAAATGCTTGAGCAGTTCAGATAAGAAAATATGATTTTGATCCCCTCTGTCTACCTGTTTATGGCCACTAGAGGGGTCTCTATTAATCACCACAACTTTCTTCTCCTAACATCTGTTTAATCCTTAAAATATCAGATTCAGATTTTCCTATGGCTTATTTTTCCCATTCGAGCCATGTTTTATGGATTTTTGGAAGCAAAAATAGCAACCATATTCTCCTGTTGCTGAAATAATAGGATATTTATTAATTCATTAAAAAGAAATTTATTTGAATATGTGGTACACACACATGTATATATAATCATACGTATCAGCAGAGAAGAGATCCCAGTCTCTGATGTCATTGACAGCTGTTCAGTATGTGGTATTACTTGCCATCATCCTGATAACGGAGTTGCAGCCATGAAGGTAAAAGTCTAAGCTGGTGCTTTGATGATGAGGTGATATGCTATATTAGACAGGACTTTTTGTATAGCAGGTTACTTAGAACTCAATCGATCTGGCATAAACATAGAGGAAATCTTTGAGTTCTGTGATTACAAGTCCAAGAGTAAGGCTAGCTTTAGATAAGTCATAAATCAAGGGCTCTGGTGATGTTACTGAGGCCTGATTCTTTATATCCCTGAACTTGGCTCTCCTCTATACATTTTCTTCATTCTCAGGTAGGCTTTCCACTCTTGGCTTCCAGCTGGCTATCGCAGCTCCAGAATTTATACTTTTTCAGCTTCAAGTCCACACATAGAACTTTTTTCTACTGACACATAAACAAAAGGACTCGGCTTGCTCATTGCCCAAACATAGTTGCAAGTAAATCCCCAAATCAATCACTCTAGTCAAAGGGTGATTTGACTACATGCTGATTGACTTAGACCAATCTAGACCCACTCCTGAAGGTGAGGGTAAGGAAAACACCCAAAGCACAAAGCTTGAAATATAGGATAGGGTGTTTCCCCCAAGGAAATGTAGGGTGTCAGGAGATGAATGAGTACTCTATTAGGGCTCTGGATCCAGGAACTGCTACAGTTTCTTTCCGTGTTTCAGGTTTATAATTTCTGGAGAGTTGGTAACATTTTCCTCAATATGTCAATGGACCACTTATCCAGTGGTCAGTCCAATATCATCTATTGTTACAAGCAAGGATGAGGCAATAAAGTAAGCAAAGAAGTCTGGTATTGGCCGCTGCCTTAGCAATATTGATTGTTGGCACAGGGTGAGCATGGTAGTTAGAGAGTGAACATTACTACTGAATTGAGATTTAAAAAGAATATTTTCAATTTCCTTATAGTTAGTGGAGCCATCTTCCCGCTGTCTCTTTGGATGGAGAACCAAGGCCATTTCCATGGTTATAAAGACTCACTTTTATAAGAGCAAGGTAAGGGTACATGAACCATCCTAGGATTTCACAATGGGCCATGCCAAGCTTTTGTCTTTGTGTATGTGTAGACAATCAATGTGTAAAACACACCTCATTAATTACTATATTCTTAGAATGCATTTTTCTATATGATTATATAGTGCTTCCCCATAATCTTCTCTTTTTTGTATTGAAATTTCTGTCACACTAACAAATAAATTATAATAAAATTACATCTAAGTTAATAATTTTAAGACACCAAGATAACAGTGAATTTTATCCATTCAGAAACCTAATTTTGCCTAGTGCGGTAAGTTGGTGGCTGGGTTTTTGTGTCTAAACCAGTTTGGGGAGAATCTATTATCTGGAATAGGTATGTTTATCTAAAAGCCAAAGGCATTCCCTTTTTAATGTGCCATCAGAAATATTTCTTCACCTTTGTGTGTGCATATATGTAGTTTTGTGATACTCTTAAAAGTCTGTGGTAAAGGGGGCTTTGGTGAGTAAATGTGTTTAAGCTCATTATTTCATTAGAACCCTATCACTACGGAAAGTCTTAACTGGAGTTACTGAAGGAATGGTATCTCACATTTTCTCAAGTTACTTAACTGACATTAGAGTGAGAGAACTTGAGCATCCTGTGCAGACTGAGATGCACCTCATGCGCATGACTGCCAGTGGGTAAGGCTGACCCATTGCCTTTCCGGTACCGGAGCTGGCAGACTACCTAGTTGGAATGGCACTTTGTACCTGTCATAACCAAGCATAGTTAGCTGTTTGTGCAGCTAAGACTCTGTGTCTAAACCTGTTGGGCAGAATTTTATTTCTTGGAAATGTTTAATAGCTCTGCTTCCCTACAAACCACTCCCTCCTCATTGCACATGCGGCACAGCCTCTTGCAATTGCCAGAAATCTCCCTGTGGTGTCCTCACACTGGGAGGCATAAAACACTGTTATATGCATTTTAATAAACGTTTTATGAGATCAAGGCAAAATGCTCCTGGAAAATTATCTCGTGAACTTTTGATACCCAGAGAATGGCAGAAAATGACATTCTAATTTTTTTTGGAAAAGAAAGTACACGTCCGCAACCATTCCATCTCTCCTTAAAGTGGGCCCTGTTGGAAAACCAAATCGTTGCAGGTATTACCTTGAAATCTCTTTGCTTTTATGTGGCAGAAAAAGCATCTGGGGACTGGCCCTGTCTGCCTGTCCAGCCTCATCTCAACCAAGCCCTTCTTCTAACACCACCCTCTGGCAACCTTGAACAGTGAATTGTTCCTGCTGTCCCTTCTGTCTGAAAAGTCCACTCTCCATAGCTCCAGTTCAGCCCTTCACATTCCTGCTCCTGAAATAATGAATCCGCGCACAGTGGCTCACACCTATAATCCCAGGGACTTGAGAAGCTGAGGTGGGAGGATTGCGTGAGGCCAGGAGTTTGAGTTCAGCCCGGGGTTACATAGCGAGACCCTGTCTCTTAAAAAATGAAAAAAAAAAAAAAATTAGCTGAGCATGGTGGCACACACCTATAGTCCCAGCTACTCAGGAGGCTGAGGCGAGAGGATGGCTTGAGCCCAGGAGTTCTGTGCTGCAGTGAGCTATGATCGCACCACTGCACTCCATCTGGGCAACAGAGTGAAAACCCTTTGCAAAAAAAGTCACAATCTTAACCACTTCTATGCTTTTTAATATCTAACATACTTAATTACTTCCAGGGTTCCATTGCTGATGTCTCTATATGTTTGTTGGTTAGGACTTTCTTCTTTCTGATTCTAATTCCCACGTATAACCATCTGGCCAAGCTGACTTTCTCTGAACACTCTTATCTTCCTTATCTCTTCTCTTTTGAGTGTTCATTCCCCAACCTACTCTACTGTCAAGTCATTCTAATTACAGATGCCAACATTATATTAATTTTAAACATTAAATTATATCTCTTCACAACTCATAGGAATCCATGATCTACCAATAAAATGAAGACTTTCAAGCCACTTTAAGGTTAATTTATATGCTTTCCTTGTGTGCCTGTACTGTTTATCTCCAACAGCTCCCCACAGCGGTGTATCTGAACCTAAATCCAAGAAACAATTGATAGTCAACAAACTGTGTATGTGTTTAAATATCTACTCTTTAAAAAGAGTTTAAAAATCAAATAAACACAACAATTAGCCTGGGAAATAGAAGGAAATACATACATTTATCACTTTGTCAAGTTCAATTAACTGACTTGTGATATGCTTAAAGTGCTTTAATGATTCATCAGTATTTCAGTAAATGAGCAAATACTCAGAGGACAAGTACCTGCAAAGGTGACACAGCCTTTCTTCCTTTTATTTATTGAACTAGAGATTGGCAGAAACTATTTTATTTATTTCCATTTTATTAATTTTATTTAGACATTTGTGCACAAGTGGTATGGATTTTAATAAATGTGTTGCAAATGTTCAATTACACATGTTTTTTACTTAATAGCTACCATATTCCAGGCCCTCAATTGTGAGAGTGGGAAAACAAAGAACTCATCAGCTAGTAGAGGAGATGGACACATGCAAGAAAGTGTAATACAAATGGCATTCACAATGCCATATATATTTTGTACCATGTGTCAAGTACCAGTTATAAGCAAGTGCAAAGGGTTACAGTAATACAGGAGAAGGAAGAACTTAAATTCTGCCTGAGGCTAGGGAGAAGAGATTTCCAGAAAGCTACTAATTCAGAATTGACATTTGTGCTGGCTTTGAGGGTTGAGTCACAGTTCCCCAGAAGTGGAGGAAGGGTATTCTGAGCAGAAGAAGCAGCAAAATAAAGATTTAGGGAAGGAAGTGTTGGGGATAGTGAGTGGTTGGTGGGAATGGAAAGTCAGGTATGCAAGGGCACTGGTAGTGGCAGGGATGAAACAGTAAAGGTTGAGGAAGGCATACTTGGGAAGTGCCTGTGGGCCAGGCTATAGAGTGTTTGGCCCTGGAAGTCATCAGAGAATTGTTGAGAAAGGACTCATGTCTTCTATTTTAGAGGTTCTTGGTGCTAGAACTCTGCAAATGGGAAAGACGATAGTCCTCATTTTAGCATTTGTATGTCTTGGTTTTTCAGCAACTAGTTTGTATTTTTGAGCCCCTCAAAAATCTGTAGATTTGGTGTAGCTTTTGTTTTGTTTATCCACCTGGCTTACACAGGAAGACCTAGGGAAGCTCATTTCTTTGGCTCAAGTCAGATATAGACTATATCTCCTAATACGGTGTGACTGCTTTATCCAAAAAGACATTTCCTTGGAAAAAAAAGCTTTTTAGCCATTCATGTCCAACAAAAATAAGATTCCTAGACACATTCTTAAAAGCAACCATTTATAAAAGTGAGAGGGAGAGAGAGCATAGGAACACAAGGCACCTTTGGGGTAAAAGAAAAATTCCTCTGTATTTCAGGGCTTTGAGTGAGTCCCCTCTTTTGTGGGCCTTCCAGGCTTATTGGCACTGTTTGATTCTTCCTACAGAAACTAGGCACTTAGCAGAGAAAAGAAGCACCTGTCCAGTCATGTCTTTCTTCCTTATGAATAGAGCAAGAAGAAGTGGGATTTTTCACATATCACACTTGCTTATAAACTCAAAAAAATTCCAAAATGTCATGTCTGTATTGGTCACAGGCATTATATCTATCTATCCCTCGTCAACAGCTATTCCAAAATCAATGTGTCATTTTGCCTTTGTTGGAACTGAAACACTTAATTTATTAATTCTATTTCAGCTATGGGTTTATTTCACTGTCACTAATGGATAAATGATTCAGACACTGCAGTTGTTTTCAGCTTATCACATTGGGAACAAGAATGACAATACATGCTAATTCTAACACAATGAACATTTAAATGTGCAGGAAATTACAGGGTGACTGAGTATAAAGAGTTCGTTTCCATCAAATATAATAAAAAACTCAGAACTTTTCTCTTTAATTTTATTACAGATTCATCAATAAAAGTATTTTGGGGAATGAAGTCCACAGGGTACCTAGGGTAGATTAACAATCTTTGATTAAGCACTTACTGCATGCAAAGTGCTATGCTAGGCTGTAGAAACAGGCAAAAATATATAATGTACCCTAAGCAGATTCAAGCCTTCCCTTGTGCTGGGAGCAACCCTGTGCTATTCATGTATCACCTCACTGCCCATACAGAGCTGCACCTTTGATGAACATTCAGGGCTCTTTGATCTCAAAAGAGCTGACTTCTTACAGTGGAGCTAGTCCCAGAGCATTTGCTATTCATGAATTATTGTATTTAAATGTTTACTAGATAAGAAATTTCAATAGCCCTCTAATGCCTGTAGTTTTATTCAGAATGTTGACCCTGAATTTATTTTATTCACATGTTTCTTTGGATAACATCTTCCTGCAAGATAAGCTTTTATTTCAGCAAGCCACTCTATGATGTTTTTGAGTGTGTTTGTGTGCATCTACTGCTGTCCTCTAGTGGGTAGACTACAGACTGGCTAATAAGACACTAGTTACCTTCTGAGAACAAATCCCAAAACAAACCATAGTATAAGATACTTTCAATGCTTAGGTGAACCTTAGAAAACATTATAATACCAATAATACTGTCATTATCTTCTTAAGGGACTTTACAATGTACTTGGTTATCATTTTGATTTGTAAGTTCCTTCCTTAGAAGTTTAGACTTTGATGCGATGGGAGGGTAGAAATAATCTATAAGAAGGAATGAGGCCACTGAGGTTCAGCTCTTCATTCTAAGTCATAAAACTGGTTAAGACAAATAGTGCATTTGAATGCAGGTGCCCTCTCTCACAGCTCCCCACTGCCCACGAAGCTGCCCCTCCTTTCTTGTCCCACCATGCTGTCCCTGCCTTGGGAACTTTCTCTCTGGTAACATTCCAGTGTACCTTGAAAAATCAAACTATTTTATGAATTATAAAACCAATGCAAAACTGGCTTGCATGCCTTGATGTGGTGTTTAAATCTGTTTAATTCTTCCTTGGGGCTTTTCAATGGATATTCAGTTTGGAACATAACTATCAAATTGGATGGAATATTGTTATTTCCAAAGCTGTCCTAAAACTTCTTATTTCTACTGTTAAAATAACAAAATTATGTAAAACTTTTAACTGCCTTTTGATCTTTATGGAGATTAGAGGTACATAGATTCATAAGACAATTAAAAGAGAAGTTATATTTATTCTATAAATTTATATATTCATACTTTAATATAACTGATACTCTAATGACTTTTAAAGCACATCTAGGTTTGAAAATATTTAATTTTAGTTTTTTGGCAATAATTCTTAAATACTTCAATTCTCAAGTTTCTTCTGTGTAAAGCTGCCTCTAAGAATTTTTGAAGTTTAACAAAAATAAGATTTTTAGTACCTGGACCCTTTCTATGGCACAAGCATAGTGAATGAATAAACAATAGTTTCCTTCTCCCATTAATCCCAGCACCACCAAAACTTCATCCTAAAATTCAAAGTAATTTTTAATAAACACATTTGTCATAATGTTCAAGATTCTTTGCAAATCACAAAACATACTCATATGTTATTAACTGTATGCAACTATAAAAGCTATTAAAAGCTTATGATTTTGGTTTTATTTAAGGGCCAAATGTACTGTGCACAAGTTTAAGTGTATGATGTTATAGGTTGTTGGATTTACCTTTCTTTTATCACTTCTTTATAGCAGTGTTCATTAACAAACAGGAGATATGATCTTTTTTTTTGCATTGTCCAGCATTCACTATACTCAACTATTTATAAAAATTCTTTCCCCTTTGCAGACATTTCTTTTTTTTTTTTTGAATAATTACAGAAATTGTTGCAAATCTTAACTGTTTGAATGACTTTCAAATTTCTATTTAGTCACATTGATCCTCGTGAAACTTCATGTCATCTGTAATTCAGGCATCAGATAACTCTAGGGCATCAAATATTAACATTCGTAAATGATTATCAATAAACATTTTGAAATCATTTCTCAAACGTTCCATTTTGGCATTCAAGAGAACACCCAGAAGATAAAACGTGTTAGAAGGTCAGAATGTAACATACAATACCCCTTCTTTCACTTTCAAATGAAACTTGAAAAACTCCAGAAAAGCCCATGCAGTATAAATCGTTTTTGAAACAGATGGTTTTTTTTTTCTTTTCTCTCTCCTCCCACTATTTCAGCCCATCAAGGATGAAAGAAGTATTTTCAAGCCTTAACTTTGCAATCTAGTGGGTGAGCAAATTATTGGCAAAAAAGAGCTGCCTCTGCATGTCACTGTGGGATTCAGCTCAGTCATACATGCTATCCCCAAAATGTTTACTCTTACAAAAAAAGGAAATGCAATAATGCTAAAAGTTAACTACTTTTTCACAGTATAAACCCTTAAATTTTAATCCAGGTGAATGTGTGTTTCTGTTTTAAGGAGGATGACTATAAATTCAGATTTTCACATGTTCTCCCAGAGTAATTATTATTAGTGGCCCTTTCATTTTCAAAATTGTCCCAAGTTGAACAATAAATTTAAAAATCATCCTAATTTTTGGTAATGAGCTTAATTACAAATAGCATGTTTATTAATTTGTATACAAAAACGAACTTTTTTACTTCTAAGAGTGACAGGAAGTGAGAGTATGCCATTTTCTCATCCAAAATGAGGTTGTTGAATGAATTTTATTTTTATTTTTATTAATATCTACAACTAGATAATATCATTTTAAAATTCAGTGTAATTGAACACTTTTTTTTAATATAAACCACTTATTCTGTAGTATCCTTGATAAGTTTCCCGTGTAAAACATTTAATAAAAACAAAACAAGGGGGAAAATTAAAATTACCTATAATCCTACTCAGAGGATTGTTGACCATTTTTCTCTATAACTAGCTATATATAGTTTTAGCAAATTGGAATTGCACTGTTTATAATACAGTTTTGTATTCTGATTTTTTTCCATTTATCATCATACCATGACTATTTTGCTGATGAACTTTCTCCAAAATATAATTTTCAGTACCTACACATGTTCCAAAGCCAGTATGTGTTGCTGTTTATGTAACCATTGCCTTAATATTGCACACTTATGGTTCTGCCAATGTTTTCCTATTATGTAGCTAACTTTCTCTGCATTTGCTTATACAGAACATTAATTAGATTAAATCTTTACCTACATTTCCTTGATTACAAAGACAAAGTACACAGTATGTTTTTAAAACCATTAATTTCAAGATAAAATCATACTAAGATTTTTTCTTTTGATGGTTAAAGTTTAAAAGTTATTCATATGTCTCCCCTGCATTTTTATTTTGTTTATTTAATAATATTCAGAGAATGACCAGGCAGATTGCTCTACCTGAATCTTTCATAGATATTTCAATCTCAAATGCCTAAAACTGAACTAACATTCTTCCAAATCTCTTCCTCTCTCTTGTGCCCTGGGAAATGGCACCTTCATTTTTCTGACTTCCCAAGCTGGACCCCGGGGCTCATGCACCCCACCCTTGTTCTTTTAGCAGTTATCTGCCCTCTCTTTGTGCCCTTGCTCAGGCCCTCATCATTTCTTAGCAGGACCATTGCAATAATTCACCAAACACTCCACCTCTAGCCTGAAGCGTTTCTTGTTTATTGTTCTCAGAACTGACAAAATGATCTTTCTGAATCATAATTCTTATAATCAAATTACCATGTTTGGAATTGTCAGTGACTCTTTGTTGCCTACAAAATAAAATACAAAGTCTTTTAAAATGTGCATAAGACCCTTCATGATGTAATTCCTTTTTCATTGCCCAGCTTCCTCTCCTGCCTTTCTGTCATCTAAGTAACAACAACACTAGATACAAAATTTCCAAGTCCTTTCCTGTCATCTTTGCATTTGCTTTTCTGGCTTTCAAGAATTTTCTCTTCCCCTTTCTACACTTGTAAAACTTTTTTAACCTATAAGTGTGACTCACATGACAACTCCTCAGGAAAATCTTGATGCTTTTTCTCTGACATTGATAACAGTATGACATATATATACCTATTATAATATTTATTATCATATATTAAATTAGTTTATACTTCTATCTTGATATCAAGGAAGCATGTAAGTGTTTCACAAACAGTAGATAATCAATAAATGCATGCTAAAAGAATGAATGAATGAATGAAACCTAGGATTGAGGTAGGCTTGAGAAGAATTTGATAATTCAGCTGGGCTTTCCTTCCCAGTAAATAGCTTGAATATATACAGCAATGTTAAGCTCACTGTCATCGGATGCCACTCTTCCATTTAGAATTATTCTAGCTAAGTGCTGTCTAATAGAAATAAAAAGTAACATAAATTGTTTCTAATTTTCTAGTAACCATATTTAAAAAAAATGAGATAGGTAAAAATAATTTTAATAATATGTATTAGGAAGACCACAGGGCTGGGGAAAAAGAAAGGATTTCAAAGACTTCCACCCTCCCTCATCAAAGAAAGGCAGGGAATCTGCCCACTCACATAGCTCACCACTCCTACAGCCTACCAACAACTAGCAACTGAGGAAACTGCCACACCAAGGGCATCTATAATCAAGGCATCCATCCAGAACCTAAATCACCATCAAAGCACTCACAAGCAAAGCCTAAGTTTGTTAGCAAATATATGCTATAAATACACCCATATGAGTAAGGCAAGGGGAAAAAGCCTTATCTAAACAAAAGAAAATCCAAAAATAAGAAGAAACAGCTGCTTCAGGTGAGAAGGAATCAGCAAAAGAACTCGGAAAGTACAAAGAATCAGAAGGAAAAGTTACCCCCAAAACGGAACACCAGCTCTCTAGCAATAGAAACCAACCAAAATAAGAATATTGAAATGACAGATAAAAAATTCCAAACATGGATTCTAAGTAAGCTCAATGAAATACAAGAGAAAATGGAAAACCAACACAAAGAAACCACAAAAAAAAAATTCAGGAAATGAATGAAAAATTCACTAAAGCAATCAAATTATTTAAAAAACATCAAATAGAACTTCTGGAAATGAAAAATTCATTCAAGGCAATACAAAACACAGTGTAAAGTCTTAATAATACACTAGAACAGGCAGAAGAAAGAATCTCATAGATTGAAGACAACATCTTTGAATTTAACAAGTCAGTCAAAGAGAAAGAACAGAGAACTAAGAGAAAGAAACAAACCCTACACGAAATATGGGATTATGTAAAGTGACCAAACATAACAATTATAGACATCCCTGAGGGCGAAGAAGAAAACACACAAGGGTTGGAAAATCTATTTGAGGGAATAATTGAGGAAAACTTCCCCAGTCTTGCTAGAAATTTAGATATCCAGGTACAAGAATCTCAACAAACACCTGGGAGATTCATTGCAAAGAGGCAATCACCACAACAAAATAGTCATCATACTAGCCAAAGTTAACATGAAAGAGGTACTGCTATGAGCCATAAGGCAAAAACATCAGGTAACTTACAAAGGAAAATCTATCAAACTAACTGAAGACTTCTCAACTGATACTTTACAAGCCAGAAGGGATTGGGGCTCCATCTTTAGTCTTCTTACACAAAATAATGGCGAGCCTAGAATTTTGTATCCTGCAAAACTAAGTTTCTTATATGAGGGAGAAATAAAGACTTTTTCAGACAAAAAAACACTAAGGGATTTTGTCAAAACCAGACCTGACCTGTAGGAAATACTCAGATGTGCATTATATATTGATCAGCACAATAGAAATCTACCAGTGTAAAATCAACCAAAAGTTGAAGTTCAGAGCCAATATAAAATAATGGCTCAAGAGTTAAAACAAAGTAATAAAGTTCTACCCAACAGGAGGAACAGAAATACATCCCACTTATCAACTCTTTCAATAAATCTGAATGGCTTGAATTCCCCACTCAAGAGACATAGGTTGGATAAATGGCTAAAAAAAAAAAGGAAAATGCAAGTCATGTATCTGCTGTCTCCAGTAAACACATCTATCCCAAAAGGACTCATACAGAGTCAAAGTGAAAGAATGGAAAAAAATATTCCATGCAAATGGAAATCAAAAGAAAGCAGATGTAGCCATTCTCACGTCAGATAACATAGAATTCAAAGCAACAATAGTAAAGAAAGATGAAGATGGTCATTATTAATGATGATTTAACAAGAAGACATAAAAATCCTAAATATTTATGCACCCAACATAGATACAACCAGATTCATAAAGCAAACCCTACCAAATCTAAACAAAGTGATAAACTGCAACGTTGTAATTGCTGGGGACTTCAACACTCCACTGACACAATTGGACAGATCCTCCAAATAGAAAACAAATAAAGACATACTCTAGAGCAAATGGGCCTAACAGACATTTACAGAACATTCTACCCAAAAAGTACTGAATATACGTCTTCTCATCAGCACATGGAACATTCTCTAAAATTGATCACATCTTAGGCCACAAAACATGTCTGAATAAATTCAAAAAAATAAAAATTTTACCATGTATCTTCACGGATCATAGTGGAACAAAATTAGAAATCAACTCCAATAGAAGCACTGAATTCTACACAAAGTCATGGAACAACCTACTGCTAAATGATTATTAGGTCAAGGTGTAAATAAAGGTGGAAATCAAAAGATTCCAAAAACTAAATGACAAAGGGGACACAAGTCATCAAAATCTCTCAGATTCACCAGAAGCAGTCCTAAGGGGAAAATTCATAGCCTTAAATGCCTATATCAAAAAGATAGAAAGACCACAAATCAACAATCTAATGAATTGTCTCAAGGAACTAGAAAAGGAAGAACAAACCAAACCCAAACCCGGGAGAAGAAAAGAAATAAGTAAGGTCAGAGCAAAACTAAATGAAATTGAAAACAAACAAACAAAAAATACAGAAATTAATGAAACAAAGAGTTGGTTCTTTGAAAAGATAAACAAAATCAATAACCTCTTGCAAGGTTAACCAGAAATAGAAAAGAAAGGACCCTAATAAGCTCATTCAGAAATGAAAAAGGAGATATTACAACTGATATCACACAAATACAAAATATCATCTGTAAATACTATAAAAATCTCTATGCACATAAATTCAAAAAGGTTGAGGAAATAACAAATTCCTGGAAACACACAACCTCCCAAGGCTCAATCAGGAAGAAATAGAACTTCTGAAAAGACCAATTATGAGCAACAAAATTGAAGCAGCAGTAAAAACTCTTCCAAACAACAAAAAAAATTGCAGATTCGATGATTTTGTACCTGAATTTTATCAGACCTACAAAGAAGAATTGGTACCCACACTGCAGAAATTATTTCATAACATCAAGAAGGAAGGAATCCTCTCCAACTCATTCTACAAAGCCAATATCACCTTGATACTAAAGGCAGGAAAGGACAAAACAAAAACAGAAAGCTATAGACCAATATCCCTTATGAATATACATGCAAAAATCCTCTTTAAAGTTCTAGAAAACTGAATTCAACAGCACATCAAAAAGATAATCCACCACAACCAAGTGGGCTTCATGCCAGGAACACAAGAATGGTTCAACATGCGAAAATCCATAAAAGTGATTCACTACATAAACAGAAGCAAAAACAAAGATCATATGATCATCTCAATAGATGCAGAAAAAGCATTCAACAGAATTCTTTTTATGATAAGAACTCTTTACAAAATAGGTATAGATAGAACATACCTCAATATTATAAAAGCCATATATGACAAAGCCACAGCTAACATCATACTGAATAGGGAAAAGCTGAAAGCATTCCCCTCACAACTAGAACAAGACAAGGATGCCTACTGTCACCACTTCTATTCAACATAGTGCTGAAAGTCCTAGCCAGAACAATCAGCAAGAGAAGGAATTAAGGTATCCAAATAGGAAAAGAGGAGGTCAAACTATCGTTTTTTGCTGATGATATGATCTTATATCTAGAAAATCCCAAATATTCTGCGAAGAGACCCCTGGAATTGATAAATAAATTCAACAAAGTATTAGGCTACAAAATCAATGTACACAAATAAGTAGCATCCCTATATACCAACAACAATCAAGCTGAGAATCAAATCAAAGACTCAATACCTTTCATAATAGCTACAAAGAAAATAAAATACCTAGGAATATCTTTAACGAAGGAGATGAAAGATCTCTACAAAGAGAACTACAAATCACTGAAGAAGGAAACTGCAGATGATGTAAACAAATGAAAACACATATCATGATCATGGATTGGCAGAATCAATATTGTTAAAATGTTCATATTACCCAAAGTGATTTACAGATTCACTGCAATCCCCATGAAAATACCAAAGTCATTTTTTTACAGATATAGAAAAAAATGGTTCTACGCTTTGTTTGGAACCAGGAAAGAGTTTGAATAACCACAGCGACCATAAGCAAAAGGAACAAATCTGGAGGCATCACTTTACTCAATTTTAAGCTATACTACAAGGCTATAGTAACAAAAACAGCATGGCACTGGCACAGAAATAGAGACATAGACAAATGGAACAGAACAGAGAACCCAGGTATAAAACCATCCACATATTGTCATCTGATCTTTGACAAAGTAGACAACAATATTCACTGGGGAAAAGAATCCCTATTTAATAAATGATGCTGGGAAAATTGGATAGCCATGTGTAGAAGATTGAAACGGGATCCATGTCTCTCACCATGGAGAAAAAAAATTAATTCAAAATGGATAATGGCCTTAAATTTAAGATATGAAACAATAAGAATTCTAGAAGAAAATGTTGGAAAAACTTTTCTAGATATAGGCCTAGGCAAAGAAGACCCCAAGAATAATCACAGCAATAACAAAAATAAATAAATGGGACTTGATTGAATTAAAAAGCTTCTACACAGCCAAAGAAACAATCAACAGAGCAAATAGACAGCCTACCGAATCGGAGAAAATATTCACCTGCTATACATCCAATAAAGGGCTAATAACCAGAATCTACAAAGAACTCAAGCAAATCAGCAAGAAAAAAATCATACAACCCCATTAAAAAGTGGACAAAAGACATTAACAGAAGCTTTTCAAAAGAAGATAGACTAAGGCCAATAAACATATGAAAAATGTTCAATGTCACTAATCATCAAAGAACTGCAAATCAAAACCACAATGAGATATCACCTAACCCCAGTGAGAATGGCTTTTATCAAAAGGTCGCAAAATGATAGATGCTGGTGTGGATGCTGAGAGAAAGGGACACTCATACACTGTTGATGGGACTGCAAACTAGTGTAACCTCTATGGAAAATAGTATGGAGATTCCTCAGGGTCCTAAAAGCAGACCTACCATTTGATCCAGCAATCCCACTACTGGGTGTCTACCCAAAGGAAAAACAAGTCATTTTATCAAAAAGACAATTGCACTAGAATGTTTCTTAAAGAACAATTCACAATTGCAGAGATGTGAAATCAACCCAAGTGGCCATCAATTCATGAGTGCATTAATAAAATGTGGTATATGTACACCATAGAGTGCTACTCAGCCATTAAAAAATTAATTAATACCTCTTGCAACAATCTGGATGGGACCGGTGACCATCTTCCTTCAGGAAATATCACAAGAATGGAACAACAAACACCACATGTACTCCTTATCTAATTGGAACTAACCAATCAGCACTCACGTGAACAGATGGAAATGAAACTCAACAGAAATCATGCAAGTGGGAGGGGGGAGGAGAGAATGAGTGAAATCATAGTACAGGTACAATGCACTCTATCTGTGTGATGGGCACTCTTATAACTTTGACTAAGGCAGTACAAAAGCAATCCATGTAACCAAAATATTTGTACCCCTGTAATATTCTGAAATAAAAAGAAATAATAATAATCATATATTTTATATACTTAAACATACCCAAAATAATATCATTTCAAGATGTAAGTCAATATTAAAATGTATTAATAAGATATTTTGCATTATTTTTTGTACTAAGCCTTCAAATCCCTGTGCATATTTTTAACTTCCAGACCATTTCATTTTATATAGCTAAATCTTTTAAAAAATATTTGATCTGTATTCTGATGTCATAAATTTTACCATTAAAAAATAGATTTCCATACTTAAGTTGCTTCAAACCTACTTACAAGTTTTTCAATACTTAATGAGTATCCATTTAAATTTAAATGATTTGAACAATAATATAAAAATTTTAGTTCCTCAGTCCTTACCAGCCACATTGAAGTGTTCAAAAACCATATGTGGCTAGTGGTTACCCCATTAGACAATGCAGTTCTAGAATTTTTTTCTCATAAGCCAGAATCTTCCCTCCCCTCTATTTTACTCACTATTTCTATTATTGTACTCTGGGATAAAACTGCATCTCTAATTTAGATATATTATTAGGTAATTTGTAAAGAACAAAGAAGAAATATTTTTAAATAGCTTACTATGTATTTGATTAGAAAACACCATTTAGAAATCTTAGACCTACTTACCAAATGCCAATTACTGAGTTATTTGGAATACTGTTCAAGAACCCCAGGTAATTTACATGGCATTTCTCAAAAACCAATCTCAAGAAATATGTTTCTTACAAGTCATTCTTTCTAAATTTGCATATACTTGTTAAAAAGGAATTAATTTAGGAAATTAACCATGCATATCTCTATTGATAGAGTGGCCTAAAATAAGCTACAAAATCTCAGGATTTAAGAAAAAAAGGCAATGCCTGATGTGCCTGCAAATCCCTGTAGACCTATAGTTGAAATGCCTGTGGGTATCTTGGAAAAGACTGTGGATTCATTTATTGTCACAACAGCTTTTAGCCAGCCTCTGAGACTCAAGCAAACTGTTCTTGGTGATTCTTACTTGAGTTGAACCCCAAACCTTGGGAGACTGGAAAAGAGGTCAGCGTGAAAGCAGGTGGGCTTTGGCAGACACAGCTGAGGCAATAATGCAATCTTAAAGTGGCCACTGCTTTCTTCTTCCTCCCTTTCCTCTTACCTGTTTGCCTGCCTGCTATGTTCCCTTTTCTGTAAGTCTATTGAAAAGTTGCTTCTGGAATTCTGACTACCTTTCTAGGCGTGGTAAATTCCAAGGTGGGATCAATTAGATAATGAAAATTAAACAGAGTGCCATTTATTTAAAAACATGCTAGCCTCACCCAGATGTTACCAATTTGCTTTATAGATAAATGACTTACCAGCCCTGGATTTCACCTTTATAGTAGTGATTAAAAGACATGGTATAGTTTGAGACAGAGAGACAGGTTTTTGTCAAGTGAGATACTATCAAGAAAAAGAAAATGAACCTTAAAAAGAAGACTGATGTTCAGGCTATGTCATAAGTAAACAAAGGAGAACGAAACAAATTTCATAAATGTAATAACCCCAAAAAGAAAAGATACTCACACAGAAGAAACATGGCTTTTTAACTCTGTGCTTATTTCTTTAATCTAGTGAATTTAAAAATATAAAAGGTAAACTTAAAAATTTTATTTTGTCTAGAACGGGAGTTGGCAAACTTCTCCTGTAAAGGACCGGACAGTAAATATATGAGACTTTGTGGGCCATAACCAGTCTCCATTACTTAGGCTTTGGTATTTTGTTTTGGTTTACAAACTTTTACAAATACAAAAACATTTTTATCTCCAAAGGCATACAAAAAACAGGCAGCAAGCTTATATTTGCTTGTAGGCCACAGTTTGCCAACACTTAGTCTAGAAAAATTTGTTCAGAGATCAACAGGACATGAAAGTTTTGAGCTGAAGTTTTGCTCCATTTTCTGCCCCCACCCAACATTTAATTCACCAAAAAGCATTATCAGTATGACAAACATCAATTGGCTTTTCAACTTATTGTTTCGTTAGGCCCTCTTTCACCATAATATTATAACACATTCTTATAAATAAGTTAAATTGTATACCAAGTAAAAATAAAAATAGCTGATAGTTACTGGATGTTTTCTACATGCCAGGCAATTTACTTGTTATATTATTTATTCTTTACAATAACCATCTGACAAGGTAAATACTATTATTATCCTCATTTTAGAAACGAAACTAAGGCACAGAGTAGTTACATAATTCGTTCAATGCCATACATCTAGTAAAGAAAAGAGCAAAGATTAAAATCCATGTTACTTTAGAAGCTATGCACTAGACCACAGATTGGAAAACTTTTTCTGTATTTTTGTTTTTATAGGCCATACAACCCTTTTTATGACTACTCAACACTGCCATTGTAGTGCAAAAGTAGGTGTAGTGAATCTGTAAAGGAATAGGCATTAGGGTGTTGTAATAAAATTTTACAGAAACAGCCAGTGAGTCAGATTTGGCCTTCAGACTATCGTTTCCTGTTCCCTGCATTAGACCAGTACATCTCAAACTTGAATGTCATGAGAATGAACTGGGAATCTTATAAAAGTATAGAATCTAATTTATTACATCTGGAAAGGGGCCTGGGATTCTGAATTTCTTACACGCTCCCAGGAGATGCTGGTGCTGCTGTTTTATGGACCTCATTTTGGGTAGCAAGCTTCTAGGCCACTGTGCTACACTGCTAGGTAAAGCAAGCTTTGTAAGAAGAATTGATTTATTAAGGTACATTATCAATTATCTTTTCAAAACATTTATTGAGCAGTTGACACGTCAGATATTATACCGAACATTTTGTATCCACTTCAAATGGAAACACTATCTACCTGTTGTTCAAGCCAGAAACATTCGTGCCATTTTTTAGACCTGACTCTAGCTCATCCATCGTCTCATGTACTACCCGCCATTTAATTCTACTTCCAAAACACTCAAACCCATCCTTTTTTTTTCAGACTCTACCACCACTAACAACATATAAATCATAACTATGTACCTAGACTTCTGTAATAGTCTCTTATTCTCTGTCACCAAATATGGTTGGTCTCCTTCAATCCATTCTTCACACAGAAGCCAGAGTGGAATTTTTAAAAGGTTAATTAGTGCATGTTACTCCTTGCTTGAAACCTCTAAATGGCTTCAGTAGCACTCAGAATGAAAGCCAAACCTCTAAACATGGCACAGAAAGAATGTATAAGAACTGGCCTCTTCCTATCTTGCCAAGCGTTTACCCTCCCACTCACTTGCCAGCTTATTGGCTCTATCTCAGAGACACTGACCTTCTTTTAGCTCCTGAAATGTACCAAAGTCTTTCTCATTTAAGGACTTGTTTCATGTTCTTCTCACTGCTGGAAATACCTTACTTCTACTTTCTCATGTCTTGATCTTTCTGATTTTTTTAATAAGTCGATCTAGATGTAAGCTTATTAGAAGAGCCGTTCCTTACAATTCAAACGAAAATAGTCCCTTTCCCGCTTTTCTTTCCTCCTACAACATCCTGTTCTCTTCCTTCTTAGCAATTATCTGTAAGTACTTGTGTTTTATTGTGTTTTGTGTGCCCTTCCAAGTAAACATCACAAAAGTAGAGAGACAGTTCTTGAAACATGATATGTATCTAAAGAATGTTTGTTGAATGAATGGTTAAGTTAATGAAATTCCCACTAGAATATTCTCTCCATGAGGGAGGGCAGGATTTTTGCCTTTTTATTATTGTTGTTGCTTTACATAGCTCTCAGAGCAGTGTCCAGCATACAGTGGACACTCAAGAAATGTTAGTTGTAGTAAATATCTCATTTAATACACATATACTCTAGAATATTTGTATACCATTATTATACCTATTTTACAAATGAATAAATGGGCTCAGAGACTTCAGTAACTTAATCAAGGTCAAGGAGCTAGTTGGTGAAGCCATACTCTGAATACAGGTTTTATTTCCAAAACATGAACTTTTAACTTCCATGCTACACCATATCATTACATATATGGCAAGGGCTCCATCAGCAGATCCCTGAAAACACCATTACATTTTTAACACATCATTATTTACAAGTTATTTGCAAGTATTTATAGCAACTTTGATTTCTATATAAAATATCAATTATAGGACATTTCTTCTTCATTTACTTGTTTAAAATTCTTTAATTATTCTCCAGTAATTCAGCGTATACATTTTATATGTCCAATAAAACCATAAATTCCTTGATATTGTGATGAGTCTTTTATATAACCCACACTGGGCTCAAAGTAAGTCATTAGATATGACATGTTGAATCTCCTCATATTCTGCTTTTTGTTATTATTGTGATTTGTTTGAGTGTTAGTGTGCTTTCTTAGTACTTTTTTCCAATCTTCCTCATTCTTGAGAAAAAGTAGGCCCTTGACATGTTCTATTTTGGCTATTAGAAAAGGAAGAAGATCTTTGAATTAGGGAATGGGAGATCTGAAAATGTAGATTTTGTTTGTGTCTCAGAGCATGTGTATATTTACTCAACCTTGTGAAATTGGGTCTTTTACTTTAGCAGTGAGAAGCTGAGCACTTTAGCACCTGCACATTTTGGCAAATTTGCTTCTGAAACATCATTTGGAGCACGAAGGGAACAACTGGTGCTTAGAGAGACATTAAAGAAATGCTGGGTGCTATTTCAAAGTTTTGTGGGGTTTTTTGTTGTTCATTTGGTTTTTGGTTTTTTTTTTTGATATAGAGAAAAGTATGAGATCCTTGGGACATGAGCCTTGTTAAGAAACAAATGTGATATTTGAATTGTGTCAGGCTGAAAATGTTTTGTACAAAATCACACTACTAAGTAAATTCATTCAGGGCTCTCCTACATGAGAGAGTGGTGGATACAGTGTTATCACCATTATAAACCTTTGTCCTACTCCAGCATGATTTCAGAAAGGAAAGAGGAGAGACCAAAGAGTATTAATATAATTTATATGATATGTAATGTATCCAGCAAATGGTAATAATTTATTTTCCACTGGCTTATGTAATTAAATTTTCCACCTCAAAAATCATTATTCTCACTGTAGCTTCTGAAATAGTAAAGGCAGCAGCAACGGCCAACCTATGGCACGTGTGTGGTCATGTACTCCTTCCATGCTGAAAGCGAACATCATTTATTCATTATGTTGCTCATGCCTGTTCCTACCAAGCTCAGAGGAGACCTCAGAATTCTTTTCAACATGACCTTAAAGCCAGCCACTCCCAAAATTAGAGTTGGAACAAAAGGTCAACTCACAGCTACAGAATTATTAGTTGCAAATAAGAGGCGGGGGAAGCATTATTAAATATGTGCATATCCAAATGCTGAGCAAAGTGAAGCAACTAGATTAACAAATTTTACATTGTTGATGAAGTAACTGAGTACTTTCTCCAGATACATACTGAGTTACGTTCTAAGAACTGAGATTCAGGCAGATGGCCAACTGGAGACATTGAGGGCCAGATTGTCCCAAACAGCAGAAGTGAAGGTGAGAAAGCATAGCCAGGTGAAATACTGAGAGAAAGGAGCCAGAACCTACCCTTACCAGAGATCCCATGGGAAGAGGTTTTGGAGTAGAAGAAGGAGCAAAATCTTGGTGGAGACTGACTCCCAAGGGATTTGGCGCCCAGCTGAAAGGGTAGGTAGGAGTGAATACTTTTCCTCCCCTCACTCTCGTGGCAGACTGCCAGCTCCTGATATGTCAGAGAGCCCTTATGCCCTGGCAAATCCAGGTGCTGCTGTCATTGGCAAACTGAGAGCTTCTTGGGAATAGAGCACTGGACTGCAGGCCTGCACACAGTCACTTCCCCTCACCACAGACCCAAGCTGAGATGGTGGATACCATATTGCCTGTGCAAATGCCATGTGCCTCTATCCAGCCAGCTGAGGAAGTCACAGCCCCTCAGTCTCCCTGTCACTGGATCCCATATGAACATTCCCCAGCACCCACTTGGACTGTGATAACCACAAAGGAATGGGGAGACACAGGAGAGTAGCAGCATTCCTGGAATTCTGACCCATGGGGTGGGCTGCCCCAAGGGGACTGAGAATCAACACAAACACTTTTTAGGACAGAGGAAAGTGGAATGCACACTCTTTTGCATCAGAGAATATGTGGCTTGTGAGCCTAAGTTGTCTGTACCCCTCCCAGTAGAGATACTCTCCACAATTTGGGGCCTTCTCCTTCCCCTTCCCTCTTTCACCCACTACCACAGAGGGAGCTGAGACTGAAAGGCTGTTTCTGCTCAGGATGGGCAAGTGTTCCACATAGGACAATTAAGCCAGGGCAATTGACAGCCCTACCTTCCCCAGAGGCAAGTCCCTGACACAAACACACCTCTCCTACTGAAGCATTTTAACCACAGCCCACACCCAGTCTGGAAACCCAACACACAGAGGGTTGAGCTGTCTCCATCACCTCTGTTGTACCTGGACCAGGGTAGGAGCTGGGAATTTAAATGCTTTTGTGCTCATGAAGGACAGAGATCATTCGTTGCCGAGAGAGAGGTGTGAATGTCTTGTGTGTACATAGCTACCCACCTCTGCTAATCTCATCAAAAGGGACTACCCCTCCTGTCCCAGGCTTACAGTGCATCTGCCCTTCTCCTGCTTGAGCATTCTTACAGAGCAGGAGAGCATCACCACCTCCTATATCACAGCCAGTATCTGAACCCAGGGAGGCTTGAGAGCAAGTTTGCCAGCTCAGTCTTGGTCTGGTCCCCCCAATACACAAGGACGCAATCCAGGGGCCTGGGAACTGAGGATTGCCTAGCTGGATCTACCACTGCTGGCACCTGAACACTCCCCCAGGGATCTAGGACCCACAAGCCCAAATTACCAGCAGCAGCACAGTGGATACCTACCTGCACAAGCTGAATGACAGCATACCTCTACCTCTCTACACTGAGCAGGAGAGTTCCTGGCAGAAGAGAACAGGTGAACTGCAAAGATATCTCTTTTGACCTGAGGGAAAAGGTTCCAGATGAGAAGGAACAAACATAAGAATTCTGGCAATATGAAAAAACAGGCTCTTTCAACAATCCCAAAGGATCACAGTGGCTCTCTGGCAATGGACTCCAGCCAAAAAGAAATTATTTAAATATAGAAATGGAATTAAAAATATGGATCACAAGTAAGATCAAGGGGACCTAAGAGAAAGTTGAAAACCAACACAAAGAAACCAAAAAAACAAAAATCAAAAATCAGGACATGAATGAAAAATTTACAAAAGTGATAGATAGTATTAAAACCCCCCAGAACTTCTAGAAATGAAAGAGTCATTTAGGGAAGTAGAAAATACAGTGAAAAGTTTTAACAACAGACTAGACCAAGCATAAGAAAGATTTTCGGAGCTTGAACACAAGGCTTTTGAATTTACACAGTCAGTCAAAAATGAAGAAAAAAGAATTGAGAAGAATGAACAAAGTCTTCAAGAGTTATGAAACCATGTAAGATGAATGAACATAAAAATTATAGGCATCCTTAAAGGAGAAGAAGAAAAAGAAAAAAGCATGGAATGCCTACTTCAAGGAATAGTGGAGGAAAAATTCTCTGGCTTGCTAGAGATTCAGACATCCAGATACAAGAAGGTCATTCAACTCCTGGAAGATTCATTGCAAACAGGACACCTCCAAGACACATAGTCATCAGACTGAGCAAAGTAAAAGCAATGGAGAAAATCCTACAAACTGTGATGAGAAACCATCAAGTAACTTACAAAGGAAAACCCATCAGACTAACAGCAGACTTAGAGGAAATCTTACAAGCTAGAAGGGAATGTGGTCCTATTTTCAGTCTTCTTAAACAGAAAATTTGTCAGCCAAGAATTTTATATACTGTAAAACAAAGCTTCATAAATGGAAGAGAAATAAAGAACTCCCCCCCTAAACAAATATAGACCTGCCCTACAATAAATCCTTAAAAGTGTTCTATACTTCAAACAAAAGAATTGATACCCTCCAGTGTAAAAACAACCAAAGGTAAGAACTCACAACTCTTATAAAACAGTAGTGCAAAGAAGAAAACAAAAACTATGTAGCAATCAACATGATGCCTGGTACAGTATCTCACATATCAATATTAACATTAAATGTAAATGGTCTAAATGCCCCACTTGAAAGATACAGGTTGACAGAATGTATAAAAAAATCAAATATATGCTATTTCCAAGAAACCTATTTAACTTGTAAAGATTCTCAGACTCAAGGTGAAAGGGTGAAAAAATATATTCTACACAAATGGAAACCAAACTATTCCTATATCAGATAAAATAGGCTTCAAATCAACAACAGTAAAAAAAAAGACAAAGATGGTCATTATATAATGATAAAGGAATTGATTCAACAAGAAGATATAATAATCCTAAATATGTATATACTTAATGCAGGAGCTCCCAGATTCATAAAACAAATACTACTATACTTTAGGAAAGAAATAAAAAGCAACATCATAATATACAGGGACTTCAATACTCCACTGACAGAACTACACCGATAACTGAGGCAGAAAATCAACAAAGAAACATTGGGCTTAAAGGGGACTCTAGAACAAATGGATCTAACAAATATTTACAAAACATTCTACCCCAAAACTGCAGAATATGTATTCTTCTCACCAGCACATGGGACATTTTCCAAGACAGATCATATGTTAGGCCACAAAATAAGACTTAGCAAATTGAGAAAAGTCAAAATCATACCATGGATCTTCTCAGACTACACTGAAATAAAACTAAAAATCAATTCCAAGAGGAACTCTCAAAACCACACAAACACATGGAAATTAAACAATCTGCTGCTGAACAATCCTTAGGTCAATAGCAAAATCAAGATGGAAATCAAAAAGTTTTTCAAATTGAGTAACAAAGGCAACATAACCTTCCAGAATCTCTGAGATACAAAAAAGGCACTGATAAGAGGGAAGTTCATAGCACTAAGTGCCTACCTCAAAAAGAAAGAAAGATCACAAATTAATGACCTAATTTTGTTTCTAGTTCCTCAGGGAACTAGAAAAAGAAGAACAAACCAAACCCAGAACTAGCAGAAGAAAAGAAATGACAAAGATCAGAGCAGAACTAAACGAAATGGAAACCCCAAAAACAACACAGAGGATCAATGAAGGGAAAAATTGGTTCTTCAGAAAGATAAGCAAAATCAATAGACCACTAGCTAGATTAATTAGGAAAAAAGAGAAGGATCCAAATAAGCTCAATCAGAAATGAAAAAGGATATGTTATAAATGACACCAAAGAAATGCAATAGATCATCCAAGACTATTATGAAAAGACCTACACACACAAACTGGAAAATCCAAAGGAAATGGATAAAACACACCACCTCCCAAGCTTGAATCAGGAAGAAATAGAAATCTTGGACACACCAATAATGAGTAGTGAGATTGAAACAGTAATAAAAAAGTCTCCCAACAAATAAAAGGCCCGAATCAGACAGATTCACAGCTAAATTCTACCAGACCTACAAAGAGGAACTGGGCATATTCTACTGAAACTGTTCCATAAGAATGAGGAGGGAATCCTCCCTAACTCATTCTATGAAGCCAGTATCATCCTGATACCAAGACCAGAAAGGAACAAAACAAAAAAAAGAAAACTGCAGACCAATATCCCTGATGAGTTTAGATGCAAAAATCCTCAACGAAATCCAATAGCACATAGAATCCAATAGCACATCAAAAAGATATTTCACCACCATCAATTGAGTTTCATCCCAGGGATGCAATGATTCACTATATGCAAATCAATAAATGTGATTCACTACATAAACAGAAGCAAAAATCATGTGATCATCTCAATAGATGCACAAAAAGCACTTGATAAAATCCAGCATGCCTTTGCAATAAAAAACCTCAACAAACTAGGCACAGAAGGAACATACTCAAAATAATAAACACCATATATGATAACCCATAGCCAATATCATACTGAATGGGGAAAAGTTGAAAACATTCCCCCTAAGAATTGGAACAAGACAAGGGTCACCACTGTCGCTCCTTTATTCAACATAATACCAGAATTTCTAAGAGGAATAAGGCAAGGGAAAGAAATAAAGGGCATTCACATCAGAAAAGAGGAAGTTAAACCATCCCTGTTTGCCAATGATGTGATCTTATATCTAGAAAATCCTAAAGACTCTGCCAAAAGACTCCCAGAATTGATAAATTCAGTGAAGTCTTCAGTTACAAAATAAACATGCACAAATCAGTAGCATGACTATACACTAATAACGGCCAAACTGAGAGTAAAATCAAGAAATCAATACTAATTACAATAGCTGCAAAAAAAAAAAAATACCTAGGAATATACTTAACCAAGGAGGTGAAAGATCTCTACAAGAACTGCAAAACACTGCTGAAAGAAATCATAGATGACATGAACAAATAGAAAAACGTCCCATGCTAATGGATTGGAAGAATCGATATTGTTAAAATGTCCATACGACCCAAGGTGATATACAGATTTAAGGCAGCTCGCATCAAAATACCAATGTCATTTTTCACAGAACTAGAAAAAAAAAATCCTAAATTTCATATGGAACTAAAAAAGAGCCCAAATAGCCAAAGCGATCCTAAACAAAAAGAAAAAATCTGGAGGCAACACATTACCAGAATTCAAATTATACTACAAGGCTTTATATCAAAACAGTATGATACTGGTATACAAGTTGACACATAAATCAATGGAACAGAACTGAGAACCCAGAAATAAAACCATATAGCTACAACATACTGATTTTTGACAAAGCAGAAAAAAGCATGCTTTGGGGAAGGGACATCCTATATAATAAATGGTGCTGGGAAAATTGCAGAGTCACTTGCAGAAGAGTGAATCTGGATTCCTATTTTTCACCATACAAAATTTTTGAGTTACAAAAATTAACTCAAGACAGATTAAAGACTTAAATGTAACACTTAAAACCATAAACATTCTAGAAGAAAATGTAGAAAAAACTGATTGGCCTAACAGAGAATTTATGACTAAGACCCCAAAAGCAAATATAGCAACACAAAAATACATAAATGGGAATGAATTCAACTAAAAATTTCTGCACAGAAAAGGAAATAATCAACAGAGTAAATAGATAGCCTACAGAATGGGAGAAAATATTTGCAAACTATAAGTCCGACAAAGGACTAATATCCAGAATCTACAAAGAACTCAAACAAATCAGCAAGAAAGAAAACAAATAATCTCATCAAAAGTAGGCAAAAGACAAGAACAGAGGCTTTTCAAAAGAAGATAGACAAATGGCCAACCAACACAGGAAAAAATGTTCAACATCACTGATCATCAGGAAAATGCAAATTAAAACCACAAGGAGATACCATTTTATCCCTGTCAGAATGGCCATTATTAATAAGTCAAAAACAATAGATGTTGTGGTAGACAAATGTAAATGGAACGATTGTACATTGTTAGTGGGAATGTAAATTACTACAGCCTCTATGGAAAACAGTATGCAGAATCTTCAAAGAACCAAAGTAGACCTACCATTCAGTCCAGCAATTCCACTACTAGGTGTCTACCCAAAGGAAAGGAAGTCATTACATCAAAAAGACACCTGCACCCAAAAGTTTATCACAGCACAATTCACAATTGCACAGATATGGAATCAGCCTAAGTGTCCTTCAGCTAATGAATGGATAAATAAAATGTGGCACACATATACCGTAGAGTACTATTCAGCCACACAAAGGAACGAAATAATGTCTTTCACAGCAACTTGTATTGAACTGGAGGACATTATCCTAAGCAAAGTATCTCAGGAATGGGAAAACAAACACCACTTGTTCTCACTTATAAGTGAGAGCTAATCGATGGGTATATATGGTCATAAAGTAGTGGAATAGATAGTGGAAACTGAAAAGAGAGGAGGCAGGGTGAGGGATAAACAATTACTTATACAGTGTATATTGTTCTGGCGATGGGTACGCTAAAAGCCCTGACTTCAGCCTTATACAATTCATCCATGTAACAAAAATCACTTATATCTCCTAAATCTATTGAACTGTAGAAAAAGAACTGAGATTTAGGTCTTCAGTATCTTTGAGTGCTATCTTTTTACTATACCACATTTCCCCTCATACCATTTATCTACACAGATCTCTGTGTACATTACGTATCTTTTTATTTGCCTGATCTACATTTAATCAATTGTAAAAAGTCCCTTCTAACAATACCAAAGATCCTTTCTAATTGTTTAGAATTGGGACTACACACATATTGGCTGCTATATTAATTTTTACTCAATCCAGATTGGAAGCATTTTTCCACTGTTTTAAGATACCGTAAATTTATTGTTTACAACCAAGAGAGGCGTGCGTCAGTGCAATGATGTGCTTCAACTCAAACATAATTACATTCCCTAACTGGAAATGAGACAGTAGACTGGAAGTCTAAACTACCATTTATTTTCCTTACTATATGTTTAGCTGTAGGAACTAGAGAATGTAGCTAATTACATTCATTACTGGGTTCTGTCAGCTTCTGTTCACAATTTCTACCAAAGCTACATTAACAGAACGAATATAAAATGTATTACAGAATACCACCATACATTACCAATACAAGTAAGTTCACAAAGTACAAATTCAGAGATAAAAGTAAGTGTGTGTGTGTGTCTGTGTGTGTGTGTGTATAATCATATAGAGTACAGGTTTTCTTAATCATACAGACTCTCACTATCTGAATATTCCTATCCATTATATTAATAACTACACAAAACCACAACATGCAAAACATTTACTATGTAAACCAAATGCTGCTGTAATGAATCCACTAATGCAAATCAGTGAAAATGTTTAAATTGTACTAGAGTTCAATGAGAGAATTCATAAAGAGTCATAAAAAGATACAACTACTGTCGTATCTCAGCTATTCTCTTGACAGGATCCAGCCCACTGTCTCCATTGGCTTCTGCACACTTTCTGTGACGAATTGTCCCTTCCTGCCAGGCATTATGTTTTGTGTGTACGTGGAAATTAATGTGGCAATTATAAAATTCATATGAAAATACAAAAGATTAAAAACAACCAAGGCAATTTTGAAGAAGAATAAAATTATAGACAAACTATCAGAAATCAAGACCTATTATAAAAGCTATATTCATACAATGTAATATTACACAGCAAAAATGTGATAATATGTTACCAAGATGTGTCATCAAGATACAGCTCTAAAAATTATTTAGTGTATAAAGAAAGACTTTAAAAAGAAACTTTTATGTGGTGGAATATTAACCCTGCTTTCATACAATTTATTTTCAGCCCATTTCTTTTGTTGTTTCTTTTTTTAATCCTAACCCAGAATGGACTGACCAGTCACAAGCAATGCGGTCAGCAAACAGCCTCCCCCTGTCCACCTCTTCCACAACCTGCCTCACTTGCAAGTTGTGTTGCCTTTGGTCTGCCCCTCCCAGGGCAGCTCACACCTAGGGACTGAATGAGGCAGAGTATAAAGTCAGCAGTTTCAACTCAGAGTAGGACTCTGCGATGGAATGCTCACTTGAGGTTTCCTCAGGTCTGCCCTGCAGTTCTACTTCTTTCTCTGCCCAGCATCTGTTTTTACAGAACCCAACCTCTGATTAATAAATCGTGATGCCTCGCTCATATATAAGTTTGAGCAAAAGAAACCAGACACAAAAAGGTGTATATTATGTGATTCATGTAAATTAATTTCAAAACCAGATAAAACTAAACTAGGATGATAAATCGGAGCAATAACTATCTTTGAATGGCTATTGACTGTGAGGTTATGAGGAAGCCTTCCTGTGTGCTAATAATATTCTATAACTTCATCTCTGTGATAGTTGCATATTTACTTATCTGAATGTGTATATATATTCATCATATATATACACATTAAGTAAATGTGTATATATATTCATCATATATATACACATTAAGTATATGTGTTTGTATGTATGTGTACATACAGACACACACACACACACACACAGCCCTTTCAGATTAAAAGGACCAAAGAGATTAGATAAGGAAATATTTATAGTAAAACTTCAGAATGTAAAGAAAAGGAAACATTTTTAAAAGCTTCCAGAGATGAAGAACAGAACATTTACAAATGAATAAGAGTTACATTGATAACAAATCTTCAACACAATGCTGGATTCATGAAGACAATGGAGTTTACAATGAATGGAAATTGTGATTCTGCAATTCCAAACTGTTAAAGTCCAGGAAAAGAAAAAAAGAAAATAATACATACCACTTTACTTTCTTTATCCTCAATTCATTGAAATATCACTATAGTATATTAAATCTTCCAAAATAAAAATGGAGCAAAAGAGTATTTTGAGAACATAAATGCATAAGTAATAAGATCTAATGGTGAATCTAGTAACTATGATTATTTGAAAGTAGTCGTGGTGGTATATAAAATTATAATATATGTGCAACAACTGTAATTTGATATGAAAATATCTATGCATTCTATTGGTGGTCTGTTACCTACATGCATAACTGAAGGAAATGCTAAATTACAGTTGAGAACTAAATTAAAACAAAGACACTGCAGTTGAAGCCAGATGTGAGTACAAATTCCAGATTTGTTACGTATTGGTACAAATAAATTAGATACTTGCTTAAGTTCTTTGAGCTACAGTCTCTTTATATTTAAATGGAGATTATTCTTTATTTTATAGGGCTGTTGGGAGGATTAAATTAAATGATAAAAGGAGAAGATTCTTGCAATGTCTTGGAGGCAAATCTGCCTATAGTCTTAAACCCTTATATTCCTCCTACTCCCTGTGAATAAGCCAAATTTGAGCCTCTCCCCAATCTCTCTGTCTTATCTCAATTTCCAGCCTTACTCATCAACTACAAGATTTCCAAAGAAGCATGTGACATTTTCTAATTCATTTGAAACGTTGTTTGGAATAGTAATGTGCAACCTACCCATTGGATTAGTGTACATCCCTTTGCATTCTACTGCTAGGAATAAAATGTTTGACAAAGAAACATATTGTATGGTTTCTGTAAGTAGGGATAAGTATATTGTTTTAAGTAAATTATTTTACACAAATTTGGGCCTTGATGTGATTATATGCTATACAAACAAACCTACACACACGTAAGAGACTGGGTAACTTCAGAATTCTGAAAGGCTGTCATACCCACGTAGTTTCTAGCTTAAATCCAGTCATCTGAACCATGAAATCAGCATATCTGCTACCACCTGGTGGTAGTTTACCCAAATTCCAGATTACATTTTCTTGTGTGTTTGAATAAATACAACTCTCAATCTACAAATCTAAAATGTGTTGATAAACTCAAAGCACTTTGGGGAGTACATTTGCAGGTTTTTAGGCATCTGTCCAGAGGCTTGCTTCACCTTCCTTAACACAGTAAATCATTATCCTATGGAAGTGCCTTTAATGCTTTCACTGTAGCACTATTCTAACCCTATTTCCCATTATTTGCATTCACACAATGTATGCTGAAGTAAAATTATCTACTCACTGCTTCTCATACATAGCCTGTGTACCTCTCCCCAGCTTGGCATGTCCTCTCTCATACGCATCTCTGTGTATACAAATAAAATATATTCTAACGCCACCTCCTCCAAAAAAAGCTTTCTACTTTGCCCAGTGGGACATACTCTTTTTCTTCCCTTATCTCCTATAACAATTCATTGCAACATCCATTCGTAAGTATGTAACACTTATTTAGTATCGCAGTCATTTGTATAGTTCTCCACGCTGTTTCTAGGAAATCACAAAATGTGGAATGTGCCCACTAGCATCACACAAAATTATTTTTGTAATTAAAAAAGAACACATAATTTTAATAACTACATATGAAGAGTCAGCTTAGGATCAGTGGTTAGGTTCTGAAATCAGACTGCCTTAGTTTAAATCCCAGATCTACCACTAACTAGTTCTGTGACTTTTCAAATGGTACACGAATGACTAATATTAAAGAACTACATGGAAGTTAAGGTATTTGTGCTTGTGTGTTTTAGCTTTATAACATCTTAACACAAATAGCTCTAAATCTGTTCCTAATAAATATTTAACACATACTTTTGGATAAATTATTAAAATTGTCTTCTTTTATAAGACTAATGGCATAAAGAATAATCTCTGCATACATATACAGTCATGCATTGCTTAATGATGGGGATATGTTCTGAGAAATGTGTCCTTAGGTTATTTCATCATTGTGAGAAAATCATAGAGTGTGCTTACAAAAACCTGGATGGTATAGCCTACTACACACCTAGGCTATATGGTGGAGTCTATTGCTCCTAGGCTACAAACCTATACAGCATGTTATCGGACTAAACACTGTAGGCAATTGTAACACGATGGTAAATTATTGTGTATCTAAACATACCTAAACATAGTAAAGATACAGTAAAAATATGGTATTATAATCTATGGGACCAATGTCCCATATGTGATGCTCCATTGACTAAAACGTTATGCAGTACATGACCATATATGTTTGTGTGTACACATACGCATACACATATATCTATATTATATATACATTACATATATTATATATATAACATACAATATCTTTCTCACACACACATACACACACACATGCATGCACGCACAAATTAATTATGACCTGGACACAATTCTCACCCTTAATGTGATATGGTCGATAAATAAATAAATGAGTCAAGAGAACCTAATTAGAAAACGAGAAAATCCAAATTCCCCTTTTACTTAAGACTCAACTTGTTCTAGTTGCATAGAAATTAGCTCTTTAGTCATTGTCTTAATGACTATGTATGACTCTTTTAATGGCCCATGTCCTAGTTTCTTACCCACCCACCCAGTCCCTGAGCTTTATCTCTACTGTTAGTTTTTGTTTTTGCTCTTCATTATTTTGAACTTTTGTGTTCCCGGTTGTAGTTTCATCCTTGTATTAACAATTTTAAGTGTTTTAAGGAAAGGCATCTTTTCTTTTTGAAACATAAACATTCCAGAACACTGAAAGATTGGGACAGAAATAAAATGTTCCAGAATTCCAAGGTAAAGAAATCTTGTGCCAAAAAGTAAGTGTAAAAATGAGTGAGACAACAGTGTTAGGCTCTGGGAGTGTCGTTAAATTATGTTCTGGCCTGAAAAGCTAAAGCTTTTAAATTGCTAAAGCAATTTTAATTGCTAAAGCAATTAAATTAAATTGAATACATATTTACTGATTTGCTGATTTCCTATGATGTCCACCAACTGTGGAGGAATAGAGGGTTAGTAATACCTAATCCCTATCCTCTGTAATTTAGTGCATGAAATAAAGGTAGGGATTATGAGAAAAGATAACATCAATATCTACAGCATAAGGCAAAAAGTAGAGAGCAACATAAAAGAGCTACAAATGAAATGATCTGTAGTTTCAGTGGAAAGATAATATCTAGTTGGAGTGATTCAAGAAGAAAGCTCCTTAAAAAAGGTAACTATTGAAATTTGAGCAACAAAATAAACATAGTATTTGACTGTCATCCATAATATAAATACCTATAAATCCATACTTATATAGATATATATTTGAATGAATAAGTAAAGAAATGGGTCAAAAGGAATAGTTCTTCCCTATCAAATAATTCTTATTAATAAGCATAGAGGGAATGAGGGACATGCAAAACCACCATTCGGCAAACATCATAGTAATAATTGTTCCAGGCAAGATATTAAAATTAGTGGGTAAAATTTGAGGAGAAACAATGTATTAACATAATCTTAAAGAGACATTTCCAAGACATTTTTCAATTACAAAAGGATGAAATAGTAACTTTACCTTGATGAAACTTGGCAGATACCACTTTAACAAAATGACCAAGATTAACATCTCTAGTAATTAAGACATATCGGCATCATGTACCCCCGATGTGATGCACTGAAAAAGACACAATATGGCTTATTTGCTATTCACATCCTAAGTGCAAAACTTAAATGTAATCACGAGAAAACATCACACAGGAAAAAGTCTTTATAGAATTTTATACAGAGAAATTATGTAAAATAAGTGACCAGTACTGATCAAAAGTGTAAAGATTGTGAAAGACAGTGAAAGACTGAGGAACTATCCCTGATTGGAGTGGACTAAGAAGGTGTATAAGTAAAGTCAATGTAGGATCCTGGATTGGATTCTGAAACAGGATTTGATTTTCTTTCTATTGGTTTTGAATTGTGAACAAAGTGATTCAATCCATCCTTAAAGAAAATTCTCTTGCCAGTCGGGTTGAGTTCCTCAAGAGAAGGGGCCATATGTAGTTCATTTATGAGTGTCTACAGCGTGTCATAGTGCATAGGCCCCACAGTGCTTCTCATCCTTTATTGAATGAATGACGAGACAGGGAGATAGTAGAGCAAGGGCCTGGAAATGAGAAGACCAGTGAGGATGTGAGAGAGGAGAAAAGCAAGCACTAAACACAGAACACTTCTGTGACCAGATGTGTGGGGATTTTCCAGTATAACTGAAATTGAAATTGATACCTGAAAGTAGGGTGTCACCATAACAAAACCCTAAAATGTGTGTCATTGGCTTTAGCACTAGTTGCTATCATAAGGCAGAAGGGCCTCAAAGACATGGTACATGGAGGCTGGGCAGACAGTGAGGACATGGCTACTGAAGACTGAAGAAAAGATTAGCCATGCTACATAGTGGCAAAAAGTTTGACAACATTTTTGCCTGGAGTAGTGTGAGAGATGGGATGGTACTCATAGTTAAAAACATCTCCAGGCAGTATTTTTTCAAAGTACCAAATGTTTTCTTTTAACTGTGTGTGGTGAGAAAGAAAAAAAAATAGATGAACTGAAAAAAAAGATTTTTCATTTTGAAATAGAATATAGAGGAAACATTTCCAACCCCAGAATTACTGGTTTGGAAAATGAAACTCTTTGTCATTCTCAAACTCTCGGTTCACAAAATATACTCAAAGTAAATTAAAACCTGGAGGCAATTCCAGGGCACTACCGGTAAAACATAGCATCGCAGTCAAGATCAGTTTAGGGGTGTGGTTGTAAGACTCTTTGTTGGGACCTCACAAAAAACATAATAAAGTACTTTGTAGACTGTCTCAGCTACACAAAGTAACTTCTAAGAATCTTAAGGTCAGGTCTCATAGAACTTCTCAGTTAAAAAATTGGGCCTTCGTGAATCATAAATGCATGCTTTTTATACCCTTTCCACCACACACACACAAAGAACTTCTAAGAATATTTATGATGTCCCATAGCCCAAAGTAGAGAAGGCCCTGCCCGAAAGAAATTCGTAGGTGTTGTTTTTGTCTAACGGAGAGAAAGTAATTTGACATATAGAAAGCCCACAATGTTCTAAAAAAATTATACAAGCTTGGACCAAATGGTACAAAGAGAGTTTAAAATTAAGAGAGGTCTCTGGACCCCCAAACTCCTATGGGTAGGAAGCAGGCTGAGAAAGCTCCACAACTCTAAATGTGGGCCATTTCTTATGGAAGAGAAAAGATGATTCAGAGGGCAGAATAAAGAGTTCAAGGACCAAGGAAGCCATACAATTACCACAAAATTCACTCTGAGGAAGCAGAACTTCCCTAAGCAAGAAATATTACTCACCCCCTGGAGTTATAGTAAATGGCAACATATGCCCAGCTGGATTTGAGAATTGCAATGGGGTGGTGACTTCTACAGCTCTTCTACTTTCTCCCTTTTTAAACTATTACAGTTATACTATCCTATAGCAACACTGTAAGTTAGGAGTATGGATGAAAGAAAATTTATCTTTTAGTTTACAGGTTTCTGCACCCAAGGAACTGCACCTGAGCAGCTTCATGCATACCTGGACCAGATTTAGAAGACAACATCCTGGACTTTGAGGTCTATCTTATGGAATAAGTCTTTGGGGGTTTTATGGAGAGGCAAGGGTATTTTGCATATGGTAGGGTCATTAACTGTTAGGGTCAGAAGACAACTGTAGTAACTAATCTCCAAAGATGGACTTTAACTATTTTTTTCCTTTTTAGATGCATATGTAGTTCCCTACATTATTGCTTGTTCCTTTGAATCTGTGCTAAACTGGTGCCTGGTTTTGACCAATGCAATGAAGCAGAAATGACATTCTTAAGCTATGCTGATGATTTCCACTTTCAACCTTTTAGAACCCAGCTGCCTTGCTACAGGAATCCCAAAAGACATAGAGCGGCCATGTAGAGGGACCAAGACACTCTAAAGCCTCAACTGAGCTCCTGGCAAGAGCCAGCACCAGCTGCCAGCCATGTGGGTGAGCCAGCTTGTACTGTAGCATCGTCAGTATCCTCACACCTGCAGTCCTAGCCGACATCACATGGAACAGAAGAGCCACTTTGCTACATACATTCAACCACCCAGCTGGAACCAGTTAACCAACAGAATTGCACAGATAATAAAATTGTTGTAGTTTGAGGCCTTCAAGTTTTTGAGTGATTTATAATGTAGCAATAGATAAATAAAAAAGAAGTTTATATTCTGATATTGCATTTTCAGTATAGGATAGATTTATAAAATTCAAAAATACTTATTGAAATATATATTTATTTTCCTTATTAAAACTCTATAGAAAGTAAACCTTTAATTAGAAAAATTAGCATAAAAATAAAAATATGATAATTTATGAACTCCATCTCTCTAACTTGTTTTCTAGTCAAAATATATAAAAGCTTTCTCTAAATCAGCCTATAAACTATGTATTAGATTTCAGTTATCTGTTGTTTGCATTGTGATGAAAACAACATTTTATTCTCCTGAGGAAATTTTTTTTGTAAAGAGCTGCTAAATTGCTGCATATCATTAAAGCGTTTTTTAGCCAGAATTTACATATTTTTATTATTCTGGGAATGTGGAAGTGTTGGAATACCTGATTTATGAATTAGGAGACTAGATTGGTTTTTGAAATACCTATGTCATAATAAGCAATGTGCAAATTTATGATTTAAATTCCAAGTTTGTGATACTTTTTTCCCCATCTTTTTCAGTTTTTCATATTTATTTCTTGAAAAATTAATCAAAGGGCCACCTACTCTGTTACTCTTGAAGCATAATGACCCAGGTTCTTTATATTCTTTGACAGCCTGCACACTGAGTAAACCACAATGGAAATGTGCTAGAAGAATGAGTTTCAATTCTTCTTGGCCTCTTCTCTGCTACCACTCACTAGGTAGACATATGAGAGGTTTTGACCTAACCCTATCAGAGAGATTGGCTGCTTTAGAATTTGAAGAGGCAGGAAAAATAGACACATGACCAGGCACCAGATCAGAATTTATAAGCATCTATTTCCAGGATGACTCAGACCTGGTTTCAAAAAGTAGGACTGCATGCCGAAAAATACAGTGAGCAAAAACCAAAGAAAAAGAAGATTTGACTCTAATCCAAAAAGTAAATTCTCAGTACTAAATCCAATGGTCAGTGCCACCTTACTTAACCTATTCAGAAGCATTTCCAAAGCTGATCACCTCCTTCTTCCTGAAGCATTTCTTTCACTTGGCCTCTGTCACACCACACCTTCTGTATTTTTTCCTCCCTCACTGGTCACTGGTTGTTCTGTCTCAGTCTAAAGTCCTGGCTTCTGTTCTTGTCACGGCTTCTTAACATCAGAGTGTCTTGGGGCTCAGGACTTGGTCTCTGTGTCTTCTCTATCACTCACTCTGTGATCTCACCCAATTGTCTTGTTTTAAATACTTTCTGATAGGCCAACAATAACTGAATGTATCTCAAATCTCTAGCATAGATCTCTCCCCAGATCTTTGGACTCCTATAACCACCCACTACTGGGCATCTACTCTTGAATATTGCTCAGGCATTGCGATGTGATATGTCTAAATTGAGCTCTTGATCTTTCTCTCAAACTGTTCTTCCCACATCAGTAAATGGCCACTATATCCTTCCAGTTGCTCAGATTAATAAAATGTGGTATATGTATACCATGAAGTTCTACTGAGCCACAAAAAACAATGGTGATCTAGCACCTCTTGTAATATCCTGCATGGAGCTGGCACCCATTCTACTAAGTGAAGTATCACAAGAATGGAAAAACAAGTACCACATGTGCTCACCATCAAATTGGTATTAACCAATCAACACTTAAGTGCATATATAGTAGTAACATTCATCAGGTGTCAGGCAAGTGTGTGGGAGGAGGGGATGGGTATATACACACAAAATGGGTGTGGTGCGCACTGTCTAGGGTATGGACATGCTTGAAGCTCTGACTCAGGTGGGGCAAAGGTAATACATGTAACCTAAACATTTGTATCCACATAATATGCTGAAATAAAAGAAAATTAAAAAATTTATCTGTTTTGCACCCCATCTCATTAGACTTCTGATTTTTCTATTCAAGAGTTAATGCTTCTTTGGGGCTTAATGTATTACATCCTTCAAGTAAACTTAAACTTCAGTGAAGATCTGGAGACACCACTGTTCTAACCCAAAGGAAGGTCCCTAGTGCAGGGTATCAAAAATGACTCTGCTACAGGGAAAAGGAGCATTAGATTGTGAGTAAGAAGACTTAGGCTTGAGTCCCAGCTCTGTTATTTATTAGCTACATGGTCTTAATCAGGTCACTTAAATTCTTCATGCATCTGTTACTACATACCCAGTTTGGTGTGGTGGAGATAGGACTAACAGAATAATATATTCAAATAACATTACAGAGTTCTCTACAAACCTAATATCATATTATTGACTATATGGATTGATTTTGGGGACAAAGACCTTTTCGTGACCTTCACATCACACCATCTATGGGCTGCCTACGCCACCCACATGTAGAGCTGTACCTATGTACATATATCAAAAAATAGATTTTGAAAAACATGAGTGATTGCCATAATCACAGAGGAACTATTATTAAAAATATTACTTTGATTAAAAGTGTCAGTTTTGAGAAGCTTTTAATATCTTCCACCAGTGCTAACCTGACATCAATGACATTTCAATATTAGTTTCTAAAAGTTGGTTTTCATTTGTCTCCTTATTTAACTGAGCCTTGGATCTTGTGAATTTGTAAAAGACAGCGGCATTCAGTAATCTTTTCTTTGAATATTTACAATCATCCCTATACATTCTTAACAGATATAAGCATTTTCCCAGTAGTTGAATGCTCAGACATTTTTTCATATACATCATAGTAACACCATAACCTACTTACATGGTTAAAGAGTATTATTGAGATATTTCTCTTCATAAATTAAAATTTACATTTATTTTTTCACTATTTTCACACAAGATTACAGGTCAAAATTAGGATTTCCATGCTGAAATTAGAATTTTGATCTCTACCTCAGAACATTAGAGAATTTTCTATGAAATCAAGAATGAATGAAATTCACTCATTCAGCCAATATCTATGGAGAATCTTTTATTGACAGAATTCTTTGCCTAACATTGGGCATATAGTAGTGAACAAAATACATAATTAATTTTGCTTTTCACAGATCTCTCATTCCCCATTGTACAAAATATAATCCTAAAGATGTAACCAAATAAGAGGAAGAGGGCAAGATGGCAGAATAGAAGCAGCCTGCACACACTGCTCTCAAGCAGAGGATTGAAAGTCACAGGTGGATGCCCACCTAGGGATGGGCCTTCTTAAAGGCATTGTGAATCACTGGAGAAGTAACAGGGTACATTCACAGTGAAGGAGAAGGAGACGGGGTGATCCATTCTGCAAAAGTAGAAGGTACCTGGGGGAGGCATCCACATGTGGGGAAGGATAGGAGAGCCCTGGGGCTCCACACCTCCCGCATGGACATTGTGGCCACACTATGGACCTTTGGACTGACTGGGGAGAGGCTTGGAGTCTGTGCAGCAACACTGTGCTAGAGAGGGGAATAGCAGGAAACTGGTGGCTTCCATTCCCAGGTTTCTGCAAATGACACCATTCTGAGCCCTCAGATCTGGGGTGTCAGGTCTACACAGGGCTCAGTTTTTCTGTAGTTGCTTCTACATCCACCCTGCCATGCTAGGGAGGGAGCAGACAGAGAAGACACTCTCCCATATCATGCCGTGTAACTGGGAGCTGAGTGTACCTCCCCACCTACAGAGGACTTGAGCAGAACTTGCAACACAGACAGCACTTGAGAGGCCTTGAGGTGACTGCCTCAATGAGACCTGGTCAGGAGGAGAATTCCAGCCACCCAGTGCCCTAGCCCCACAGCCCTGTCCCTGTAATCCCCATGCTGCCACCAGGCCCTGCATGCTTTCACCTATGTGGTTCCTGCACTTCTGTCCCATCCTGCAGCCTCACCTGTGCAGCTCCCACCCTGCCTCCAGGCCATAGCCCCAGCTACAAGGCTCCCACTGCCCCTGGGACTGTGGCTTTGCCCCCGAGGCTCCGGTACTGCTGCAGGGCCCTGTGGCTCTTCTCCTGAGACTTCACTAATGCCCCTGGGCCCCTCAGCTCTGCCCCTAAGGCTCCAGCACTGACGCCAGGCCCCTGGATCCAGCTCCAAGGCTCCCTGTTGCCATGGGACCCTCGGCCCTGCCCCCAAGGCTCCCACTGGCCGCCTGGAGGAAATTGCCCTCATGGTCCAACACTCTACCAAGGACCCGCCAGCCTTGAGGTGCAATCACACATGGACTTGGTTTGAGCAAATGCCTACAGCCTGGAAACTGACAACCACTGCCTAGATAGCCTCACCCAGCTACCACTGTCACCTCCATGGGGAGATCCAGGCAGAGCAGTCCCCCACAACACCAGCCTCCATGGAGAGGGTCTCACCCAGCCTGCAACCAATTTCCAACAGCAGCCTGGGAAACAACCCACCACTCCTCAAGAATATCATCCAGCACCAGCTTGAACTGTGACAATCAGAGGGGAACAGGACAAAACAGAACAGCTTCATTATAGACTTTCAGTGCACCTGCCCCTCCCCTGCTGGGTCAGTCTTCCAGAGTAGGACACAAAAGTGCCATCTAGGCACCTTTCTCCTTCTAAGTAGGAGAGTTCTCAGCAAAGGAGAACAGGTGTGCTGCAAAGCTATCAGCCCTGAGCTGAGAGAAATTTCAGCTGAGAAGAAACCAGCAAAAGAACTCTGGAACATGAAAAACAAGCCAGTTCGACACCTATAAGGAATCACAATGGAGCTACAATAATGGATCCCAACCAAAAGGAAATTGTCCAAATGTCAGAAATGAAATTCAGAATATGGATAGCAAATAAGATAGATGGAATTGAAGAGAAAGTTGAAAACCAAAAAAAAAAAAAAAATTTAGGACATCAATGAAAAAAATGAAAAAGTTGCTAAAGAGTTAGACAATATAAGAAAGGGTACAATAGAATTTAAAAAATAAAAGAGTCATTTAGGGAATTTCAAAGTACAGCAGAAAGCTTCAATGACAGGATAAAGCAACCAGAAGAAAGAACCTCACAGTTTGAAGACAAGGCTCTTGAACTAACCCAGTCAGTCAAAGATGCAGAAAAAAGAATAAAGAAGAATGAACAATCACTCAGAAAAATATGGGATTATATGGAGCAAACCAATATAAGAATTACAGATAACCCTGAGAGAGAAAAAGAAAAAGAAAAAAGCATGGAAAATCTATTCAAGGAAATTACTGAAGAAAATTTTCCTGGTATTGCCAGAGGTTCAGCTATCCAGATACAAGATGATCATCAGACACTGGGAAAATTCATGGCAAATAGGACATCTCCAAGTCACATAGTCATCAAGTTGGCCAAAATCAAAATGAAGGAGAAAATTCTACAAGCAGCAAGATGAAAGCAACAACTAATCTACAAAGGCAAATCCATCAGGGTAACAGCAGATTCTCAGCAAAGACCTTACAAGCCAGAGGGGATTGGGACCCCATTTTTAATCTTCTTAAACAGAACAATGGCCAGCCAAGCATTTTGTATCCTGCAAAACAATATTTCATAAATGATAGAAAAATGAAGATTTCTCCAGATGAGCAAACACCAAAGGAATTTGTCACTACTAGTCCTGCCCTACAGGAAATACTCAGAACTGCACTATGCATAGAATAGCACAATAGATACCCACCAGTGTAAAAAATACCTAAAAGTTAAAGCTCATGGTGCTTATAAAACAATATCACAAGAGGGAAAACAAAACAACAAGGAATCATCCAACATAATGAACACAACACTATCCCACATACCAATAGTAAACTGAATGTGAATGGTCTTAATGCCCACTTAAAAAATATAGACTGGTTGAACGGATGAAAAACACATCCCAAGTATATGCTGAATCCAAGAAACACAACTAACTCACAGGGATTCACATAGACTCAAGGTAAAGGGATGGAAAAAAATATTCCATGCAAATGGAAACCAAAAGTGAGCAGATTTAGCCATTCTCATATCAGATAAAACAGACTTTAATTAACAATGTAAGAAAAAGAGAAAGATGGTCATTATATAATGGTAAAAGGAGCAATTTAACAATAAAACATAAAAATTCTGAATATATATGCACCTAACACAGGAGCTCACAGATTCATAAGGCATATTCCACTAGTTGTAAGCAAAGAAATACACAGTAGCATCATGCCAGGGACTTCAACACTCTACTGAGAGAGCTGGACAGATTGTTGAAGCAGAAAATTAATAAAGAAAGACTGGACTTAAACAGGACTTTAGAACAAATGACCTAACAGATATTTATAGAATAATCTACCTCAAAATTATATCATAGAATATTCGTTCTTCTCATCAGTTTATGTGACGTTCTCCAAGATTGATCATATCTTGGGCTACAAAACATGTCTTCATAAATCCCAAAAGATTAAAATCATACAATGTATCTTCTCATACCACAATGGAATAAAACTAGAAATCAATTCTATGAAGAAACACTCAAATCTACAGAAAGTCATGGAAATTAAAAAACCTGCAGCTGAATGATACTTGGGTCAATGATGACATTAAGATGGAAATCAAGTAATTCCTCAAACTTAATGAAAAAAGAGCACAATCTATCAAAATCTATGAGATACAGAAAAAGTGGTCCTAAAGGGAAAGTTCATAGTCTACATCACAAAGAGAGAAAATTCACAAATTAACAACCTAATGTCACATCTCGAGAAACTGGAAAAGGAAGAGCAAAACAAACCCAACACCTTCAGAAGGAAGGAAAGAACAAATTTCAGAATAGAATTAAATGAAATGGAAACAAACAAACAAAAAATACAAAGAATCAACAACATAAAAATTGTTTCTTTGAAAAGATAAACAGAATTGATAGACTACTAGCTAGATTAACCAGAAATAGAAGAGAAAGAACTCAAATAACTTCAATCAGAAATGAAAAAGGAAAAATTACAACTGATACCACAGAAATACAAAGCACGATCTCTGAATATCACAAAAACCTCTACACTCAGAAACCAGAAAATATAGAAGAAATGAAAAAATTCCTGGAAACATAAAACCTCCTAAGGCTGAATTGGGAAGAAATAGAAATCCTGAACAGACCAATAATGAATAGCAAGATTGAAACAGTAATAAAAAATCTCCAAACAAATAAAAGCCCCAGACCAGATGTGTTCACAGCTGAATTCTACTAGACCAGCAAAGAAAAACTGGCACCTATCCTACAGAAATTATTCCATAACATTGAGTAGAGAATCCTCCCTAACTCATTCTATGAAGCCAATACCACCTTGATATAAGAAAAGGACACAACAACAACAAAAAAGAAAACTATAGGCCAATATTCCTTATGAATATAAATGCAAAAATCCTCAACAAATACTAGCAAATTGACTCCAACAACACATCAAAAAGATAATTCACCAATATTAAGTGGGATTCATCCCAGGGATGCAAGGATGGTCCAACACACACAAATCAATTAATGTAATTCACCACGTAAACAGAAGCAAAAACAAAGACCATATGATCATATCAATTGATGCAGAAAAAGCATTCAATAAAATCCAGCACCCTTTCATGTTAAAAACCCTCAACAAACTAGGCATAGAAGGAACATACCTCAAAATAATAAATGTCATGTATGACAAACCCACAGCCAACATCATACTGAATGGGTAAAGGTTGAAATCATTCCCCCTAAGAACTGGAACAAGACAATGGTCACCATTGTCATCACTTCTATTCAACATAGTACTGGAAGTTATAGCCAGAGCAATAAGGCAAGAGAAAGAAATAAAGGATATGCAAATCAGGAAAGAGAAGGTCAAACTATACCTTTTTGCTGGTAATATGATCTTGTAGCTAGAAAATCTTAAATACTCTGCCAAAAGACTCCTAGAATTGATAAATAAATTGAGCAAAGTCTTAGGTTACAAAATCAATGCACACAAGTCACTAGTGTTTCTATACATCAATAACAGTCAAGCTGAAAGTCAAATCCAAGATTCAACACCATTCACAATAGCTACAAAGAAAATAAAATACCTAGGAATATACTCAACCAAGGAGGTGAAAGATACAAGGATGACAACAAAACACTGAGGAAAGAAATTGCAGATGATAAAAACAAATGGAAAAACATCTAATGCTCAGGGGTTGGTAGAATCCAACATTGTTAAGATGTCCATGCTGCTCAAAGTGATTTACAAATTCAATGCAATCCTCATCATACACCAACATCATATTTCACAGATCTAGAAAAATGAATTCTACACTTCATTTTGAACCAAAAAGTGCCCGAATAGCCAAAGCAATTAAGAGCAAAAAGAACAAATTCGGAGACATCACATTATCAGTCTTCAAATTATAGTACAGGGCTATAGTAAGCAAAACAGCATGGTACTGGTATAATAGTAAAGACTAAGACCAATGGAACAGAATACAGGACCCAGAAATACAACCAACTGATCTTTGACAAAGCAGAAAACGACATAAGCTGGAGAAAGGAAGCACTATTCAATAAATGGTGCTGGGAGAACTGTGTAGCCACATGCAGAGGAATGAAACAAGACTCATATCTCTCACTATCTACAAAAATTGATTCAAGATGGATAAAGCACTTAAATGTGAGGCATGAAATCATAAAAATTCTAGAAGAAAACATAGGAAACCACTTATGGACATCAGTCTAAGCTAAGAATTTATAACTAAACCCTAGAGGCAAATAATGGTAGCAACAAAAATAAATAAATATGACTTGATTAAATTAAAAGCTTCTGCACAACAAAGGAAATAATCAACAAAGTAAATAGATAATCTACAGAATGAGAGAAAATATTCACTAACTGTACATCTGACAAAGGACTAATATCAAGAATCTACAAAGAACTCAAGCAAATCAGCAAGAAAAAAATGAACAATCTCATTAAAAAGTGGGCAAAAGACATGGATAGAGGTTTTCCAAAGGATATAGACAAACAGCTGACAAACATATGAAAAAATACCCAACATCACTAATCATCAGGGAAATGCAAATTAAAACCACAATGAGATACTACTTTACCCCTCTGAGAATGGTCATTATTAAAAAGTCAAAAAACAATAGATGCTGGCATGGATGCAAAGAGAAAGAGATACTTTTACATTGTTGGTGGGACTGTAAATTATTACAACCACTATGGAAAACGATATGGAGATTCCTCAAATAAATAAATGTAGATGTACCATTTGACCTGGCAATCCTATTATTGGGTATCTATCCAAAGGAAAAGAAGCCATTTTATCAAAGAGACACCTGAACTCAAATGTTTATAACAGTACAGTTCACCATTGCAAAGATGTGGAATCAACCTAAGTGCTCATCAATTCATGAGTGGATTAAGAAAATGTGGTATACTTATACCATGGAGTACTACTCAGCCATAAAAATGAATGAAATACTGTTTTTTGCAGCAACTTGGATGGAACTAGAGACCATTATCCTAAATGAAGTATCTAAGAAATGGAAAAACAAACACCATATGTACTCTCTAATAATTGGGAGCTAATTGATGGACACACATGGGCACAAGGAGATGCAGAAGTCATTGGAAATCAAGAAGGAGGGAGAATGAGAAAGGGAGGGGTAAAAACTTACCTATCAGGTACAATGAACACTATTCTGGTGATGGGCACACTAAAAGCCCTGATTTAAGTATTATAAAAGGTATTTATTTAACAAAAACATTTGCACTATCTTAATATTTTAAAATTTTAAAACATGTAACCAAATAAGCTATCTGAAACCTTAGATGAGTATGTGTGTATACACATACACGTATGTATATATATGCATGTAAAGGTATATCCATAAATGTATATGTACATATATGGATATGTATGTATATGTACATATATGGATATGTACTTATTTGTATGTGCATATGAGCATATATACATATATTTTGCACTTTTTGAAGCTGAACTGAAGTAAATTTTAGGTTAAAGTGGGAGGAGAGAAACGGGCTGTAAATTCCTCACATGCAGAAAATATTCTCTTAGGGGATTATGGTGCTAACAAGAAAGTTATTGAGTCATTATTTTCTCCCTCAACATTCCATTCTCTTAAACCTCTCAAACCTTAGAGCTGACATTCACCCCCAGCACGAGAACCACTCAGTTTTATGGAAAGTCTTTGCTAGCTGAAGCACCACTCACATCATTTGTAAAGCTATATTACTTCCAGGCTCTTTAATATTCCTACAATTTCCATTTAAGCTTTCAGATTTATATGTCGACTTCACCTTCCTGCTTTTCTCAAGCTGCTATCTCTCTACCCACTTCTGTTTCTCAGAAATATAGAGCTTCTTTTTCTGTTTCATCAACCCTTTTATTAGGCTCCCTACTCCTGATTTCTATAAAATCACTTCTCATCTTGTCCATCTCTTCTGCCTTTACCTCCAATTCCTTTTGTCAATACATAAATATTAAAGATGAAAATGGCAGTTCATTCTCTTGGAGACATGAGTTACCTGAATATTGCAATTGGGCAACCATTCTTTAAAGATATCACTGACCAGACCATAAGCAGAAGTACCATGCCCAGCTGTCATTTTTTGGCTGACTTCAGGGCACAGATAACAAATGGTTCAATGAATGGCATTTCTACTGTAAATAATTCTTGTAAATCTTACTGACAGTGAGAATATAACATTGTCAAGAGGAAGGTTGAAATCTTTGAAAACAAATAATCTTAAGAATATGTTGCTCTTATTTATCTATATTGTTTTCACGATGTCTTTCTTGGACTCTGTTTT
>NW_012143856.1:6880337-6881148 GCF_000956105.1 Propithecus coquereli | reverse complement strand
ATGTACACTTTAAGAGGCATTTGGTTCAAATTACTCCTAGGAATATTACTAACTTGGAGAAAAGGGAGGAGACAGATTACACTTTACTTGAGTAAAATCAGCTCATGTCAAAGTTTATATTCAAATTCTATGTTAAAAATAGTTCCCATTTTACTTTTATCGATATTTTGTATAAATTTATGTGATTTAAAAGAAGAAAAACAATGATCCTTATAATTGGAAGTAATATTAATTTATTTAATAGATTATAGCCCTATTTAGCCTTTTGTTAAGTGAAATTTAATGATATTTCTTTAATGTTGTTATACTAACTATATCATCAACAAAAAAAATTTTTAGTGAAAATGCTATATATGAATTTTCTATTAATAATTGGCCCCAATGACTTTATTTTTGATCAGCTATACTTCCCGGTTTATTTCACAGAAAAATGAATACTATGAAGTACCAAATTCAGGAAGAAGAAATTTCATAAGCTAATCAAAATCGTAATTATATCATCTGCATTGAAAGCACAAAAAAGGATCTTGATATTTTAACACCAAAATATGTGCAACTTCCCCTTAGACAGTGTAGTTAATGGGCTGGATTACAGCCCCCAGAGCCAGGGTGACAAGTTTATCTCCATCACTTGTTCAGTGTGGGAGACATTGGGCAAGTTTTCTAACCTCTCTACACCTTAGTTTTCTCACCTCTAAAATGGTGATAATCATAGCACTTACCTCATTCAGGATTGGGTTGTTATAAGATTTAATTGAGGTCATGTGGGACAAAGCACAGAATCTTACACGTGGTAAACACTTAATAAATA
>NW_012143856.1:6876384-6880287 GCF_000956105.1 Propithecus coquereli | reverse complement strand
TATTTTTTAAATCATTTTCCCCTTAAGAAACAAATTTCAACAACTTGATAATTTTGAAAACAAATGAATAGTGGTAGCCCTGTAAGGCTACCAGTGAATTTCCCCAAATCTCTCTTTCTATAATTTTCAATCTAACTATAATTATCTCCAAACAATAGGACTTTGAGGAATTATTCTTGGGCTCACCAGCACGATTTTGACTGCAGCATCGCTGTTTATCATGGCTCAATGTCATGCACAGCTATTAACCCATATAGACATTTAGGCCAGAAATGAGGACTTAATGCTGACAATGCTGCATTCATTCTCTTGTGGAGTTACTATTGTATATCTCTATATTTAATCAAAATACTTCATCTCTGACAATGTAAACTGAAATGATCATTATTTTATGAAAGCATTATGATCATGAAGATTCAGCTTCTGATCTGGGCTCCAGAATGATGAAGGTCATGTTGATTTTTCTGAGTTGAAAATCTTCGTCTGCAAAATGAAGATAATGTTAACTTTACTGAATCCCCTGAGTTACCTCCTGTTTCAGATTTGATTGTAGATGTAAAAGAGCACCAAGAGCTGTTAAAATGTATTAAAATGATACATAAATACATGGCTTCCATTGTTCTGAATGTATGCAATAGTCAGGATTATTTCTAACAGGCAGGGCAAGCTGCAAAGCAGACCTCTTTTCTTTAATTTCTAACTTCCAGCGAAAGTTACAAAGCACTCTACTTTTCCCATCTTAAACAAATGACTTCTGGTGGCATTTCTTTTAAGAACAAAAAGCTAAGGTGCCTATGGCTGCCGGAAAAAAGATACTGCCATTTTTTTTTTTTTTTTGCTGGTTTTCTTTATCTTTTCCACCCAGAAGGCTAATGAGAAAACCGGATGCTCATGCTTCATCATGCTTCCATTTCTGCACACTTTAGAATGACTTGCTATCACTTCTGGCTTTGTAAGTTCAAAGTCTACCCTGAAGATCTGACAAAGAAAGAGAACTAGAAAAATTCTGATCTTAGGAATAGACTCCCCCAAGTGTTTTCATTTTTTGGTCATCAAATTGGAAATGATTGGACCAATTCGATGTTATATTCTCTTTGGCACTTAGCTCTATAATCTCAAGGTTTTTGGGGACAGTTTCTATTAAAAGACTTAGACATTGTATCTAATTTATTTTGCTTGACCTAGCAATTACTTTTACTTGTCCCCATCTCTTAACCCAAATTTCCTTTCTTCAACTGTGGCAAGATAGACAGGAAGAAATAATTTGCTACTTTAGGATTCAGCAAAGTAGATCTCACCTAAGAAATAATTGGATACTAAGCAGAGTTTGCCTTCCGCCTATTCTTGAATCAGTACAGTTTCAAGGAGAAAACTGGCCTTCATTCTACAATGCGTGAGACTTGGATATAAATTTTTGATTTATAGCTATTTGAGATATATATACATTTAGTCTTTGATAGTCTGACTTAAATTTTTGTAGTCCTCCAATTACAATATATAGAAACCAGAGCTCTTGTCTGCAAACAAAAGATAATGGCCCTGGCTTTCTGTAGCAGAAAAGGAATTTATAAGAAGTATAGCAAAGGCTCATAGAGTCAACAGAAGGCTAGAAAACAAGATTCAGAAATAGAATAAGAATCAAGATAGTAGCTTAAAATCAAGAAGAGCAAGGAAAATAACTGTGTTTTTGCAGAAACTGCTAGAACAGAAAGCCACCAGTTTCATTTGCTCCAGATTCAATGTTTCAGGTAGAAGCATCTAATTAACGAGGCTTTGTTGTATTCCTGTACCACTTTGGCTGGCAAGGAAGTGCTTAAAACATGGCTGATTCTCCATATATGTTGAATGAATGAATGAAGTTTTGAGGTTTGTAGTCATAAAATATCTTTTGCTTGAGCCACTTTTATATGTCAAAACCATATTCTGAATTTCATTTGGTTTCTGACACCTTCATTGGGCTCAAGTGAGTCATAGATCATTTCTTTCCTGTCCTCGGTACAGTGGGTCATTATAACTTACTCCATTTTATTTCAGTCCCTCTTCATCCTCCTCCAGAAGGGGGAGCCAGATATTAAGAGGAGGCAGTATGTAATTTTTTAACTTACTAGGTCTGATTTTTATTTTTCTCAAAGTTTCATAAAATTTCATATGAATGATGGGCACAAGAAGTGTTAAAGAGAGCATTAAACAGAGAGTTCTCGTGTACTGAGAGGGCTTGGGGAAAAATACATATGAAGGGGAAAAGAGAACTATCCTAGGTGGTTTGCTTTTTAAAGTGGGTGTTTTGCTACATTTCATTTAGAGTCTGGGAATAGATCACCATGCACAAGACACTTCCCTTCTACCTTGATCAGACTTAATGTCAGCCACAAGCCTCAAAAACACCATTTATTTTGAAAAATACATTGAGGCCTATGCCGTGGCATATCCATGGTGACCATTCTGGGTAACTGCCACCTGGTGAGATGTGACATATTCTCTTCTCTATTACACCTCTCTCTGGGTGAGTTCATCCAATCCCCAGGCTATACACTATCTCTATACCAGTGTCTTCCGACTTCATATCCCATCCCTGATGCACTCCAGAAATTCAGGCTCATACTTCCAGCTGTCTAACTGAGATTTCCAAAATAACACAGCCAAAGCAGAACTCTTGATTTTCCCCTAAACCTGCTCCTTCCTGAGTTTTCCCAATCTCACCTAGTTAGTCAACCCCAAATTTATTTATCCTTTTCTCCTGCCCACCACAATAACAATCTGGCAGTAAGAACTGTGGTCTCTCCTTTGAAAACACAATTCTGATCTAACCAGTCCTTTCCATCTACACAACAATCAGCCTGCCCAAGCCAACACATCTTTTGCCTGAACAACTGTGGTAACCTCCTAACTGGTTTGTTTTTATACCTTCTTGCCCCCTAAATTCATCCCTCACCTAGTAGCCAGTGTTACCTTTTTAAAATGTGTCTTCAATTGTAAAATTACTTCTATAATCACACCCTCCAGTGACCATCCACTGCACTTAAAATCAAAGTCCTCTCCTTGATTTCTAAATTCCATATCTTCTGAACTTGACCTAGGAATGCAATCCCATTTCCTATCATCATCTTCCATCAAACTTAATTCACAACTGCTTTCTTTTAGTTTATTGAACTGTAGAAACTTTGCTCTACCTATTCCCTCTGCCTGCCTGCTCTCCTCTCTGAGCATCATAGAGCTGACTCCTTCCTATCATTTAGATCTCAGCTTAAATATATCCTCCTTAGGGAAGCATTCTCTGGTCAGCCAATCTAAGGTAACCCCTCCATCACTTTCTAGCCCATCACATTTAACGTGATCTGACGGTACTTGTTTAGTATTAGTTTGCTAGGGCTGCCATAACAAAGTATCACAGACTGGGTGGCATACATAGCAGAAATTTGCTTTCTCACAACTCTGAAAACTAGATGTCCCAGATCAAGGTGTCAGCAGGGTTGGCTTCTACTACAAACTTCTCCTCTTGGTTTGTAAATGATGATATTTTCCCTGTGTCTTCCCATGGTCCTTCCCCTGTATGTACCTGTGCCCTGATCTGCTCCTATAAGGACACCAGTCATTTTGGATTAGGGCCCACTCTAATGACCTCATTTTAACTTAATTACATTTTAAAAGACCCTAACTGCAAATATAATCATATTCTGAAGTACTGGGAGTTTCTGCTTCAACATATAAATTTGGGGGAAACATAATTCAGCTCATAACCTTTAGTTATTTATTTGCTTATAAATAAATGCCCCTACACACACTTGCTTCAGATAGAAAATATGTCCCATAAAAACAGAAACTTTGCCTTTATTCGGTATAACTTATTTCAAATCTAGAACTAACTTGCAATTCATTAATTTATTTATTAATATAAATATTCCT
>NW_012143856.1:6869604-6875073 GCF_000956105.1 Propithecus coquereli | reverse complement strand
TGTGTGTGCATGTATGCGTGTGTGTGTTTGTGAGGATCTGGAATTTTCATAGTTTTGATAATATGCTATTTTTCAGCAGAATGGCTGAGTATTTCTTCAGGTAAATTAGAATGCCAAATGCTAAAATATAACAAATGCATCTTTAAAGAGTAAACAACCAAAAATTGTGACAGATTGCCATTTTTATAATTAAATGTCAGTTTTGATGGTAATACTACCTGGCTTATGATACTAAAGAACACCAGAATGGAAAATATTTAAACAATATTGTACCTAGAATACTATTTTTTATTAAAAATAGTTTTGGTCAACACTTAAGTGCGTATATAGTAATAACATTCATCAGGTGTCAGGCAGATGGGGGGAGGAGGGGATGGGTATATTCACACCTATATAATGGGTGTGGTGCTCACTGTCTGGGGGATGGACATGCTTGAAGCTCTGACTCAGTTAACTTAAACCTTTGTACCCCTGTAATATGCTGAAATAAAAAAATTTAAAAATATAAATAGTAAGGGAAATTGTATGCTAGGAAAGACATGTTTTTGGTAATTTAAGCTATAAGGTACAAGGATGTGTTTTTTGTTGTTATTTTGTTATTAAGGGAAAAAGAGTATTGTTACAGAGGCAATGCCCTGAAAAAATGGCAAAAATAAAAAAAAATAATAATAATTTTGGTAGTTGCAAGAATTAGATAGTTAGAAAGAAACAGTTACATTTAGTAGAGGGCAAAAGGGTATCAATTAAAGGGTGTATATATAAAAAATATAACTATTGGTACTCTACTTAGACTAGGCTTTGCTACTTAATATTTAAGATATCTATCACAGGGAGAAACGAAAATAAAATGAGCATTTATGATGTGCTTAGTTACTATTTTAGAATGCAGAAAGTGACAAAAAGGATGTTGTGGTTTTTAGGAGACAAAAATTAATATATAAAATATAAAATTCATGAAGTTTGTAGTGATATCCATAATTGAAATAGAATCCCTGGAAAAGAAGTCTTCATGAAAGAAATAAGATCTTGGCTAAATTTCCAAGGGGTTGTATTAATAGGATGACCAGAAGAGAGGAGGGAGAATGACTATTTTTGATGTCAGAATTGTCACAGTTTATGTGCATATACAAAGAAGAGAGCCTCTAGGCCAGGCGTGGTGGCTCACGCCTGTAATCCTAGCACTCTGGGAGGCCAAAGCAGGAGAATGGCTTGAGCTCAGGAGTGAGCTCAAGAGTGAGCAAGAGTGAGACACTGTATCCACTAAAAATAAAAAGAAATTAGCGAGACAACTAAAAACAGAAAAAAATAGCTGGGCGTGGTGGCACATGCCTGTAGTCCCAGCTACTTGGGAGGCTGAAGCAGGAGGATTGCTTGAGTCCAGGAGTTTGAGGTTGCTGTGAGCTAGGCTGATGCCATGGCACTCTAGCCTGGGCAACAGAGCAAGACCAGTCTAAAAAAAAAAAAAAAAAAAAGAAGAGAGCTTCTAGAAAGCAGGTGATGTGAGTCAAATTCCAGATTCTGCATCTGTTAGCTGTGTGTCTGATGAACCAGACCATGTACTAGGAATCTTAAATATCTTTTTTTATTTGACCTTTACAGGAACCTTAGAAGGCTGATGTTATTAGCCTCTTTTTATAGACAAAGAAAACAAAAAATGAAAGATACCAAAGTCAAATCCCTAATTACATGGAAGAGTTTTAATTTGAGCCAGATTTCTCTGGTTCTAAAATTATGCTTTCCCACTGTATCAAGTTTTCTTCTTTGCACACTAAGATATTGTGATATTTATTTCTGCATATATAACTTTGATCTTATCTGAATAAAAATAAGTATAAGGTGTATACACATAGCTAATATTCACGGTCCTGTTGTTTTTGGAATGGCAGTGCTTTTTCAATAAATAATTTTTATTAGTTTTATTTACATGATTTATAAGTCAAAACAATAAAGTACACACAGAGAAGCCTTGGCCCCACCTCTGCCCTTTCTTCACAAATTTTTCCTCTGCTTATTCTAGGTAACAATTTTATTAGTTTTCCTTTGATCCTTCCATAATTCTTTAACACAAGCAAATACGAATATGTAGCCCCTCTGTCTCTCTTATACTATACATACTATTCTGCACTTTGGTCTTTTTATTAGAGATCTATCCTGGAGATCATTCTGTATCAGTCAGGAAATATCTTCCTCATTCTTTCTTACAGTTACATAATATTCCACTGTGTGGATGTGCCAAAATTCATTTAACTAGTGTTCTATTGATAAACGATTGAGTTTTGCTCTGATTTTTTTTTTAGAGAGAGACAGTCTTTCTCTGTCTCCTGGGCTGGAGTGCCATGGCATCAGCCTAGCTCACAGCAGCCTCAAACTCCTGCGCTCAAGTGATCCTCCTGCCTCAGCCTCCCAAGCAGCTGGGACTACATGTGTGCACCACCATGTCCCTTTAATTTTTTCTATTTTTAGTTGTTCTTGCTCAGGCTGGTCTCGAACTCCTGACCTAAAGCGATCTTCCCACCCTGGTCTTCCAGAGTGCTAGGATTACAGGTGTCAGCCACTGCACGCAGCCTGTTCTGATCTTTTGCTATTGAAAATGTCATAATAACAGTGTGTTACAGCTCTTTTAGAATTTGTCTAGCAGGTTTTCCGGTCTTTACCAGAAGACCCATTTAAAAAAAAAAGAAAAAAGAAAGAAAATGTCATAATAAGGAGTCTTACACAAATATAATTTCACACATAAGAAGCTGTATTTGTGGAATAAATTTCAAGAAGATGAGTTGGTCAAAGGTAAACACATCTTTAAATCTACTATATATTGTCCATTTCTCTTCTATAGAGGTTGTATCATTTTGTATTTCTACCAGTAATATATGAGAAGGCCTCTTTCTCCACAAATCCACTGACAGAGTATGTTCTCAAACTTTTGGATTTTTGAAAATATCATGGGATTTTAATGTGGATTTCATATTCCTTTTTTTTATAAGTGAGGGCTCCTGTTTGAATATCTTTTCATAAGATTAAGGGCCATTTGTATTTCACGTTTTGTGGACTATCTGTCCATGTCTTCTGCTTATTTTCTATTGTATTTGTTGGTCTTTTTCTTCTCAATTTCTAGGACTGCTTCACAAACTAGTACATTTAGTTTTCTTGTCTATAGTGTGAGATACAAATATTTAGCCCATGATTTTAACGTGGATTTTGTTTTTACTTATGATGTTTTATTACAATGTAAAAGTGTGTGTGTGCATGTATGCGTGTGTGTGTTTGTGAGTGTGCATGAGTGCATGCATATGTTGTTGAATTCATCAGTCCTTTTTTTGTGACTTCTGGATTTTAAGCTATAATGAGACAGGCCTTCTCCCCTTCCTCATTCCATGATTTTAAGGGAATAGAAAACCTCAAGGAACATAAATTATATTAAGAGCATAGAAACAGTGACTACAATGGCACTGAAGTAAAAGTAGTTCATTCTAATTCAACATGTACTGAGCACCTACAAGCGGTCAGAAATGGTGTACACACAATGAATTACAAGACTCTGGCCCTGTCTTTCAAGTGCTTACAGCCTAAACTTGCTATTATTTGGTAAGTGATTAGAAAAGGGCTGTGCAAAGAGCTGAGAGTTCAGATGTGGGACACTTAGCCCAACCCTGTGGTCCACAGTGTCTTTCTAGAAGAGAGGAGCCTGCTCTTTAACTCTAGGGAGAGACAATGAAAGAGATTATTTGTGAAAAGAAGGGGGAAAAAAACCAAACCAACTCCATGATGAACTACGTAAAGGTTTCTCCATAGACAGTTTCATTTGTATATGATGAATCTGAACATAACTAGCAATAGGGTATACGATAGTTTAACTTGTATTGTGGGTCTAACGTTATTCTAAAGCCCTTTGTTAAATGCCATTCATCTGTTAATAATCTGGATAATCTTCTTTTGACATTTTATAATAGTTCTGTCTCTGACTGGGATTTTCTTTATCTTGAGTCCCAACCTGATTAGTTCCTTCTATAACAGTGACCGGAAAGTCTATCCTGGCATCAATTTTCTCTGTAGTTCCTTTCCACTTTTTTACTAAAGAAGGTTAATGCTCAGTAACCAAATTTACTTCTGAGCCAACCAGCAACAGCAGTCAGCTTAGCTGCTATCGTTTTATTGATCAACCCTTTTCTGCTAACTATGAGTGAATTATAAGATCACTGACAGAAAATGAGATAGTTGGTAACTGGTTTATGAAAAATAGAAAAAAATGCTTAAAGCTTCTGCACAGCCAAAGAAACTGTCACGAGAGCAAATAGACAACCTACAGAATGGGAGAAAATTTTCACATGCTACACATCCTATAAAGGGCTGATAACCAGAATCTATTTAGAACTCAGGAAGATCAGCAAGAAAAAAATCAAACAACCCTATCAAAAAGTGGGCAAAGGACATGAACAGAAACTTTTCAAAAGAAGACAGAGTAATGGCTAAGAAACATATGAAAAAATGCTCAACATCTCCAATCATCAGGGAAATGCAAATCAAAACCACAATGAGATATCACTTATCTCCAGTGAGAATGGCCTTTGTCAAAAAGTCCCAAAACAATAAATGTTGGCATGGATGCGGAGAGATAGGAACACTCATACACTGCTGGTGGGACTGCAAACTAGTGCAACCTCTGTGGAAAGTAATATGGCGATAACTTAAAGAGATATAAGTAGATCTGCCATTTGATCCAGCAGTCCCATTACTGGGCATCTACCCAAAAGAACAAAAGACATTCTATAAAAAAGACATCTGCACTTGAATGTTTATAGTGGCACAATTCACAATTGCAAAGATGTGGAAACAACCCAAGTGTCCATCAATACATGAGTGGATTAATAAAATGTGGTATATGTATGCCATGGAGTACTATTCAGCTATAAGAAACAATGGTGATATAGCACTGCTTGTATTATCCTGGATAGAGCTAGAGCCCATTCTACTGAGTGAAGTATCCCAAGAATGGAAAAATCAGCACCACATGTACTCACCAGCAAATTGGTTTCACTGATCAACACCTAAGTGCACATATAGGAATAATATTTATCGGGCGTTGGGCAGATGGGAGGGGGGAGGAGGGGATGGGTATATACAAACATAATGAGTGCGATGCGCACCATCTGGGGGATGGACACGCTTGAAGCTCTGACTGGGGCGGGGGGCAAGGGCAACGTAACCTAAACATCGTACCCCCATAACATGCAGAAATAAATAAATAAATAAATAACATAGAAAACAATGCACTAACCTATAAGAATGTGGACACTGTGATGATGCTGGAACATACGTGCACCCAGTACCCAGTATCAGATGTGGGTTAGCTCTGCCCTAGTGCTCCCACATTGCTCTCTTTAGGGCTGGGGTCTTGCCCTTCTCCAGGACATTGTTCTGCTGTCACCTTTAGAGAAGCCTTCTCTAATGGATCCATATCCGAGTCCCCCTCCC
>NW_012143856.1:6864206-6866079 GCF_000956105.1 Propithecus coquereli | reverse complement strand
AAATTTATAGCAATCAGCTTATATCCTTAGAAACATGGAGCTAAGCTTTTCTCATTCAAAGAAATTCAATAACCACAAGTAGGAAATACACCTGGATAGATTTCTGTAACTATCAGGAATCTGGGGTAGTGTTTTATTGCTATGGAACAAACCACCCCAATTTATCAGATTAAAACAACAATTACTTACATTGCTCACAAATCTTCAATTTGGACAGAGCTCGTGCATGGCCAGCTTTGATGGTCGGAAGGGGTTGAAATCATCCGAAGTCTTACTCACATGTCTGAGCGTTGATGCTGGCTGTGGCAACGGCCTCAGCTCGAGTTGTCAGCTAGAACCTGTACACATGGACTCTCCCCTGTGCTGTTTGACTTCCTCACAGCATGGTGGCCTAGTGTGAAGAGCCATTATCCCAAGAGCCACTAGCCAATCCCAGATGGTGGGAGCTGCCAATTTCTGAAGGCTTGAAGCTAGAAACTGGAAGTGTCACTTAGACTATATTCCATTAGTCGAACAGTGACAGAGCCCAGAATCAAAGGTGCCCGTCTCTCAATGGGAGGAGTGTTAAAGAATTACAAGTCTGTTTTTAAAAAACCACCACAGACAGTAATTCTGTTTCCATTTCCTCAGGGATTAAGTTGACATTTTTCCTTTTTTTTGTAATTTTTAATTTTTTTTTATTTCAGCATATTACAGGGGTACAAATGTTTAGGTTACATATATTGCCTTTGCCCCACCCAAGTCAGAGCTTCAAGCGTGTCCGTTCCCCAGATGGTGCGCACCGCACCCATTAGGTGTGATATACTCATCCCCTCCTCCCCCTCCCACCTGCCTGATGCCTGATAAATGTTACTACTATATGTGCACTTAAGTGTTGGTCAGTTAAGTCAGTCAAAACAATAAATGTTGGCGTGGATGCTGAGAGATAGGAACACTCATACACTTCTGGTTGGATTGCAAACTAGTACAACCTGTGTGGAAAGTAATATGGAGATACCTCAAAGGGATACAAGTAGAACTACCATTTGATCCAGCAATCCCATTACTGGGCATCTACTCAAAGGGAAATTTTTCTTGAAGGATCTAAAATTATCCCCTAAGGTTACTGAATAAATCATTCAGACGTGGATGATGAAACAAGATGCAAATTATTTTAATGCTTAAATGATTTCAAGACCAGAGTTGGAAGTCATTGGCACACCTTGTTGAGGGCCTCACACAGTTCAATTTATTAAGGTTCTAGGCAAAATGATTCACTGTAATATTAATAATTAGGTCATGTAGCATGTTCTGATGATCATGATATCTGAGCATTTAGAATACTAACCAAAAAGGTTAGATTGTAAAATGTTTGGACATATCTACCCTTAGGATGGAAATTCCCATCAGAGGCATATTTCATAAGAGCCTATATCCTGAAATAATTCTTGTTGGGACCCACATCCCCATAATTTGGAAAATTACTAGGGATACATGCTGACTAGCTATAAAAAGGAAGAGAACTGAGGGGTGACCAGTGAGCTGCTGATTTCAAGATATGGAAGAAGAACTGTGAAGTGTTTTCCTGTAGCTCTATCCTTTGTATGCTTTCTGAGAAGGCAGAGAATAATTTGGATTTAGTCCCTGTGATCACTGAAGTCATTGACAAGGGATTTCTGTGTCTTCTTTACATAGGACTGTCTGCCAGGAACAAGAACTAGGTATGTGGGATGTTCAGCCATTCATGTATCTGTGTTAGTAAGATTTAGGTAATGATGAATTAATCTAGAATCTTAAAGTAATTAGTTAATTCTATTCATACTGTATCTGATTAGAAAAGATAAAACTTGATTCAACCCAGAAAATTCTACTCATAATTATAAAAATGACTGTT
>NW_012143856.1:6861721-6864156 GCF_000956105.1 Propithecus coquereli | reverse complement strand
CTCAGTGTCTGTAACTGTGGCCCCTAACAGGCACTCCATAAAGTTTGCTGAAGAACAAGTACAATACATTGCAGTTAAGTGTTTTCCCTTGAGAGATGGCACATACTCTTCGCTAGGAATCAGGCCATTGCTCCCTTAAGAGGTGCTCCAATATCTGATAAGATTATTGCACATCACATCAAGTTTCAGTTGTGCTAAAAATGTCTTTCTGGTAATGTGTTCTTATTTTTTGCATTACCTAAGAGAAATCCTGAAATATAAGCTCATGGGTTAAATTACAGCAAAAGCTATTTGTGACAAAATGTGAATTCAGGTTTTCCTTCAATTTGTCTCTTATCTCTTTGGGAAAAGAGTTCAATAGGAGACAGGTTTTACTCTGTGAATAACAAGCAGCATTTAATTACAACAGACAGAATGGGAGCAAAGTTATTTACAAGGCAGCTACCTGAATTCTCCAATGGTGCCTTCCATTTGGCTGCCAGCTCAGCAATGACTTAGGGAAACAGTCAAGCTCTGGGTCCTGCTATTTCTGCTTTTTAATGTATATGTGTGGAAGGTTTGATCAAGTTTTTAGACCCCAATTTATCACATGTAAAACAGAAGTGCCCATTTCTTTGAAATAAATTAGTTGGACAATTTAAGATAATAAATATAAAGGCATAATTTATATTTTAAACTATTCTCACATTTACTGCAAAATAGATTGGAAAATTTCATTCTGTTGACATTTACATTAGAAAAGAGACAAGATTCAATTACAGTTCCAGATATGACAGTTAATCTATCGATTACAAAGTATGCAATTATAAAATAAAATAAACTTTTTCAAATTGATTCTAAATGTTTGTCATGTTTATTTTACTATGGGATGTCAAAGAATAGTGTAAAATAATTCATAAATTTTTCCACAGTAAAGACCTAATTTGGCAGGTGGTTTCCTGGGCAGCAAGTAGGAATAAAGAATGACAAATTGTAAAAATTTCATGGGAGCGGGGAGGTGGTGGTGATTAGTGGATCAGAAAACTTTTCTGTTAATATCATACTTTTATTTATTGTTTGGAATTTCTACAATGTGTATTTTATATGTTTTTTTAAAAAGAAAACAATTTTAAAGAAGAATATACCATGAAAATTATTGACATAATTTACTGAAATAAATATGTTTTTAATTAAGCAATGTTATAATACGAACATCTAAAAATATAAATGCCAAAGAATAAAAATACATAGAGAAAAAGCTCTTTGACATTGGCCTTGGCAATAAATTCTTAGCTATCACATCAAAAACTCAGGCTACAGAAGCAAAAATAAATAAATATGATTACAACAATCTAAAGAGCTTTTGTGCAGCAATGGAAACAATCAACAAAATAAAAAGGCAACGTACAAATTGGGAAAAATATTTGCAAATCATATATCGAATAAACAGTTAATGAACAAGATTCCTAAAGAACACATACAAATCAATAGCAAGAAAACATGTAAGTTGATTGAAAAATAGGCAAAGGACATGAATAGACATTTCTCCAAAGATAACAAAAATGGTGGACAGGTACATGAAAATGTGCTCAGCATCACTAATCAGGGGAATGTAAATTAAAACCACTGTGAGATACCAGATCACTTCTGTTAGGATAGCTGTTATCAAAAGGACAAGAGATAAATGTTGGCAAGGGTGTGGAAAAAAGAGAACAACTATTTGTACCCTAATGTAGATTGGTGCAATCATTATGGGAAAAAGGCGTTAAGGTTCCTAAAGAGATTAAAAATAGAACTACATATGACCCAACAATCCCTCTTCAAGGTAGATACCCAAAGGAAAATGAAATCACCACCTTGTAAAGATATCTGCACTCCTCTGTTCCATTGCAGCATTATTCACAATAGCCAAGATACGGAAACAACATAGGTGTCCATCAATGATCAAATGGATAAAGAAACTGTAGGATAATATATATATAATGAAATATTACTCAGCCTTTAAAAAAGAGAAGATCCTGCCATTTGTCACAACATGGATGGACCTAGAGAACATTATACTATGTGAAATAAGCCAGACATAGAAAGAAAAACATTGCATGATCTCACTTATATGCAGAATCTTAAAAACAAAAACAAAGTCAAATATGTGGAGAATATGGATATAGAGAACAACACAGTGATTATAGGGTCAGGGTAGGGAGGGGCAGATGGGGATATATAGGTCAAAGGATATAAAATGGCAAAAATATAAAATGCAAAAGCCAGAAAATCTAACGTATAATATAAGGACTATAGTTAATAATAGTGTATTGAATTCAGAATTCTTGCTAAATGATTAGATTATAACTGTTCTTGCCATAGGCAGGAAAATATGGGTAACCACGTGAGATGATGGATATATTAATTTGTTCCACTATGGTAACTATTTCGATATATATATATATATACACACA
>NW_012143856.1:6855927-6856966 GCF_000956105.1 Propithecus coquereli | reverse complement strand
CAAAAGGGAGAAAGGAGGGAAATGCAGTAAGAGAACAAAACTTGACCTTCTGTTCCTCCCCCTCTGTAGCTACAACTTCCCACTGGACACCCATGATCATGTGACTTTATTCTAAAAGTTTTATTGGTATAAACAAACATCCAGGAATTGTCCAGATCATCAGTCCTCTTTATAAAATTACCTACTAAGTGTTTTTCTTTGAGTTTTCCCCAAACCAATTGGCAAAAATATTTCCACAGTGACTTGTTTTGTTTAGTAGCTTCTCTCTCTTTTCATTTTTTGTAGCTTAATATCATGGATTACTTTGTAAATAATTTACTTAGTAGACAACATTGATATTTCTGAGAAGTGTTTGATCTTTTCCAATATTTATAGGCTTTAGGATAGTAGCAGCATGTGTAGGATTTTTATTAATGAATTAGGGAATTTAAAATTCCAAAACCAGTTTTATCATTAAAACTTCAGAGCTCTTATTTCCTGGGTGTGATTTGGTTCCATATCATTTTCATTTGCTGGGCTGTAGGAGGATTATAGGTTTGCTCTGATGAATGAGCACCAGGACCCAGTCGGGGGCAGAATGTGATAGCAAAACGAATGACAGAGGTTTAGCGATAATCTCCTTGGGTAAGCGACAGAGCAAAGAAATTGACAGGTGTCTACAATTAATTCCAAAGCTTTTGTACAAGCTGGAATTGAATTTTAAATCTCTTGATCAGAAGAGTCAACAACAGTGTGACATCCATCAATAATTCATCATTTCTAAAAACCCTTAGAGCATATCCAAGGGAACACCAGTTTGGAAACGAAGAAGTATGGATTCCCATTCTACCTCCAGCATTTACTTAATGTGACTTTTAAATTTGCTGTGCTTCAGTTTCCCGATATTTAAAGAAGAGTTGCTTACTATTTCAATGAGAGTAATGCTTATCCTCTGAGTTAATTGTGGGTAATTACTTTGTTTTTATGATAAATTTGCATTCCATCTTTGAATTCATTATTCCTTACAAAAATGAAAAATATAAATTTTGCTGGGCATATT
>NW_012143856.1:6851926-6855677 GCF_000956105.1 Propithecus coquereli | reverse complement strand
CCTGAGAACCTGGAGTTCTGAGGTAAGATGGCAGGAGAAAATGCCCCAGCTCCAGAAGAGAGAGCTATTCTCCTGCCTTCTTATTATATCCAGGCTCTGAACAGATTGGACAATGCCCTCCTACGTTGGTAAGGGCAGATCTTCTTTACTTAATTGATTTATATGCTAATCTCTTCCAGAAACACCCTCACAGACACATTGAGAAATAATTTTTTTGCCAGATATCTGGATGTCCCTTAATGCAGTCAAGTTGACACACAAAATTAGTCATCACATCCCTCTTCCCAAGTCCATTCTCTGCTCTATTCCGTGTCCTTTACCTGGGCTACCTTGTTATTTGGGTTCTCATCAAGTTGAACCATATGAGATAAAATTTGGGTTACTTCTTTCTCAGTTCCTTCTTGCTCTGGGCCACGTTTCTGGCAGAGGCTGTGTCCCTGCCCAGCCACAGCTACTCCTGGGTGCCTTCCCCTTCCAAGGCTCCAGCTCTCTCTGGGCTTCAGTAACACTATTTCCTCCCTTTGTGCTTCTGCAGGTCTCTAGGTGTCTCCATGTTCCTGTCAGTTCCCTTAACCTTGACCATAACTCTACAACTGATCCCTTCATTAAACCCTCTGGAGTTATACTCTGTTTTTTAATCTGAGGTATTTTGTTTTCTGCCAAGATTCTAAGTGATCATTTCATTATATATATGGGAAAAGAATAATGAATGCAAGACAAGGGGAACAGAAGATGGAATGGCCGAGTAACCCTCATTGAAAAAGGGAACATTTGAACACAAACTTGAAGGAGTCCATATGTTTCATCTATTTAATTTAACTTTTTATTTTATTAATTTTCCCTTAGCCCTGTATGCCTAACCCAATTTCTATCCTTTCTTCCCACAGGTAAATACTCCTATGTATTTAATGTGTGTTCTTCTTAATACACACACATGTGTGTATACATATATATAGAAATATATACATTTTATGAATACATTAATACATACATATACATATGTGTGTATACACATATATACATATATTTTCATGAATAGTATGGTGTTTTTAATTTATATAAATGGTATTATGCTATATCTCATTTTGCTTAACTTACAACTCAAAGTTACCTTTTGAGGTTTGCCTTTGATGATATGTAGATTTAGCTAATTACATAAACTGTTGTATTCTATCATTTGATATAACATTTTATTTATCTCTTCAGTTGATAGACATTTAAGCTATTTTCAATTTTTTATTATTGTAAATAATTTTGGTGAACATCCTTGAACATGTCTCTTTGCGTATCTGAGTAAGATTTTACATTCTCAAAAGACATGAAGCTCTTAACTGGAGTAGAGCCTTCACCAAAAAGACTATTCCAAGAAATAATTTAATATTAATAAAGAAAATGAACTAAGTTCTATTCTGGTGCATTCTAAGTGAGCAAGAGTGGCAGTCTTAACTTCTTTTCTCACTTTAAAGTAAAACCTGCCCTTTTGCTGAAAAAATTCCTCAAATGCCAATTCACCCAGCCAAAACACCTTGAAGTACAAGATGTAAACACAAAAAAAAGATTTTGAAATTTTTGACTACTGTATAATTGACAGAAGATGTATTTGGGGAGCTCCAATTTATTTAAAAGTATGTAACATGGGGCAGTAGTTTAAATTCATCACTATCCAAGAAAAATTTTATACTTTCTTCTCTTTCAGATCTCATACTACATATTTCAATCTATGACAGTTTTAAAGCAATACTTACTGTGGTAAGTAACAACTAGCTACTCAACTCAAGTGTTTTAAAGTATCTTTAGCATTGGAATCTGATAGAGAAGTAAGTCATTGAGCTGTCAGCATACCAGTGCTTAAGTAATCATAATAATTAGATTATTATTAACAGAAACATTAATCATGCTTCTCATTGGACTAATATGCAAATAATAAAGTAAAATAATATTTCATGATATAAACTTATTTTTTTCCTATATTCCTCCCACCCCCATTTCAAGCAGTTTACCAACTTCTATCTTCTTTGCATATGGAGCAAAGCCAAAATCCACTCAGGGGATTATACTATTTGCTCTCTAGGACTTTTAAGAGAATAAGCAGTTATCTGAAAAAATGTGGTAGAGCTGGGATGGACAAGAAAGAGGGATGAGATATATGTGTTTGATGGCTCTTCAGAACTAACATGCCCAGTGCCATTGGTGCAGTGCTGACAGTAAGTAACAGGACTTGAGAGAGTTATGAATGCGCTAGGACAGACAGGACCACAGGTAGCCTTAGCAAAGACGTGCATGCCCCAAAAATAGCACAGAAACAGCAAAGGACTGAAGGACCTGGCGGTGTGTATGAGCTAGTCAACCAACAGTGAAGCAGGGTGACCAAGGATGGGATGGGTAACAACAATGGGGCCAGGTAACCAAGAACCATAAATAACCAAGGGCCAGATGAACTCCCTGAGCCCAATTCACCTAAGCAATGCAAATAAAATATATGTGTAGATAAATTACGGGGGTCCCTTGTGGCATTGATGTTATTGTTTGATTTTTGTCCCCTTCCCCCCTGCCAGCCACACAAAAGGAGTAATTTAAGTAATTAAGTAATTTAAGGAATTAAGTGGTGCTATAGAAAAGAGAGAGTATTACACTTCTTATACACCTGAGTATATAATCTGTGAGTTATTTGTATTTGATGATAGTAATCATTTTGCTAATGTTACTCAAGAGTCTGAGTTGGTGCTAAGTTCAGTAGTTCACTGAATTCTGGCCCTGCCAGACAATCTCCAAAGAGATGTCATGGGGGGCAGTAGCTACATCTACATGTAAGAACACTTAACCGAAGGAATCTAGATCAAGCGTTAATCATATGAATGACATAGGAAAACCAGAAACTTCTGCTACTCAGAGATCAGCAACAACAGGTAATTTCTGTAGACCACGGAGGTAGAGTTACCACCTCATTCCTTTCTGAGTTCTCCTCTTCCATTCTGAACCCCCTCGATCTTTCCCAAAGGCATTAGTAGGTTCCCCTCTCTGGAACTCTGTCACAGAATTTGGGTCATAGTCCTCTACTGACAACTGGCTCGTTATGTCTTTCTATGACTAATATGAATGCACAAAGACACAATCATAATAACCATGGATTACATAGTGTTCTATGGTGCAGTTCTTTCTGAGTGAAGTACATAATAGTAAAATTGCTTTTCCTTTTAGATCAGTCTTTTTGTTTGTTTTTTTTTTTCCACCTAGTGATGTCATATATGTCAAATTGTTGCTCCTGGACTTCTGTTTACTTATGAACTTTTTCCAGATTTTGGTTTTTTATGCCACTCCATGATGTCAGATCCTGGGAGATTTCCCAAATATCACTCAATTAGTTCATTTTATCTTTCTCTTTCACTAATCAATAACCCACACAACCTCTTCACCTTAAGCGCTCAGTATATAGAAACAAATGTTTGCCTGGTGTAGTGGCTCACGGCTGTAATCCCAGCTACTTCAGAGGCTGAGGCTGGAGGATTACTTGAGACCAGGAGTTCAAGAGACAGCCTGGACAACACAGTGAAACCCTGTCTCTAAGAAAAGTGGAAAAAAATAAATTAGCCAGGTATGCTGGTGACAGTAGTCCCAGCTATTTGGGAAGGTGAGGTGGGGGGATCATTTGAGCCCAGGAGTTCAAGGCTGCAATAAGCTAGATTGGGCCACTGCACTCCAGCCTGGGAGACAGAGTGAGACCCACTTTCTAAAAAAAAAAAAAAAAAAGAGA
>NW_012143856.1:6847809-6849976 GCF_000956105.1 Propithecus coquereli | reverse complement strand
TACCAATAGAATTAGGTTCTACCATCTATGGCAGAAAAATAGTAGGAAAAATAATAGTAACTAAAGCAAGAGATAAGTTAATTTCCATCTCATATAAAGTAAGCCTAGAGAGAAGTACTATAGGTTTTATGGAAACTCTTCAAAACTTCAGAAATCCAGGCTCCCTGAAGTTCTCTGACTTCGCTTCCCTGTGGTGTGTGTGACCCTTATCCTCAGGTTTCCACATGACTGCTAGAGCTCCAGCCATCAATATCTTCATTCTAAGTAGCAAGACGACAAAAAGAAAAGAACACAGTCAGTCTCTTATAGGACATTATTTAGAAATCTCCACACATTTCTGCAACCATTTTATTGGTTAGAACTTAGTCACACAACCATATCTAGCTGCAACTGAAGTGGGGAACTGTACTCTTTTCCTAGGTATCAGCATGCCAAGGTAAAAATAAAATTTCTGTTACCAAAGAGAAAGGGTGACAATTGATACCGGGAAGCCACTAGCAATTACTGCTACAGGGCTATTGCACATGTTTCCAAATGAAGTCATGTTTAAAAAAAGAAATCTGGAAAGAAATAGATTCTCCTGGAGACACTCAGTAACTCTGAATCACACATTATATTTGCACAAATATTCACTGATATGTCCACTTAAATATTCACCTCATAAAGTATTTTCTCAGTTAAAAATAATGTGCCTGATAGGAAATCTCATTTACATAATAATTAACATTTTTAAGGTAAAGATTCTCCTGGTAAAGAATATAAACAACCATATATAAGTCATAAAATTTGTCCTGTCTAAAAATTTAGTGAATAAAAAGGATATAAGAAAAATAGTAATAATTAACCTGAATAGAAAAAGAAATGAATCAATTCTTTACTGTGTAATACATTCTGAATATTATTGTTTTGTGGTCCAACATAGAGTTAAATCTGTGAATGTTTGTTCATTGTTCTGACCTCAGAATGAAAGTCCACAAATATTTTTTGAGAGGCTACATACTAGAAACTAAACTGAGAAAGGTGATTTTAACTAGGATTTCTCATTTAAATGTTACAAAATTCTGAAAAGTGAGATTATATGGTATAGTTAGTGTGTAAACTATAGCTGAGAGAAGTTGGTATGTTGGCTGAGGTCACACATAGATGAATGGTAAAGTTCAAATTCAAATTATATCCTCTGATATCATGCACTTCTTTTACCCACAACTGCCAATTACTGCAAAAAACTGCCAGTAACTGAATGATTCAAATGTTGATCAATTTCTTAGTCTATTTTGTGCTGCTATAACAGAATACCTGAGACTGATTATTGATTAAGAACAGAAATTTATTTCTTCACAGTTCTGGAGGGCTGGGAAGTCCAAAATCAAGGTGCCAGCATCTAGTGAGGGGCTTCCTGCTGCATCATTCCATGGCAGAGGACAAGAGGATGAGAGAAAGGGAGGAAAGGAGACCAAACTCTCCCTTTTATAACAAACACATTCCCAAGATAATGGCATTAATCTATCAATGAGGGTGGGGCCCTCAGGGCCTAATCACCTCTCATTAGGCTCCTCCTCCTAACACACTGATGCATTGAGCATTAAAGTTTCAACACATGCTCTTGGGGGAACATGTTCAAAGCAGGGCAAGCATCTAAAAAAAAAAAGGTAGATATACAAATCCCATGGCTCTAAACTATGAAATACCACATTATGAGTGTCCTAACTCTTAAAACATTTGATGTACATAATGAGCTTCCTTTATAATGTAATAAATGTGCCATCCTTGAAGCATGAGTGACTATAACCCTGATGCAAATATCAACAGGTTGGAGGAGAGGAAGGTATTTTAAAACAGAGACTTGAAATACTAAAGAATAGAGATACATTACTTAGTATTTCTCATTCAAGAGCCCTAGAAAGTTTTATAAGAGTATAGAGCCAGGGTTAGCAAACTTTATTTATAAAGGGCCAGACAGTAAGTATTTTAGGGTTTACAGGCCTGTACAGTCTCAGCAGCATATTTTTTATTTTCTTTCTTTCTTTCTTTGAAATTCTTTAAAAATGGCTCAGGACATGGCCGGGCACGGTGGCTCACGCCTGTAATCCTAGCTCTCTGGGAGGCCGAGGCGGGAGGATTGTTTGAGCTCAAGAGTTCGAAACCAGCCTGAGCAAGAGCGAGACCC
>NW_012143856.1:6844086-6846349 GCF_000956105.1 Propithecus coquereli | reverse complement strand
GTTGCATTAGTTTGCAGTCCCACCAACAGTGCATAAGTGTCCCTTTCTCTCCACAACTATGCCAACATCTGTTGTTTGGGTAGTTTTTGATAAAAGCCATTCTCACTGGGGTTAGGTGATATCACATTGTGGTTTTGATTTGCATTTCTCTGATGATTAGTGACGTTGAGCATTTTTTCATGTGTTTATTGGCCATTAATCTATCTTCTTTTGAAAAGCTTCTGTTCATGTCTGTTACACACTTTTTAATCGGGTTGTTTGATTTTTTTTCTTGCTGATTTGCTTGAGATCTTTGTATATTGTGTTTATTAGCCCTTTATGGGATGTATAGCATGCAAATATTTTCTCCCATTCTGTAGGTTGTCTATTTTCTTTGTTGTTTGTTTCCTTGGCTGTGAAGAATCTTTTCAATTTAATCAAGTCCCATTTATTTATTTTTGTTGTTGCTGTAATTGCCCTTGGAATCTTCTTCATAAATTCCTTGCCTAGGCAAATATCTAGAAGAGTTTTTCCAACAATTTCTTCTAAAATTATTATGGTTTCATGTCTTGGATATAAGTCTGTTATCCATCTTGAATTAATTTTTGTTAATTAATTAACAAAAGTGAGAGAAGGGTCATTTTTCAATCTTCTGCATGTGGCTATCCAGTTTTCCCACATCATTTATTGAATAGGGATTCTTTTCCCCAGTGTATATTGTTGTCTGCTTTGTCAAAGATCAGATAGCAATATGTGCATGATTTTATATTTGGATTCTCTGTTCTGTTCCTTGGTATATGTCTCTATTTGTTTGACAGTGCCATGCTCTTTTGGTTACTATATCCTTATAGTATAGCTTAAAGTCCGGTAAAGTGACGCCTTCAGATTTGTTCTTTTTGCTTAAGGTTGTTTTGGCTATTCAGCCTCTTTTTCTGGTTTTTGTGTCTAGATCTGTGAAAAATGATGTTGATATTTTGATGGAGATTGCCTTAAATCTGTAAATCACTTTGAGTAATATGGACATTTTAACAATGTTACTCTGCTGATCCATGAGCATCACATGTTTTTCCACTTGTTTACCTCATCTGCAATTTCCTCCCTCAGTGATTCATAGCTCTCTTTGTAGAGATTTTTCGCCTCCTTGGTTAAATATATTCCTAGGTATTTTATTTTCTTTGTAGCTATTGTGAAAGATATCTAGTCTTTGATTTGATTCTCAGCTTGACTGTTGTTAGGAATGCTACTGATTTGGGTACATTGAATTTGTAGCCTGAGATTTTGCTGAATTTATTTATCAATTCCAGGAGTCTCTTGGCAGAATATTTGAGGGTAAGAGGGGGTGGATGATGGAAGGTTGCTTGGTAGGTACAAAGAGCATTGCTCCAGTGATGGATGCACTGAAGGCTCCTAGCTCTCTGGGAGGCCGAGGCGGGAGGATTGTTTGAGCTCAAGAGTTCGAAACCAGCCTGAGCAAGAGCGAGACCCCGTCTCTACTAAAAATAGAAAGAAATTAATCAGACAACTAAAAATATATAGAAAAAATTAGCTGGGCATGGTGGTGCATGCCTGTAGTCCCAGCTACTCGGGAGGCTGAGGCAGAAGGATTGCTTGAGCCCAGGAGTTTGAGGTTGCTGTGAGCCAGGCTGACGCCACGGCACTCACTCTAGCCCGGGCAACAAAAGCAAGACTCTGTCTCAAAAAAAAAAAAAAAATGGCTCAGGACAGATATGACCCTTTATATTTTGCCAGTTCTTGCATAAAGAAGTAATTATTCTTGCATTCAAAGCAATTATAAAAGCCAAACATATTGGTCTAGGTGAAAAGGTGGAGAAGAAAGTTAATGCTCACGACATAACCCCAAAGTTGTGAAGCTAAACTATGAACCGTAAGATTGGCATCCAGGGCAGTAAGAGATCACTTGCTTCTGCATTGCCAGGGGCCCAATACTGAAACCCATCATTTATGTCCTGCTGCAAACACAGCAGTCTTCTTCTGTACCGTCTATTATTCCCTGGGTTTACTCCTACATATAGGCAGTATTATTCTCCCGTTAAAAATAAAGATAGAGTCAGACCTGAAAAATTTAATGATTTATTCAAGGTGACATAGATTTTAAACAAATGCATGGCATAATAGAGAAGTAAAGGGAAATCACCATGTGGCCTTTGTTGTTCTTTCTACTCAGAACCTACCATCAGAGAGTAGTGAATGATTTTCTCAGTAAATATGAATATTTGTGAAAAGTGTACTGGATTTTCTTTTTGTATTATTTTTTAATTTTATT
>NW_012143856.1:6839544-6841311 GCF_000956105.1 Propithecus coquereli | reverse complement strand
TAAATTTATAGAAAATCAATCACTTAGTGGAATTCATGTTGTTGGGCTTATCAAACTTCGAAATTCAAAAGAATTTCATTTACTTTCATGTTAGGTGTTGACAAAACCATATGCTCTGTGAAGCCTCAAAATTTTGATCTTTCAGTGAAAGTAAATTTCTAGGTTTTAAAACACTAGAAAAGCTTTTACTTAGAGCATGGCAAAAATCAAGCAGATTATGGGCTTGCATCAGTTCCCAAAGGTAATTGTTTGATTGTAATGCAGAGTTATTTTAATTACCGCTAAATGCACTGTGGCTGGAATGCCACAGAGCTACAGCAAGTAGAATATTATATGTGCATTTCATTGAAAAGCTCATAATTGTGGCCATTATTTTCATTACTTTTGAACTGTAACCATTGTGGTACATGATAATTAGTAGTGAATATAAAAACCCATTTATGAAGTAATTATACTTCTCATAATCACTCTATCATCTCAACTATGTGTCCTACTTTCTGGCTGTTAGACTTGAAGCTGACCACATCAAGCAAGACTTCAGCAATAATAAAATCAGAAATATAATGCCACTGAATGTAATAATTCTTCTTTATTCTAATTTCTCTTTAATTCAAATGAGAAAACCCAAAAAGCTAATTAACTAGTCCCAAAGGTAAATGCCAAGATCTTTAAAGTGGATGGTACATGGGCTTTTTTCGCCTCTGGAGGCCAACTGCTTAGCTTCAGAAAATAGGTAGCAGGTATACAAGGCATAAATCTGGCCATTTATAAAGGACAAAACAGCAGGAAGCTTATTGATATTCTTCTTTTTATTTTCTTCAAGCTGTAGGCTTGACAGCCAATTTTCCTGAGAATTGATTGCTTAGACAAAAGATGAACTTGAAACATATTCAGCTCTTGATGGGGGAGAAAAAAAGAGATAAAATATGAAAGGTTGTACTTATGTACTGATATTGAATGAAGCCCATAGCAATGAGTTTCCATCTGATTATTAAATTACATGTGTTGGTTTTATGCCTGCATAAAGTACTCATTTGCTTTAGATTGTTATTTCCTTTCTAAGGAGTGATCTTGGGAGGAGTGACCTTTTGGACAAGTGTCCAAAGAGTGGGGGCAATACATGTGACATGGCCAAGGTGACTCAAGATGGCAAAGCTAGACCTTCACATTAGATATGCAGGTCTTGATTCTGTTATTCATGTCAGTTCCCCCACAGAGCAAACATATACATAAATACTTCTATTTTCCTGCATGTCCATATATTTCCTTAAACTAAAAGGGTGAATAAGCATTCTAGCCAACACATTAGCTACCCAGGGCATTGTGAGACCTCAAAATGGAATTGGGGTAGGCTTTTCTTATGATAATCCAACTTTTGCCTAACCGATCTCGATCTCCTTGCTTCTCTCTTCTCTTTCCTCTAATATATTTAAATTTTAGATCTAATCTTCCTACACACTTTCCATATTTCTTCTCTGTCATTCAAAGTCTTCTTCAGTTTGACCATTATCTTCTAGAAGGAATGCATGGACTAGGAAAAACACTAAACCAAGAGCCAGGAGTCCAGGCTTTGAGTCCTAGCATACTCTCCAATAACTCTGAGACATTTAGGGAGTCAATTAATTTTCCTTACCTTCAGTTTCTTCATTTGCAAAATGATCTTAATGAGTATTATGATCCTTTAAAATTTGAAAATTCTGAGTCTACTTATGAAAATGTCTCCCTTGCTACAGATCTCCCTTCAAGTCTTGCTCTCTGGCTATACCA
>NW_012143856.1:6773782-6834859 GCF_000956105.1 Propithecus coquereli | reverse complement strand
TAGACGTTACCGGCTTTTAAACTCAATGATAATAAAATAAATGCAAATTAAAACTCAATGAGGGATTACGCCCGTAATCCCAGCACTTTGGGAGGCTGAGGCTGGAGGACCACTTGAGGCCTTAAGTTCAAGACCAGCCTGGTTAACATATTGAGACACTACCTCTACAAAAATTAAAAAAACAAAACAAAACATACTATGTTCACCTATTATAGTTTGTCAAAAGTTCCATAGTTTGGTAAGATTCTATGTTGGTAAGGATATGAGTAGATAACCACTTTCATACATTGGTAATGAGATTACAAATTAGAATCTCTTCTATGGAAATTTATTTGGCATTAACTTTTAAAATTACAAATATATATGTTTTTGACACATCTTACCATTTCTGGGAAGTTATGCTTCTAAAGTATAACATAAGTATTTCTAAAGAAATACTTGAATATTTGTAAAATCACATACTTGCAAAGGTATTCATTATGGCTCGGTTTGTAAAATCAGAATATACACAAGTTTCAGTCAATAGGGAATTGATTAAATAAATTATGTATATCCACACAATGGAATTATAAGTAACTTGAAAAAAAATGAAGACACTCTACATGGTACAGGGAAATATATCCAAGACATATTATTATAACAATAAACAAAACAACAAAAAAAAAACCCAAGGTAGAATGCTAACTTTTTTGTAAAAATGACAACAAAAGAAACCAGGAGAGAGTTGACATTTGAGCTGAGTCCTGAAGGATGAAGAAGAGTCCACCAAGAAGATAAGAAAGTTAAGGGCATTCCATCTAGGGGGAGTGACCACAGAAAGGACATCACATGGGAGCTTGGTTTGGCTGAAAAGATAAGCACTAAAAACTATTTGGAAGATCAGTGTTTCAGTTGGAGGTGAAGTGCCTTTTCAACCAGCAGACTTTTCTATAAGATGATTAGCCAGCAAGCTAGCTGTTTTGTACTGAAATCTCTGATTGTCAGTATCAGTAGGCTTTTCTCTTGCATAGGTCATTTTGCCCACAGAATACTCCAATCTCATTCATGGGAGAGGTTAGGGTGGTATATGATTGGATGCCAGATTATATGATATAAGCAGGGAAAAGGAATCCTCATAACTTGTACTTACCCTTACTTTATGCATGGTAACCACCCTCCATATACCCCGCTCCCTTTTCCCAAGACTTTACAGGTTTATGATGGACAAACTTCTCATTGACTGTCCTGCTTTATTGTAGGCTTAGGTTTCACTTTCTACAATCTTCTAAGTCAGTAACCACACATGTGTTGCCTTTTTAGCTACAAAAATGTGGACCCTTCTAATTTGCTACTATATGTCCTCAGGTTTACGCATTTTAAACCCTTTATTGTGATTTTTTTGAATTTTAAGAAAGAAGTGAAAATAAGCATCTACCTTGTGTCTGCCATTTTTATTTGAAAGTCCTGCTTCTTTTTCTAAGTACTAATAAATATGCTTTGGTAAGCCTTAGAGATTGTTTTGGAGCTTGCCCACAATCAACAGCAATCACTTCAGTTCTTCAGCCTTTGGTAAACTTACTTGTTTATTTATTTTTAGAACTACTTTCTTTTTTAACTGCATTTGCCAGTCCCTAGCCTGCAGGAGTAATTCCCATTGTCATAGATCACTGTTGTTGTTTCAGCAGACTAAATCAGTCACAGTTCCTCTCAGTTCTCAACATTTAATTTGTCTGGGCAAGAGGACATGAGCTCATGGAAGTGGCCAGATGTTCTCCCATAATGTCTTCACCCATTTTCCAAATCTACTCCCTATTTCCAGCACTTGAGCTACGTTTTCAGGCCAAAGATCACCCTCCTTTGACAGAAAAGATGAAAAGTAATGTATGAATAAAAGAGTTCCATTTGTATTTTGTCATTTCCTAACAACAAATGACTAGTCCCAAAAAATAAGTTATAACTTCCTTATTCTCTTGTTTTTTTTTAAGTATAACTAAAATAGTACATGTTAATGTCGTAGCACTTGTGTAATCCTTGGTTCATTGGAAAGATGATAACTGAGAAGACGTGGTTCTTAACTCTGCAAGTTTTAGGGAGAAACTGCCTCAGTTTAAATTCTGAGTTCATCACTTATTAATTGTACAACACTGGGAAAATTAGTTAACCTTTGTTTTCCTCTTCTGCAAAGAGAAGTTGATGGCACCTAGGGCTTTTGTGAAATTCTGATGTGCAGACACATAAGCACTTGGTTCAGGACCCAGTCATTCACACAAGAAAATAGTTGGGAAAGGATCCAGTAAAGTACTTAAGGCCTCAGATACCTGTACATAGCAATGCAAAGAACATAGGAAATATGCAAAGTGCAACTGGAATAGGAGCTACCAAAATTTGGTAAATAATACATCACAGGCTTCCTTGAGTATTAGTGGGATTAGATTTAAGATGGAAATGTGGTAATTGTAGGCTAGTATGATGAATCCAAGCCTTCCTTCCCCCTGGTGAAACTACCTTCCTGAATAGAGACTGTGCCTGCAAAAGCTGATCCCACCCCCATCTGCAGAGGTGGGCCCTGATTAGTTTAAGCTGTTAAACAGTTTATGGGAGGCCACTTTTGGGGGCTGAGTTCTTGCACTAGGCCCCAACAGACTAGCCCAAACCAGAATGGAGTCACTAGTGGTAAGTGCAATGTGATCAAACTGAACCCTGAAAAGGGCCAGTTTTCCAAAAATAGGAGATTTACAGCAACCAATCAGAAGTGGCCCAGTTTGCCTGCACATGACAAGGAAAACCCTTCTGTTTTCACCCTATGAGGAAAGTAACTTTGAAATAACCAATCTGCGTTTTGTTCTGTTTCTCCTTTTTTCAACCTTTTTCTTCCTACAATGCCAGCCCTCTCTGCTCAGTTCATCAGAACACTCATTCTATTTTACAGAATGAGGTGTGCCTGATTCTAGAATTGCAAGAACAGCCAATTAGATCTTCAAACTAAATTTGTGGTCATTTTGTCTTTTGACAAAGCAAATCAGCATATACCATCTACCAGCCAAAACTGATTGCCTAAAGATGGACGTGTGACCCAGTTGGACATTGTGACACAGGAAAATGTGTCTTGGGGCTCTTGGGGAAATAACTTCTTTCCTTTCATCATAAATGGCCAGAGGGTTTCTGTCTTACTGCTAGTTGTGAATATGACCACTGGAAACAGTGGCGAGCATTCGTAACACTTCGGGATAAAGAAGCAGCAAAATCACAGGTTATATTTCTTTCTTTCTTTTTTTTTTTAAGACAGAGTCTTGCTCTATTGCCTGGGCTAAAGTGCTGTGGCATCAGCCTAGCTCACAGCAACCTCACACTCCTGGGCTTAAGCGATCCTTCTGCCTCAGCCTCCCGAGTAGCTAGGACTACAGGCATGTGCCACCATGCCTGGCTAATTTTTTATATATATTGTTTAGTTGTCCAGATAATTTCTTTCTATTTTTAGGAGAGACGGGGTCTCACTCTTTCTCAGGCTGGTCTTGAACTCCTGACCTTGAGTGATCCTCCCGCCTCGGCCTCCCAGAGTGCTAGGATTACAGGTGTGAGCCACCGCGCCCGGCCCACAGGTTACATTTCTGAGCTGCTGGATCAAGCCTTATCTAGGACTCAGGCTAATTCTTGATTTTATTTTATATGAAACAATATATGATTTTTATTTCTTAACCTAGTTTGAGTTAGATTTTCTGTTAGTTGGTATCAAAAGCATCCTAACTGATACAATGATGGAACAGTCTCTTTCAAAAGAAAGAGACAACTCAAAAAGAAAGAAAGAAAAAGAAACAGAAACAAATAAGTATTATTGACAAAGAGGAATATATCTGCATGTGTAGAAATCCACAAACTAAGATGAATGCATGAAAAAGCACACAAAGAAGCGCTCACGTTGGTGAGGACAAAGGAGGATAGAATAGATGTGATGTGTTGTAAGTAAGCTACAGGCTACCCAATTAGAGGAAGGAAATGGATATTTCATTTCTGAAATGTATCACTGCTTTTTTTCAGCCAAATGCTAAATATTTCTGTAGATGGAGAATACCAGCTGAGCTTAAAATGACATCTAGACTGCTGGCTGTATGGACAGATGACTTCCCGGAGTATATTGTCATGTCCTTCTGTGAATTGAATGAAGGGCTTTAAGGCGGAGTTCTAAAGCAATAGAAGAGGGCTTTTGTAATATCATCCAAGGATGGGAAAGGAAACGGATTTTTTTTTTAGCAATGAAGTGTAAGATGAAAAACAGGAATTGATAGTAGGAGAATGTACTTTGCTTTGTGTGAGACGAATTGTTTGAGATTAGAGAAAAATGTGCTCTCTCTGATTCTAACTGATGCTATTTACTTCTGTGACCGTGCTTGCTTTTAGTTGTTTGTTAAATATAGTTAATCAGAATGAAAAACAGGAATAAGAGCAGGAGTGACTCCATGACAGGTTGAACTTCCTGGAGTAGGCCTAAGTTTCGGTTTCCCTGAAATGACGCTGACCACAACTGGCGCCTGCGCGAAAATCCCGAGGCTTGGAGCCACTTTTAAAGGAACCAATCAGGAGCCAACACGATCAGCCACTTTTAAAGGAACCAATGAACTAAGGAGGGGAGGGGGGAAGGTGTGCCCAGCGTGTCGTGTGAAACCTGTGTCGTGTGTAAAACAGAAAAAGGTATAAAAGCTTAACCTCTACCCCAAGGCGGGGTCCTAGCCCTTAGAAGAGGCCACTGCGTTGGTGCTCTGGGACTTGGACCCTAGCTCGAGCTAGCCAATAAACTCCTTTGCCATTTGCAGCCTCGGTGACTCTGCCTCTCTGTTCCTGGGGCGGAGGGGAACTGGCTCTAACAAAGAGATACATACTGTGGGTATATTTTGAAAAGTTACTGTCTGGGATTGCTGAGCTATTTTCAGTAAGTTATTTTGTTTTATCTGAATTGTATCACCACACAGATCAGAGGTAACAGATATTCTACTCTAGTGGCCAAACACAGCTGAATGTGCTGAGGACCAGGTTTAACCTGGGGGCCACATGTGGCCTTCTGGATCCTTGAGTGTGGCCTTTTGTAAGAGGATTGAGTTTATGTACATGAAGAACTTAGAATAGGACCTGGGGCAGGGTGAGCAATAAACGTGTTAGCTATTAATATTCTTATTGTAGGACAAAATGCACCGAATGCCAGAGGAAAAAAGTCCTCTGGGCCGTAGGCCTGGGCCAGCTGGGCCTTGTTTGTTGTTAAGCTCAGCCCTGCTTGACACCTCCAGTTCCTCCCTCAAGAATGGTCACTCTTTAGCACCAGGCCACCTCCTCTGAAGATGCTGGTTCCACAGGCAGAGATGTGAGTACAGAGAGATGGGGGCCCATGCCAGGAGGGCCACTTCCTTCACGTCTCTGAAAGGCATCTGGCCATGTGCCCTCCTACTGCCTGAGACCTTAGGACTCTGGGTCCCGATTACTGAGGCACCCTGCAGGTGCAGTGCATCGCAGGTCTGCAATTTCTGGAGGAGGCTGTGGAGTAGAGAGGTCGTGGACACTGATGCGGGTCAGTTTATCACCCAAGTGTCCAACTGGGGCAGTGATGGGAATCGGCATCATCTTAGTCTCTTCTGAGCATTGGCAGCTCTTATCCATTGCAGGCTCCCAGAGCAGGTCCCACGGCAGGTGGTCTCCATCGGCGAGAACCAAGAATGGAAACAAGGCGGTGGCTGATTCACCTCAACTCAGTCATGTGGAGGGTGGAAGAAAAAATAAACCCAAATGCTGCTAGCTAGAAGAAGGTGTTTTTTCTTCCTTCTAAAAAAAAAAGGGGCAAGGGCTGGATAAAAGAAAAATAGCACTGAATGGGGTTTCCAGAATGCTAAACTTTATAGAGCATTTTAGAGGGATGGCTCTTTCAAAGAACATAATGATTCAAAAGACTATAATAGATATTTTTATCGTTGGCAGTATATTTGTGTTTCACATGACTTATCGTGGTGGTAGAAAATAAACATAGAAAAACAGGAGATACGTAAACTATCACACATTGAACGAGCAGTGTGATTCAAAGTCAAGACAGGATACCTTCAGCTGCTAAGGAGAAGCCAGCAGGTTTATGGTCATATTTAAGGAGTGGGAATTTCCCCAGTTCCTTCCCTCAACCTTTCCACATTCTCTACCTATAATTAAGATGTTCAGGGGGGAAACTTTCCTATAGTGGCGGCCTCATATAAGTTGATAAAAACCAGAAAACCTCTCGAATTAGAATAGAACCAGGTAGTCTGGACCTAAACAGCCTGTGATGCTTCAAGGTGCTACTTCAAAGTCTGTTCCATGTGGACCAGGGAGCCTGCGGTTCCCAACTTGTGCCCATTCCCATCAAGGGAAGCATCTTGGGCCCTAGTTTCTCTGAACTGTGTTTCAGTTAGGGAACAAAATATCCTAGCATTCCTAGGGAAACCTTATGACAAAGAGATTTAGTAGGATTTGCTAGGAACTCTACACCTAGAGATGAAAAGACAGTGCAGCTTAAAGAACAGACAGATTTCCTAGACCTCCCGGTCAATAACCCCCTTCTCCCTCCTCTTTCTTTCTTTTCTTTTTTAATTTTTTTTATTTCAGCATATTACAGGGGTACAAATGTTTGGGCTATGTATATTGCCTTTGCCCCATCCGAGTCAAGGCTTCAAGTTTGTCACTCCCATTTCTTGACATTGAGATGAGAACCTCAGCTGCTCTTTTTTGTTTTGGTTACAATGGGGCAAAAAAAGCCATGTTGCTTCATATAAAACTAAGTTGAAAAAAATAGAGTGGTTTTCCCCTCTTGCTGTTGTATGCCCTTGGCATAATGCCTTGAGGCAGAAAAACAGTGATGGACTATGCACATGGGATGAATATCTGTAAACCAGCCATCAGGTCTTGCTATAGAATGTGGGCACTGTATAAAGTCATAAGAGAATTGTAATGGGAACCCAGTGTTTAGTGGTAGACTGGGGAAGATTTCAGCTGGCTCATAAAGGTGACTAGAAATGAGCATTGCTTGTGTGAAGAGAGTGTGCTCCACCCCAGGCCACTGACACCCATACACAGAGGCAAGAAAACAAGCAGCTCCGCTGGTATGGCCCCAGGGAGTCCTGCCCTACCCAGCAGAATCAGGAGATCCAACTCTGGGTACGGGGAAATTAGTTAATGAAACCAAGATCTGGGAGGAGGCAGATGAGTGTGAAGAAAAGGAGAGAAATCCTGAGGTAGACAGGAAGAGATGCTTGCTGACCTGAAGGTGTAGAGAAGTCCATGAGGGATGCTCTAAGAATCCAGGGCTAACTCCCTGTGCCCAGAGCAAGCTGAATAGAATGAAGAAGCCAGTCTTGACTCTGCCACCAGGAGAACTCTGGATGAGTTATTACATATCTCTTGACCCTGAAGTGACACACTAGTAGAACATCCTCCAGGGTTTTACGTGTGTGTGACTAGCTAATGATAATAACTTTTTCTTATCCTTCTACATTGGTACAAGAGTTACACATAACACATCTGCTTCTGTTCCCTTCTAATTAGTCCATGACCATTAAGGGGTTGGGCAAGACCGAGTGGGCATGAGAGATAAGGAATGCTTTTGGGAAGGGATCTCAGGTCCATGATACTTAAACCCTGACATGCTCAACCTCTCTAAGTCCCAGATTCCCAAACGCCTTATTCCTACAAATATCCACCATTCCCAGATACAGTAGGAGAGGCAATAAAGGATACTTACGGTAGTCATTTGGAGTCTTTAGATACAGGAAAGAATAAATAAAATTAATAAAATTTGGTTCCCTAACAGCTCCCTGCTCTCCCCAGCTCAGAGCAATGACACTGGGGAATTAGTCATGTAAGCAAGGTCAAGATAGAGACATACACACTTTCTGCTGAGAATCTGAGCTACAAAGTCTGGTATGACTTTAAGGCTTCCTCCTATAGCAGGGATGTAGTAATAAAGTAATTTCTCAAGTAAGCCCGTGTCAGGAGGCCATTCCAACATAGTTCTCATATTTTGGAAGTGGTTGGTGGCTATGTCAGACAGTTGCTGAGGTAAGTGCAACTGTGGCAGTAAAACAAAGCCCCACAGCTTAGGAGAGGCTTCTAAAATAAAGCAACACTAAAAACAGTTAAAGCAAAAAATACTTGTACCCCTAAATCTATTGAAATTTAAGAAAACACCTATACAGTCCTTACTCTGTACCACGCACTGTTCCAACACTTTACGTTTGCAGTGTTAACACATCTAATTCTTACAATGCCCCTAAAGGCTAGGCACTGCTATTTTCCCATTTTATAGAAGAGGAAACTGAGGCACAAGAGGAATATGACTTGCCTAAGGTCCCACAGCTAGTTAGCGACAACTGGGATTTAAATCTATACAGCCTGAAACTAGGGCCCATGCTCTTTTCCGCTGCACTAAACTGCCTTGCTGGTCCACCAGGCATGGGGCAGAGAGAAGCACAGATGAGAACAGTCACTAGAATCTTGTAGTAATATTGGCTATGAAGCAGTCAATGAAATGAGTTGAGGAGAGATTACATTCATCTAAGTTATCACTGACATGAAAACACAAGCTGAAAAGATCATCATAGAAAATTTATGGAGGCAAGAATAGGTCTGGGAACTTGGAGGGCTTTGCAAAACCTCACTCGTGTCCATTGAGGCAATGCATCGGGGGGATGTTTGGTGGGGGTACCATCTTCAGCCTCTCATGAATTCCGTACTTTGTAGTGAAACCAAATAATATCTGATCATATCACTTTCCCACTTATAAATCATTAACAGTTCCATAGCACTGGAGAATAAAATTTAAATTCCTTGGCATGACCCACAATGCTCTTCAGTATGTGGTCTCGACTGACTTCCAAGCCATACCTTTCAACACTCTTCCCCTGAATCACAAATCTCCAGCCCCAGCAAACTTCTTGCCTGGCCTCAAACACATCATGCTTTGTCATGCCTTCCAGTTTCTTTAAAACATGATCTGAAAACCGTCTGCATTGGAATCAGCAGAGAAGTTTCTTGGAAATGTTGACTCCAGGGTTCTACTGAAATCTAATGCCTGGTCATTTGGCCCAGGAATCTGCATTTTCACAAATTTCCTTGATTTATTTTTCCTTTACATTAATATTTGAGGGGTAGGGTGCGGTGGCTCATGCCTGTAATCCTAGCACTCTGGGAGGCCGAGGTGGGCGGATCCTTTGAGCTCAGGAGTTCGAGACCAGCCTGAGCAAGAGCGAGACCCCGTCTCTACTAAAAAAATAGAAAGAAATTAGCTGGACAACTAAAAATTATATATAAAAAATCAGCTGACATGGTGGTGTATGCCTGTAGTCCCAGCTATCCAGGAGGCTGAGGCAGGAGGATCGTTTGAGCCCAGGAGTTTGAGGTTGCTGTGAGCTAGGCTGATGCCACCGCATTCTAGCCGGGGCAACAGAGTGAGACTCTGTCTCAAAAAAAAAAAAAAATATTTGAGGGCTATATCTCATTCCTTAGGATGATCCATCTGTCCTTTCCATCTGACCCCCCATGGATCAAATATCACCTCTTGGAGAAAAACCTTTTTAACCCTCTTCTTCCCCAGAAAAAATTGCCTCTGGCCCCTTTTTTGCATCCACTTTACCCTGTTCAGGCTTCTACCTTACATCTATGGTACTTATTGCTTTTATTTTTGTGACCTAGATTGTGATTTCTGTGGGGATCTTAATTCATTTGACAACAAGTTTTTATTGAATGCTAGAGGTCCACTGACAGAGGAACCAGCATGGAGACCCGTGGAGCGTGGAAAGCACAATCACCATGAAGTGTGCCACGTGTAAGAAAGGCAGAATGCAGGGTGTTGTGGAAGCCACAGGAGGCACTTAGATTAAGGATGGAGGCCAGGGAAGCTTCTCAGCAAACCGATGTCTAGGTTGATTCTTGGAAAGGAATAGAATTAATTGAGACAAGAAGAGCACATATTCTAGCTAAAGGAAGATATTCACTAAGACCCAGGGTGTGTGTGTGTGAGTGTGTGTGTGTGTATGTGTGAGTGTGTAAGTGAAACTGAGACTTAGAGTACCCTCCATAATAGCCAGATTTATATAAATATATGGAGTTTTTTTTTTCTCAATCTTCCCTCATAATTAGTTTAAAGCCGTATTAAACAGATTTGCCAATCTTGAGGAAAACAAATTCTTCCTAGACCCCGTCAGATGGACTCTTGAGCCTCAGATCCAACAGTCTGTCTTAATATCTTCCTCTTTCTGCTCCAACCCCTTCTGAGTGTATGTGTCGGGGGGTATGTGTAAGTGCATGCGTGTTATCAAGAGTGAGTGAATGAATGAATAAATGTATATTTATTGGGCATCATGATGTGTGGTTAAAGTTGATGTGAGGGACATAGGATAGTATAAATGAGAGTATGGTGTTTAGAATTAAATATTCCTAAGTTCAAATTCCAGCTTTGTCAGTTGTGGCCAAGTAACTTTGTGCAGGTTATATATTCTTTCTGTATATCTTCATTTCCATAATCGACGTAATAATATTTATCTCATAAAAATGTTGTCATGACTATATAACAAATATAAAGTACTTAACATGATGCCTGGTATATACTAAACATTTTTAAAATTGTAGTAGTGACTAAGGTTCTGGATTTAGATGTGACATTCAAATCCCACCCTACCCCTTACTAAATCTGTGTGGCTTTGAGCAATAAATTGAATTATTCTATCTCAATTTCCTCTGGAGTCCCCCCACAGCCCCATCTACTAAGTGAATGCACCCAAGACTTACAGCCCAGTGCCTGGCACACAGGAAGCCCTGAATAAATTATTATTACTATCATTGTTGTTATTACTTTCCATTACAAATATATTTTTGTTTAGCACTTCTGCCACATAAATATGTTTTTTTCACTTGGAAAGTTAACTTTCTGGAAGAAATTAGATCATTTCACAGCTATAAAACACCTTTTATTTATTCTTAAATATAGTTAAATCATTGTTTTAAAAATTACATGTAATTACAAGTAACTACCACAAGGTGGCTCCAGACCACTTTAATTATTTACCAAGAATTAAATCACCTTTTGGAAAAAGAGTTGTTTTTCAAGCAACATCGTGAGAACAACTGTGTTTGTTTGTTTTACAAAGGTATATGGCACTATAAAACAAATTCTTCTGCATCGTTTTCTATTTTTATTCTCATGTCCATGTTAAAGGTAGGTACAATTTTAATTGAAGAATATAAATTCAGACATAGCCCTAAAGATAATTTAATTATGGTTAATATTCAGTCAATCATATCTTTTTGCTACATTGATATTAATATCTGAAATTACACTTTTGGTTCTTGTTCATTTAAGTTTGTATACTACCTAGTATTTTCATAAATAATACCAGAAAATATCGTATTGGGAAATATCAGAATGAAGGATTGATTGTTTTTCATTTAGAAGATTGATTTCAAGACACTTCAGTTTTGAATTTTACCTTTTAAAATTAATGAAATGTATGGGGCTTTCAACAATGATTTTATGGTGTTTGCTTTCATAGTTTAAGATTTCAAGTGATTCACATAAACTTATTTAAGAATTAATGTGGAAAGGTACAGATACAGAAGAATCGCCGTTTATTTGGTCTTAGTACTACCTCAGTGTTGCCTTTGTTTACTCTGGAATTTTTTCCAGTTTGAAATGCTGCAACCATTAATTGAGGGAGAAGATGTTTGCTCATTGATCTCCCCTGAAATCAGGAGCGAGACTCTTACACTGCCATTAAATCTTCCTCCAGGCTTACCGCTGGAAGTTTATTTTTAGCATTTTGTTTCTCCTAGAAATCGAGAGTTCTGCTGCTTCTCTCTCCCTGGGAACACTGCTAGCTTATATTTAGCTTACCTCCAGCATGGACGTCTAGATCAACTGCAAAAATGTTTCTTTCTGGCCCCAAATTTTCATTTTTACTTGCCTTTATTAAGAGATTTATGTTATGCATGAAAATTTTGTGAAGTATAATAATACTTTCACATAAACAAAGCCCCCTTCCAAGAAGAACAGTCAGAACACACATGCATACATACAAACATGTATGCATGCCATATTTATATGGCATTTTTATTTTATATCTTTGAATTATGTTTACTCCCTTGTCTATCTGGATTTGAACTTGGGGTTCATGCAAAACCTCTAGAGAGGATCCACACTCCCAGTTTACTATGGGTCTACCCTCTTTCACCTTTCAGCTTTATTAATTTATACATTCTGACTGTACTCAAAGCATTTGAGGTTGTGGCCCCTACCTTAGGGGTTCTGAATCAGAGCAGCCAATGCAAGTGCACCGGGGGAAAAGGGACACAGGAAAGAGTTCGTCTTATAAATAAATAATTAATCCATAGGTTGGGAGCTAACTTAGCTCTAAGGACATTGAACAGGACTTTAGAATCCCATGGTCAGAAACATAAGTGAGAGAGAGAATTCTTCCATCTTTTACTTTTGTGACTGTCTCACTCATTTCTCATGGAATTTTGACCAAGAAGAGCTGCATGCAGAATGGAAAGTCTACGTAGCAATGAACATGAAATGGCTAAATGCTAAGAACCCAGTTAAAGGGCAAGTAGCAAGGGCTTTCTGTAGTGAAAAGCAGGAAGGAAGAGGGAGTATAATTATTTTTATGCAGCGGAGGAGTTGCTCAGGTTACAAATAATCTGGAAGCTGTTCTGCCAAAATCCAGAGCAGAATAAGACATTCACAGGGAGGATCCTGGAATTCTGCACAAACACAGAGACATAATTTCAGGAGAATAAGTAGCTAGGGCAAGTATTTTTTAAAGATTTCTAGGGGTAGAAAGAACTTCATTAATCTTTGTGTGATTCTGAACACAAGTAACTGTAAACATAGACATACATTACTGACAGCATATCTCTCAGTAGTTGCAGATGGAGAAAGAGAATTCTCTTCAACTAGTGATTAAGTTAATTACATAAAACAAGTAGCCTCGTTGGGATAAGTTGAGGACATATCCAGGACAAAGAACCAATAAGAGGTAGACTATATGGTTTTATCAGGTTAGACATTTCTCTTTTGTTCATGGGGATATGCTAGTGTGTAAATAAAATGTCTTTTAAAGCAAGCTAGGTTAATTAACCTAGTAGACTCCTAATACTCAGAACTCTCAACTCTATCTGTGCTCAGTGCCTTATCAAATACCTCCCAGATGCACCAAACGGAAGATAACTACACTTGCTACCTCAATTGGATTTTCTTGTCACTTGATTTATGCCTGTTCATAGGTGGCTTATAATACAGAGACACAAAAAGGTGCACAGCAAAGTCATCAGGGACTAGGGTGAGATAACCAAGGCACGAAACTTAAGATGGCACTGACTCTCAAGGTTATGCAAGTGCAGGATCAGCACCTCATAGCAAGTGCCACCTTAAATTTTGCATCCCGGGTAGCTCATTTACCTCGGCTTAGACCTGGCCCAAGCTTTGTGGGTTCCCCTTTGTATTTGCCATTTTCACAAAGTTCAAGTGGAGCATAGTAGGTGTTACTGCCACTATTTTCAGGAGAAAGGCTGGCAGGAGAAACTGCATTCCTTACCTGCATCATTGCCAACATGTCTTCTTCCACCACCAACTGTTCAATAAAACAGAAAGGCAACTTCAGCTGTCTTATTCCACCCGCCACAGCAGCTGCTTGGACCTGCTCCAGGCAGTACACAACAGGAGTGTGTGTGTGTGTGTGTGTGTGTGTGTGTGTGTGTGTGTGTGTGTATACTACAGAAATGCCTTCAAAACTTGGCATGACTGAAGCTGATCTTTAGGCATTTTTCCATAAAATCTCTGTATAATGCATCCTTCTTGGTATACTTGGATGATGTAATGCTTATACTTTTCGAAAGCAATTAAGGAAACCTACCAGTTGTTTGATGTTGATGCAGTATGATAGACCAGCCTTGAAAACATTTTTTTAAAGACCTAAAAAGATTATTTTTAATGAATTATGTACTTTTAGAACTGAAAAATCTTGGCGAAATTTTATTTCATCTTTTTAATTTTATATACTTTTAGAAAATGTATTTGATTGCAAAGTAAAATTTTGCCAGAAGTGTTGTGAGAAATTTTTAAATGTAAATACATAAAAGTCTACATGGAACCAAGACCTCATAGCATTTGGCCATGAATCCATCTGGTCCTGGGCTTGTATTTCTTGGGAGATTTTTTATTACTGATTTAGTCTTGCTACTTGTTATTGGTTTCTTCAAACTTTCTATTCCTTCCCAATTCGAGATTGGGAGGTTGTATATTTCCAAAAATTTATTCGTTTCTTTTAGATTTTCTAGTTTGTGTGCATAGAGGTGTTCGTAGTAGTCTTGAATGATCTTTTGTATTTCTGCAGTTTCGGTTGTAATGTCCCTTTTTTATTTTTGATTGAGCTTATTTGAACCCTCCTTCTTTTTAAAAATTTTCTGGCCAGGCACGGTGGCTCATGCCTGTAATCCTAGCACTCTGGGAGGCCAAGGTGGGAGGATTGCTTGAGCTCAGGAATTCGAGACCAACCTGAGCAGGAGTGAGACCCTGTCTCTGCTAAAAATGGAAAATATTACCCGGGGGTGGTGGCAAGCTCCTGTAGTCCCAGGTATTTGGGAGGCTGAAGCAAGAGGATACTTGAACCCAGGAGTTTGAGGTTGCTGTGAGCTAGGCTGACACCACAGCACTCTAGCCCAGGCAACAGAGCAAGACTCTGTCTCAAAAAATAAATAAAAATAATTTTTTTAGTTAATCTAGCTAGTGGTCTATCAGTTTTGCTTGTCTTTTCAAAGAACCAAATTGTTATTCCGGTTATCCTTTTTATTTATTTTTGTTTCATTGTCTAGTTCTGCTCTGATCTTTGTTATGTCTTGCTTTCTGCTAGTTCTGGGTTTGGTTTGTTCTTGTTTTTTTAGTTCCTTAAGGTGTGACATTAGGTGGTTAATTTGTGATTTTCTATCTTTTCGACATAGATATTTAATGCTATAAACTTCCCTCTTAGAACTACTTTTTCTGTATCCCAGAGATTTTGGGAACTTGTGTTATCATTATCATTCAATTCAAAAAATGTTTTGATTTTGTCATTGACCCAAAGATCATTCAGCAGCAGGTTGTTTAATTTCCATATAAGATTTAAGCATTTATTCCTGGATTTTGATATCACATTTGCAAGTATTAGAGGCCACTGTAAAAAAAAGATCACTTTAAAAAGCAATAATGGGTATTGCATTATGAGGATTAGGAATATAAACCTAGAGGAAGAATAAAAATAAAACTGTACTTATATATGTGAATAGGAACCTCTAGTGTCAACATCATGCATACAATGACAAAATGCTTTATCTTGCTGAGATACAAGTGATGCTGCTATTATGCTTTAAAAATAGCTCCGATGATGACAAAGACACTGATGTCAAAGATACATTGGAAGAGGCTGAATAATTTTTTTAAATGTGGTTGGGGAAAAAAGCAGTAAGTCTGGATTACTATATTTAGATAATATGTAATTAAATATGTGTATGACTAAAGCAATAAATTAAATTCTATAAGTAGACAATTCACTGGTTATTTCATCTACACCTTTGAAATTTACATTTTTGCAATAGACAAAAGCTTATTCAGGGGAATCTGCTCACTGGAATAAGCAATAAGTTTATTTTTTAATGTATCCTGCTGTATATTAAGTGTGGTATTTCAATATGAAATTTTGTTCTTTCCTGTTCTGCATAATTTTAAACCATTAGATCTTTAAGTATTGCCTCTCAGCTATTATAATCTCTTTTTCAAAAATTCATAATAAGGAAATTTTGTAGCCTCTCTATAGCATATCCATGTCTCTTGACTGCTATTTCATACAGATTCTTCAATCTCTTATCTCCTTGTGCTGGACTCTCTGTGTATTTCTCAATACCTTTTTCCTAATATATTTGAATTTTCTGTTCAACTGAATTTAATCTTTAGTTAATCCTGTTTATTAAGTTATTTTTCTATGATAATATTTTTATTTCCAATGTTTTTACATAATTCTTTTTCATATGCTATTGCTTTTGTCTTTATTAATATAAGTTTTATATTCTTAAAGTTGTTATTCTTCATATCTTTAGAAAATCTGGTTAAAATCTTGAACACGTTTTTTTTTTTTTTAGATAGGTCTATTATTTTCATTTCATCGGTGATTATATTTCCCAATCTTTAATTTTCTTGGTTATCTTTTCAGTTATAATATTTCTGACATATTTTGGGATTTTGATTTACAAGCTCATTTTGAAGGGAATTTTTTTCCTTCCATGTTCTTTGTTTGTTTGGGTTTTTTTTAGTGTTCTTTCTTTATACTTCTCTCTCCCAGTGCTGCACCACCTGGACCACTGGGGACCCCAATCCAGAACCAAGTCATGTACAGATGATTTTGCGCTGACCCAGGGATGATACTGGGGACAAATGCAAGTCCAGGCACTGCCAGTGGGTAGGTTGGTACGGGGCAGTTTTTGCTTTCCCCCGCCTCTTAATTAAGCAACTCTACATAAGCTATAACTTCAGTTGTTAGTCAAAAGCTTCTTTTTTCTTCTTTTCACAGTCTGAAGAGCCCCTATTCCAGACCTTTATCTCAAGCAGTAGGCTGGGTTCTGATCCCCTGTTCTTTCTGAAGTGTAGGAGCTAAACTTACATCCACCTCTCCCGGCTTCTGGACGTAGAATTCAGCAGGTTACTGTTTTTGAGCAATGTTACATATTTTTTACTTTTCTCTTTATATTATAACTGTCATTTTATGTGTTAGGAATATGAGAAGCAAATGGGTCTCAATGATGCACAATACCAACAAAAGAGTATTGGTGGCACTTGTTTTTAATCAAAAAGTAGAAGATTATTTATTTATGAACTAAACCAACTTTTCTTCAAATATATTAAATAATTAAAATCCAGAGACTTTTCTTATTCCCTGCTGTATCTCCAGCTCTTAGAATGCACTGAGCACACAATAGGAGTTTAACAAACATTTGTTAACTGACTGATTTGCTGTTCATCCCTGAGTTAGTGGAACAAGAAAGAGGGAAGGAAGACAGAGATGCCAAATTAGCACGGGACAGCGCAATGATGCCTTTGATTCATTCAGTCTAGTTGAAATGACAATGCTAATACACATGACACCATGCACAGTACAAGACAATGTGTTATAAGTTTCTCAACCAGATCATGACAACTATAAGTGCAAGTATTTGACAAATTTACAAAGTACATCCAGCCATAAGTGTGAATACAGAAAAGAGCAGAGAGCAATGTAAACAATTACTACAGATTTTTAAATTGGGAAGGGGTAATATAAAGAAGGGAGAATTATTAGCTATTCCATTTGTTATAGTTAGCTCTCTCTGGCCAGAAAGATGTGGTCACAACTTTGAAAGAAATACTGTGTGTCTTGGGAAACATTGCAAGGTCACTGGAGTGGACAGGAAATGTCAGAGGTTAATTTGGTGGCACCACTTCTTTATTAAATATGTAAGTTCAGAACATAGAAAACTTGCTTACAGACCTGGGTGAATGCATAACGTGATCATTCTTTCCAGAAGAGACTTTTTAAAAAAAATAAGCAGTGTCTCCATGGTAACCATAAAGGCAAATCTTGCTTTGTGTGTATTATATCAACACCAACAGCTGGGACAGGTTGAACAAAAATGGCTGGGGAGAAGAAGGCGGGGGAATTTGGAGAGAGAGCAAGTGAAGAAAATGACAGCCCAAGCCAGAGGCTGTGTTAAGTTATGCCTTGATTCATCAGTACTGCATTTGAAGAAATCAGAGTTTCAAACCTATTTTTTTTCAGAGATACTTCTCCTCCAACCTGTTTAAATCACAGGTGGGGCAAACTACGTTGCCTTTTTTTAAAAAAGAAAAGGAAAGGAAAGAAAATGTCTTGCATTGGGTATATTTAAAAATCAATGGGCTTTGAAAAATAAGAGCATATTTTAAAAATCAACGTCTTTGAAAAGAGCCATACGAAGAAGATGAAAACCAGACCATACATGCAGAGGCTCAGATAATGAATTAGTGCAGGAGGAAAGCTGTACTGTTAAGGGATTTCTTTTCACACTTCAAAACACACTGTATAGTGTATGTCCATATAGCACAAAGACACAGTATTACTGACTCACTTGTTAATAGATGTCCTGCTAACAACAAAAACAATGCACCAACGGATGGTGAATCACTTTTTTTGGTGAATGAAACTATTTTTATATTTCACTTTGTGGCTAAAGTATGTATAGAAATTTTAGTTTACTTTTGCTAGATGTGTGGAAAAATAATTCTAATTATGATTAATCAGGATACCAGGATTATCTACAATAATTTTAATTATACTTTTTATTTTGAGATAATTGTAGATTCACATGCGGAGGTAAGAAATAATACAGAGAGAACCCATGTACCGTTTATGCAGTTTTCCTCCAGTGACAACATCTTGCAAAAATATACTATGGTATCACCAAAAGGATATTGACACCGATGCAATCCATGGATCTTAGCCAGATTTCCTCAATTTTACTATAGGTAGTTTCATGTGTGTATTCAGTTCTATGTTATTTATCACATGTGGAGTTTGTGTACCTTCCACTACAATAATAACACAGAATGGTTCTATTACCACAGGAATCCGGGGATTGCCCGTTTATAACCACGTCTGCTGCCTTCCTGCCCAGTTACCCCATCCCTAACCCCTCATATCCGCTAATCTGTTCTCCATTTCTGTAATTTTTCTCATTTTGAAAATGTAAGACAACTGAGAGCAGAATCTAATCTTTTGGGAATGTTTTCTCCCACTCAGTATAACTCCTTTGAGATCTCCCTAAATCGTTGCGTGTATAAACAGTTCATTCCTTTTCATTGCTGAATAGTTTTCCATGGTATGATTGTATCACAACTTGTTTAACCATTCATCTTCTGAAGAACATCTGGGTTTTTTTCCAATTTGGGGCTATTGTAAATAAAGCCACTATGAACATTTGTGTATAGGCTTTTGCATAAACACAAGTTTTGTTTCTCTGGGTGCAGTTGCCTGGCCATATGGGAACTGCAAGTTTAGTTTTATAAGCAATTGCCAAATTGTTTGTCAGAATCGGCTGTAACATTTATGTTCTCACCAGTAATGTGTAAGGGATCCTTTCTGACAAAATTTTTAACAGGCAAATTAAAATAACTATTGTATCACCAGAGTAATAGATTAAATTATTTGCTTATTTGCCAGAGTTTCTTATGTCCAGTCAGTCTTGGTTCAAATCCCAATGTACCATTTGATAGCTATGTGACCTCTGATAAATTATTCATCAACTCAAACCTCAGTTTCTCTATCGGTAGCATGGGAATGATAATATACCTATCTCACAGGAATGTTGTAAAAGTATAAGAAAAATTGTGTGATTTATTATTTATGACATAATTATAAAGAGGTAAAAAGAGGTTAGGAAAAATACTGCATATTTTATTATCATACTATGACAATGTCTACATAAGAAAAAGATTCTGGTAATGTCTCTTAGTTTTGATACAAAAACAGTTTACACATAAATCCTTCCAGTCTTAAAATTTATTACATTATTGATCACAGTGAAATAGTGGCAGAAATAACTTTCCTATCATTTGGAATGATAGGAAAGTAACAGAGCTTTTTCCTCTCCAAAGTTATACCAAATTGTAAAGCATATTTTCATAAACCCAAGGCAGGAGAAGTGCCATTTTACTGCAAGTTGATTGAATGGGAAACAAGACGGCTCTAATGATGCAAGGGAAGCTATAAAAGATGGCAAGATGACTGATGGTGTTATCAGTTGATGAGCTCCTCCCTACCACAAAAGGAAGGTGAAAAACAGAATAAAATGGTTACTTTTTAAATCTTCTATCAATAAGATCATTTTAAAAGAAATGATAGCGATCAAAATCTTATCCTTAAAGAAGCTGTCATTTCTGTTTGTTTGGTTTGGTTTTGTGTATGTGCACACGTGTGTGATATAATCCAAATGATTTTATACATACTTGAATCTACACTCCAATTAACTTTGAAATGTTTTCATTACTTTCATGTTTTCTTTGAATTTTTGGAAATAAATTATCTTCATTTTAAATTTTCACTTCAATTTGGAGTTTATTTTTTTGCTTACTCTGATTTGGTTTCCAGAAAGTTAAGGTAGAGTGCTAAAAAGTAGATTCATATATTTTATGGGGGAAACACACTTTGTAATTGTAATTTGCAACTCAGTATGGAAAATTCACCTTTGGCAGGAACTACCCAACCTTGAGGCAGGTCAAACAAAGTACATTTAAATTAGCATCTTATATCAATGTATAAAAACACAAGAGCACCACTTTTAGTAGCCAGCAAGCTAAGTACAACATAAATCCTATACGCTGAAGTTTGGCTCACCTTTCTTTTTTTTTATTGTATGAAAGAGCATTTGAGAAAGTTATTATAGCTTAGTTTTTAAGAATCTATTATATTATAGCACCCATGAAATGGTAAGCAAACCTTCAGTTTTCTTACCTTTTTTACTATTCTTCCTATGATATTTAGCACCTCCTTGTCTCAATTTAAAGTTCTCCTAATATGTTTTTGTTAGACTTTTCTTCAATATGTCACTTGTTGATTTTATAAAATGCAAGATTATGTCTCTTATTTCTTTTTTACAAAAATGCTAATTTTCATATTAATTCTCTTTTTCAAGAATGCTTAAACTAATATTTCTGATTATTTATTTTTAAATTCCACTTACATGTTTAAGTTAAGATGTTTTCAGTTGCAAGTAACAGAAAAAATTATCTCTAAATTACTTTTAAAATGAAAGACTTTATTTTCCATATAATAAAAAGTTCAAAGTAGGACAGACTCTGGTTGGTTAATTTAATGTCTCAGCAATGTCATAAATGCCATCTCTCCATCTGTTCACATTGTCATCCTTGATGAGTGAGTTCATTCACCTCGTGGTCACAAGATGAGTGCAGCAGTTCCAGACATCACATTTTCAGGCATCACATGAAACCAATGTCAAGAGGTAAGAAAGGAAGCATTTCTTCCTTACATTTATTTGCACCCAGGATGAGAAACTCCTAGATTTTCTCATATTCTGTTTCAAACTCTGCAAAGAACCCCTAACATGATTTTGAGGAATCTACAGCAATGACAATGCTTTAGTACAAGAACTAAATTTGTCATTTAAAATGATTTGTAGAAGTTGTGTCATCCTTTTAAAAATGTAGGTAGATGCAATATATATGTAGAAAAAAATATATGTAGTCTCTGAAATCCTGTAGTTTTTTTTCTCCATTTATTCATTTTGTTTCAAACTGGTTCACATAAAGTTTATACAAAATGCTAGTTACCATTATAGATGCTGGAGATTAAGCCAAAACTGAGGCAAAAGTCCCTGCCTTCTCCAAGTCACTTTTTTTATACTAATCAATACTGATTTCCTTAATAAGTTTCAAACTACTGCCTTATCCCTGAAATTCAACAGTTTCATTATACTAATTTTTCCTGTGTAGGAAATACCAAAACTCCTAAGAAAATTCACTCTTTTAGTTGCCTCTCTCCACTTAAGCACTAGATGGCACCCAAAGAATCTGTTTCCTTCCTATTGACTGGAGAAAAAGTACAAATGAAACAGCCACTCTTCATAGCATAATTAGGTCCAAGGTCTCTGTTCTCTGTTAAATTTCTATTTTATTTATCTGTTATTTGGGCCAAGATGCACAGATATTTTTCATTATCACTTGGCAATCACAGTACATTTTTAAAATAGTCTTTTAAAGTTAACTACAATTTTGTAAAAGGCCTTTCCTTCACAATACGTCAGTTTTCTATTCTTTTATCTTATAAAGCAACAGTTATTTATTGTGCCCTTTTCTTATTCTGATACATACTCTGCTCTGCTTCTCTCCAAACACTTGACTCATTCCCTTCTCTTGAGAATTAGTTACCAAATGTCATTTTTGCACTCCCTGCTCAACATTCTGCCGCAACTTGCTATCAAAGTATATCCTGAAAAATTCTCCATTGCACGTCTGCCTTCCAGCTATTTAGGAATTTCACAACATTCATTATCTCCTTTAGGTGTTTATACCATGATAAAATCTAAGGAACCGAAATATGCGTGTTTGCTCTCATGAAAAAGAATTTGTCATTTCCCAAGCTCTGTTTGGAAAAGGGAGGGAAAAAAAAAACACTGGAAATTATTTTGGCTATGAGTCAAATTCCAACTTAAGAATTATGAAACCTCTTTCTCCCTCCATATTCTGTACTAAAACTTGGGGAAACCCCTGTGTCCGTATAATTAGTCAAGGAATAATGAACTGATGATTTATTATAATTATTTCTGTAAGTATAATCTTGAAATATGTGTATGTATAGATATGCGTGTGAGAGGGAGTACATGTGTATTTAAATGTGCGTACACACACACACATAAGACATACACATACATAGATACGTAACCTTTCTCTTTGTCACCACCGCTCTATGTCGCTACCACTCAACTTTAGGCACAGAGCTCTATATGGTACCTGGCTTTACAAAACTTGAATCAGTGTCTTTGATCCATTTTCCTAACCAGTTGTTTCTTTCCTTAAGATTATACCCTGAGCTGAAAGTTGCCCTTTTCCTATTGCACATGGACTGTAATTAAGGATGTTTCTCACAGACAAAATCTTCCTTGGACTTAGACGTTGCTCCTCCTGCTTGTTCTAAACAGCATAGCCCTTCATGCCTCTGGTGGAGGTAGAGCTTCCATGCCCGTTTATTTGACAAACTTAATATACCTCACATTTTTCTTCCTTTTTATTTATTTACGTTATCTGTTGTATCTCCTAGAGGCTGAAAGATTGGCTTGCACTCAGGTTTTGAACTTGCTCACTTAGTTTCTTCATCTCCCTCTTCCATTTATTAGAGAATATATTAGGTGACCAGGGAGTTGACTATAATGGTTAAGTAAGACACACCCTTTAGAAAGGGTGTGTGAAGCTTTTCTAAAAAGTGAATACAATGAAAGATTCCACTGATCTTATGTCTCTTTCCCTAATCAATTAGAGACAGGATGTCTCTATAAGTATAAACTGGAAAACTTAAGGTCAATCAGCGGCTATTTTATTTAGAAAATTCCCTAAAATTGTACAAACTCCTAATTGGAAGACATATAGAGTAATATACAGCATTGGTTATCAACCCTAGCTATGCAACAGGATCCCTGGGGAGTTACAAATTTCTAGGCTCTGTTCCTAAAGTTGAGTGTCAGCGACATAAGGTGGAGGTGACAAAGAGAAAGCTTGCATAGATATGTATGTATACATGTGTTACATGTATGTATAATCACCCCAGATAACCCACAACTTCCAAAGGTGGACCCAGAAATCTGTACTTTTCAAAGCAATCTTTCATTTAACAGGAGGTAATCTGACCCTCATTCATGGATTGGCATTCAAGAAAAACAATTCTGGACTCTTAAATGACCACCCATGGCAAGTTTGAATCTTTTTTTTTTTTTTTTTTGAGACAGAGTCTCACTGTGTTGCCTGGGCTAGAGTGCCGTGGCATCAGCCTAGCTCACAGCAACCTCAGACTCCTGGGCTCAAGCGATCCTCCTGCCTCAGCCTCCCGAGTAGCTGAGACTACAGGCATGCACCACCATGCCCGGCTAATTTTTTCTATATATTTTTAGTTGTCCGATTAATTTGTTTCTATTTTTAGTAGAGACGGGGTCTCACTCTTGCTCAGGTTGGTTTTGAACTCCTGAGCTCAAGAAATCCGCCCGCCTCGGCCTCCCAGAGAGCTAGGATTACAGGCGTGAGCCACCGCGCCCGGCCCTAGTTTGAATCTTTGTTTAATTGTCACCATATGTTGGTTAAGTGGTCTTCCAGTGCTCAGGGGAAGGGATGAGCAAATGTGTGTTCAATGTCAAGCATTATGCTGGGAAAGCTCATGAGCACGTCTCCAGCAACTAGACCTCTTATGCTTGTAATCCCCACTCTGTCCTTTACCAACTGTGTGACGGTCCCCAAGACCACATCAGAAGAACAAGGACAAGTAGTTTGAGGAGAAGGAAAGGGAGGTTTATTAATTTGTTGGCAAATGAGGAGGTTGGCAGACTCCCATCTTAAAGTACCAACATCCTACTATAATCATAAATATTAGAGTTTTTAAAGGGGAGGCTTTTGGCTTAAGGGTAATTGTTGTTTAACTGCAGTTGATGGTTCTGATCCACTCCTTCTCCAGCAAAGACAATCTCATGACTTTTACCCAGAGGGTTCCATTGAACCATCTCCTATAGTACAAAAAAACAAAGAACACTGCCCTGTCTCTCCCAATCACTGGCCTCAGGCAGGGATGTAGGTTTTAATTCCCAAAAAGAGTGTGGCGGGGAGAGTGGTGGTTAAAGAGACAATTCGTAAAACATTTTGCCCTTTTTCAGGCTGTTCCCTCTGTTACATGGCCTTGACACAAAATTTTTTTTATTAGCCTTAGTTTCCTTATTTGTAAAACGAATTTAATAGTAATACCTCCCTTCTAGTGTTATCATCATGAGGACATTAAGTTAATGCATATAAAGCTTTTAGAATAGTACCTGGCTCTGAGCATATGCTCAAGAAATTTTATTCTTGTTTTGATTATTATGCTATTTGTTACTTAGGAAAAAACAAACTTATTTTTGTTTTTTTGAAATATATTATCCTAATTTAAGATAAGAAAACTGAAGCTCATACAAATCAAATATTTTATTCAATAAAATAGAGCTGGTAAGATTTAGCACTAACATTTAAATTCAGATCGGATGACTTCCAGCCCATAGTCCTTACACCTTAAGAAGCTACTTGAGTATGTCAGGTGATGACTAAAATTACTATTTTCAAAGCCAGGAACTTTTATCATTGGATACTTCTGACAAAAAATAACGACAGTATGGTAATGATTTATGAAACAACTATTGAACCACCATTTGTTGAATCCTTATAAATGCCAGTTGCTACACTTAGCACTTAGCATACATTGACTCATTTGATCATTATAATAACCCTGCAAGTTAGATATTATTTTCTCTACTTATCAGACAGGGAAATTGAGGCTGAGTGGTAAAACATCTTGCCAAGATTACACAATTAATACTTGGGGGAGCAGGTATTTAAACCTACAACTTTCTTACTCTATAATTTGTGTGCTGAACCACTCTCCTGAGCTGCCTCTCATTGTTTGAAAAGTCTCCCTAACAGTGACCCAAAGCCCATATTCCTGTAGCCATCATCTACTGCTTCCAGTTTTCCTTAAGGTGCTACAAAATAGAAAACTTACTTCTCTATGTCAAGTTAACTTTGGGGATATTTGAGAAAAGAAATGAAGTCTTATCATTTCTAGGTTAAACATCCATGTTCCTTCAACAAATCCAGACAGTTGGTTGTGTCTCCGATCAGTGGCGGCCATTCCTTACATGGCCCCATTCTGAGGCCTCCCACTACTGAAGTCACTCTTCTAGACATCCTGGTCACTCAGAGTGTGACCTCCCGTATTGTACCAGACTGCCCAAGATTAGACTGAGCTGCAAGAGGCTGGGTATGAGTCCAGCCCGCAGGCAAGGAGCATTCCTAAATAGGACGACAAAGAAGATACAGTCTTTTAGTGCTGTGGTCTGTTTTCTATTTTAAAAGGTAACATTATAAAGAAGTTGCTTTGCTTTGTTTTGATTTTAATTATTTCTACCTTTGTGGTCTAAAGGTAGCATGAGATAAATCAAAATTAATATTTGAAATTTTTGTGCCAATTTCTTCACAAGCCATGTTTTGTTCAAGCTTAGGCTTTTGACTAGCAAAACAAGTAATTTTTTAAAAAGGGGACACATTTTCCATCCAGGTAGGCTGTTGATAAAGAATAGTTTGGTATATTGGTAGTTATGTGATAGATCAGAAGCCTGTTTTTACTCTCACCTGACATCGATCTCTACAGAAAAATGCCAGAATATCCAACTAATGTGAATCCTACGATTTCATGTTAAATTGTATTGAGTTCCTTGTATTTCTTGAGGACAAATACATTTAATGTCCACATTTCATAGTTTTTAGTTTTAAGTGGTAAATTGCTGCTCAGGCAATTTCTTTCGGCCCATGTGAATTCTCTTAATGAAGATGTTTATATTTTACATTATATAAAAAAACTCCTCAGACATAAGAATGTAGTCCTCCTTCCTAAAGTTTTAGCTTCATTATTTTAAAATCACATGTAATTGACTCAAATTGCTTTAAAAATTGTCATATTAGTAATCATGAAGAAATATTTCATAGCTAAACACAAATAGAGTCATTTTTGGAAATCAGTGAGATATTGGGAGAAAAAAATACCATTATCCATCCCGAGATCTTTTAGATTCTTTCTTACTATCTCATTTCAAGATGATTAGCAGATTGGTTGTGGGGAACCAGTGTTCCCTGGTTATGTTTTCATGAGGACTTCCACCAATCAAGGAGAAAAACGTGCCCAGTAATAACGAGCAGTGACAAAAACATTCTTAGTGACGCTATTATTTAGTCTGCATTCTTCATCTAGACCAAATTCAGAATATCACTAAATAATAAACTCTAAATTATTAATCTAAAGTCTCTAGAGTTTCTGGAACTTGAATGGTAATTAAGAATCAGTAGCTCAGAATCTGGCAATCATTTTTCTGTTTATGTGATGTTTGAATTTAAAATTTGTTCTCAATTTATGCAAAATATATTTTTGTACTAGGAACTCCAGGCTGTTGGTCATTTCCTAACCTACATCTAGTCAACATCTTTCTAGTCCTTCAAATTTTTCTTGCTAATGGCACCCTGATGAATTCAATCCACTTCTAATTTGCACCTTTGGCCCAACGGCACCTGGAATGGGCCCCACTTGATTAATGTTCCCCAGCACCAACTCACCCTCCTCAACACAGAGCGGTTAGTTCAGGCATAAGCATGTGACTCAAAAAGAGCCAGTGATTGGGGGGGCAAATCTACAACTAAAGGACACGGGGAGCACTAAAGGGAGGGAAGGGCATGCCTTTAACCTGCATTTGGGTGAGGCAAAGACATAAAGTGTAACTACAATGTTTGTACCCTCACAAAACCCTGGAATAATAAAAAAAAAAAGAGCCAGTGAGAGAGGGTGAATCCCAGCGTTTATATGGGAACCACAGTCTGCTGAAAAGCAGTGAGTATGAGTTCCTGACGGGGAGGGCCTAGAGCTCCTGGGAGGTACCATGTGGTCTAAAGACAAACCCAACACTTCAGAAAACACAAAAGAGAAATAGAGAGAAATTGGAACAATGGTGATATTCATTAAGGTCTTGGACCAACCTCTACTTCTGTGTCTACCTCTGGACTTCTCAGTTATGTGACCCAATAAATCCATTTTATTATTAATATTTAAGCCACCATAATTCAGGTTTCCTATCACTTATGAGTAACTCAACTTTTCTGATCCTCCATTTCTCATCAGTAAAGGGATGTTAATATTACCCACTTAATTGGGTATTTGCAATGATTAAATCAGATGACATTTGTAAAGCACATAGTATGTACTCAGCATTCGGCAACTATTTAATCCTGTTTCCTTTTCTTTTCCTCATGTCCTCTAACAAACTTCTGGGTAATGATGAGTCAGACCAATTCTCCCTCTGTCAAGGGAATTTTCAGAGAAGGGAGTGGTGCAGGACAAGGACTGAGGTCATGACTTAAAAGGCCACAATTCCCAATGGCTTTCCGTAGACCTGACTTGCCCCTACTGCCTTTGCAGGGGGGCCTTTAGCCCTCAGCCATGTTGGTGTACGTCTGGTAGGAGAACATGACAGCTCTTCAGAGTAAGAGGTAAAATGAGTGACTAGACAAACTGGATATTTCTAAGAAGCACATTGCAGAGGGGCAACATTTAAACACCAACAGACATTCTATTTTCCTAGAATATAAGCTTATGCAAGACAATAAATCTCTAGTGCAGGTATTTAAAGATGATTCTTGTTTTTGACAAGAAAATTTTAGAGAATTACAAATCAAGAAGATGTCCAGTCTAAACTATGATAAAAGTTCTGTTTAACTGTGAGGTGATTTTTTCATTTGGTTAATACGATTTTGGAACAGGAGCCCATTCTCACCCTTATCTGATAGATCCGTGAACTGAGGTCTAGAGTGGAGAGGCAACCTGTTCAAACCCCACAGCCAGCTCAGGCAGAGGTGAGGCTGCTGACTCACAGTCTAGTGTTCTTTAAATAGATTGTGCTCCAGCCCAGCCTCTGCTTCAAAGACTGCATCCCACTTTCCATTACAAGCCAAGTGTCTGACAGACACACAAACACCCATCAAGTCTAACAAGCATAGCTAGTTTTCCCGAAGGTAGCACAATTGCCATCTGTGAGTCAGCATCAGGCCTCTTGGACACATTTCCCTATTATCGCGCAGGGATCAGCAAGTCACGTAACAGGGCACAGCGATGTCTACAACAGGGTTTTACAGCCTCAGCACTCCTGACATTTTGGTGAGATAATTCTTTGTTTAAGAGCAGAGGACAAAGGGAGGGGAAGAGGGGGTTCTTATATTATTAAGATGTTCAGCAGCATCTCTATAGATACCAGCAACACCTCTCCAGTTTTGTCTACTAAAAATGTCTGCAGATATTGTCACATGTCCAGGGAAAAGAGGATAAAATAAACCCTTCAAGAACCTCTGCTTCAGAGAAAAGCCTTTGTGCAATGGACAGTCCTTAAACTGTTTTCTTCTTCCTACAGTGCTGGCCTAAACATAGGGAAAGGAAAGATAGGACATAAGGTGTGAAGTATGCTTGGGATTTAGAATATATTTTTCAGGCAAATTAAAAGATTGTTGCTGCTAGCCTCAGTGGCTCACACCTGTAATCCCAGTACTTTGGATGGCCAAGGTGGGAGGATCGCTTGAGACCAGGAATTCAAGACCAGCCTGGGAAACATAGCAGGACCCCATTTCTAAAAAAAAAAATAGCAGGGTGTGGTGGCATGCGCCTGTAGTACTAGCTACTCAGGAAGCTGAGCCCAGGAGTTGGAGGCTGCAGTGAGCTACAATTGCACCACTGGACTCCAGCCTGGGCAACAGAGCAAGACCCTGTTTCTGAAAAAAAAAAAAAAAAAAAAGAAGAAAAAGAAGAAGAAGATATATCATTATCCCTGGTTGTCTAGTAAGTAGGAAGACATAAATATAAAAGTTTAGAAAAAAAGAAATTGTCAGCCTTCTGCACTACACTTTTCTTTTATTTGGCTCCAATATTTTCAGTTTCCATCAGTAAATACTTCCTGTGCATAAGAATCTTACTTTCACTGTTTAATTTTGTTTAACTCCTAAGTACGTTCAGAAAAGCAGATAGACTTTATTTTTTTAACTGATAGTATTCTAGGTTGATACCAAATACTACACCTAAAAGGGTCTGATACTTTGTTAACTACCATAGCAATAAGAAACTATACATTAAATGAGAAAAAACAAAACTTTTAAAATGGGAAGGCAACCCCAATAATACAAGAGAATGACAATAGGAAGTACATGAGCAGTAAGAGATCCAAAACTACACAAGCTAACCATACATGCTTCCAATTCCTGGTCACTCCTTTTTCTTGGACACCCTTACTGAAGGAGAGCACACAGCGTTTCACTTCTGAGTCCCTGCCAAGCTCCACAATGCTGTGGGCGCACAGTTCCGAGGAAGAAGCTGAGATTACTCACAGAGAGGACAACCACGGGATGCAGAAATATGAAAAAGAGAAACACAAGAGGAAGCAGGAGAAAAAAGTACAAACAAGAAGGAGGAGGTAGGTGTAAAGTAAAACTTGTTAGAGAATTCTAGCCCCAATCCTGGAAAAAACATTTTTTAAAAATTAGATTTAATTGGCATGGATTATTTTGGTGAAACTTATTTAAAATGTTTCTCCTTTAGAAGGTTCACATTAAAACAGCAATTGTGTTTCTGTTGTTCAGAATACTTAACTATGTCAAATTTACATTATTAAATCTGTTAGAACCAAGAAATAATACCAAATACTGTATCAATCCTACATAATCAGTCCTTCTGAATATCATAATGTTCCTGTTGCTATTCCAAACTGTCCTTGTAGATAGCTGCAGCCCAGCAATATACAAAAGGTTTCCTTTCTTTTTTCATAATTGTGTAGGACAACACATTCTTATATTTCATTTTTAATCATCTAAAGCTTTTCAGATACTCCAGAGTATGCCTTCAATAGCACAATAAATGAGATCCAAGATTTCTAAGAGCCTTATGTTTCTTTCTTCGTTGATAACAGGCTGTTTCTGCCTCATATTGGATACCAGATGTGGAGCAGATAACATAAGGAGAGGAAAATAAGAAGGCTATTCATAGGAGGGCCAGATTCATATAAGAGTGAAAATAATTTTCTCAAACCAGGAAGCTTCTTTCTTAAAAAACTGTATCCATTTAAGTGCTGAGATAAGGCAATTTAGAATGATTTTCACTTTGGCCCAGAAATCTTAAGTAGAAACAGCACTATTAGAAGAGGATTGAATGGCACTTCTTGGTAGGGAGAAAGGGGAACAAAACAGAGAGAAAAAAAACCAAACTCCCAACTCAAAGAATTCTCCGGAATTACAGACTGGATTATGAAGACGCTCTCACACTTGGAGAGCTGTCAAATTAATGATGTTGTATAATACTATTTTAAAAGAAAGCATCAGGTTCAGTTTTTCTGCATAAATAATGAAGATTTAAATAATAAAAGCAAGATAATAGAGACTCTAAGTAAATAGTTTTACTCTAAACATTTATAAGTAAAGGTGTATCTCAGTGGTTCCCTAATCTGACCTGCAGTTAAATCGCTTTGGTTCTCTCTTAGCTCCTACTTCAATAATTCTGAGGTGAGGTTGAAAACTAAGTACTTTTTAAATATCCTTAGGTGATTCTGATGATTTTTCAGGATTAGAAACCACTGGAGAAATCAAGTTAAGGGGTAGTTTTTTTTTAAATACCCACACATTACATTAGAACTATATTCAAAATGAACAAGTTTCTCAGTATAGCCATTTCATCCACGGTGAAGCATTGTGTGCTTCTGTCTTATGTGCTGTTGACTTTTGGGGGTCATCTGATGAAAACCGTGGACCTTCGCTCTGGAAAAATTACATGCACAGACAAGTAAAAGTTTTGTGTGCAATTTTAAGATGTCCACAAATTGCCGAAATACACCTAGGCAGAAAAACCCCAATTTGAATGATTACCCTTGTGGTTTGTAAGAGTTCATAGTTCAGCAACTTCCCCTGAAGGGTTAGCACCTAAAGATAGCTAATATGTTTTTTGTTTTCGTTTTTGTTTTTAGCTAATGTGTTTTTTGAAAGGAAGTAACTAGAATTAACCAGGTATAAGAAACAACCACGAAAGCTATAGGCAGTAGTCCAGATTATTCCATTAGTCTCCTTCTTCCCACTCCAAAGTGAACCTCGACTATATCTCACCCACATGTAAAACCCTTTAAGGCCACCCTATTGCTGCATTCAGGCCAAGGTCTCCGCTTGGTTCTAGCCTCAGTTTTCATCAGTGCCCTGCACGTTAGCATCACCTAGGAAGCTTTTAAAAATACAGACGGCCCCCGACTTACAGTGTTTAGACTTGTGATTTTTCAACTTTATGATGGGTTTGTCACGATGTAATCCCATCATAAATCAAGGAGCATCTGTATTTAGGATGATTCAGCTTGAGATTTTTTGATTTTAAGATGATTTTATTGGGGTACTAAGTGCATTTTCGACTTATGACACTTTGGACTTATGATGGGTTTATCGGGATGTGGCCCCATTGTAAGTCAAGCAACATCAGTACTAAGACATGGACAACACCCCTTTACTAACCACATTGGACTCTGTGAGGGTGAGTGGGAGGATATCAAAGGAAGGTTCTAGTATTTTTTTTTTCTTAACTCCTCAAGAGGTTTATTTGCATAATGAAAGTCTGGAGTCTCCACTTGAGCTAGTACTTAGCTACTTGCAGTTCCAGAACCCATCTTGCTATATCTGGCCTTGAGGCTTTTGCGTGTACTGCTCCCTCTGCTCGCACGCTTTTCCCTTCCCACCCCTTTGCCAGGTGCTGACTCCACGCTTCTGTTAGTGTGAAATCAAAATCCCCTGTGTCTCCCACAGCTGGATTGGTTTTCCCTAATGTGTACCTTCTGCCCATCTCTATGAGTATTCAAACAGATTCTAAGCAGTTTAAAGGCAGTAGGGAAGGTCTGCAGTTTTTGTTTTTCAGTTCTAGAACCAAGCCTGGCACTAAATTAGCGCATTAAGTAGCCACTTAATAAGTTTTTGTTGAATAAAAAATGATCCAGGTTTCACATATTAGTATTTTCAGACTACACCAGAGTTCAATGTTGGATTCTTTTCTTAGAAGGATACAGCATGAAACATTGATATGGAAACTTGACAGGTAGATGGGAAATGTTCTGCTTGATCAGGCCTTGCTAGGCAGCCTATAGCTGGAGAAGGAAATTAATCAAAGTCTGGCTTGGTGTTCAGATTCTTCCCTTTTGAAGTGGTTTTGGAAGATGCTATTACTTTTTCCTACCACCTAGAGAAAGTTAAAAATGCTATAGTCTGTTGCCCAATAAAAATTAGTTATTTAAGTGACTGAATGAGTGAACAGGTTCTGTTTCAGTCTATGAGACTTGGGCCCACAGACCTAGAGTTCTGAATATGTAAAGTGTGTTAATAGCACATTCCTACTACTTTTAGTCTGAAGTTTCTCTAAAAAGACAATTTGGTATTTGTTAGGGTAGGTAATTTTATACTAATGATATCACGTTGAACATTTTTATCTTGAAATAAATAATAATGGAGAACTCTTACAGAAGGAGCACCTTCTATATGCCACATACTGTTCCAAAGACTTGCAATGTATTTGTTGACTTATTTTTCACAACACTAAAAACAAGATTCTATCATTATTCCTATTTTACAGATGAGGAAATTTAAGCACAAAGAGGTTGTATCACTTCCCCAAAATTACCTGGCTATTTTAAATAGAAAAGCCAGGATCAAACTCTGGCAGCCTGGCTCCAGAGCCTGTTTTTAGCCCCTCTGCTGGACTGACTTTCAAAAGATAGCAGTGAGTTTACAACACTGTTTTATAAAATGTATATTTAATTATACCTGTAATTGAGTTTCAGATTTATGAGGAAGAAATCAAACTTTTTTCCTCTGTGGCTTGGCTAAATACAGGGTTGGGTACTGTTTATTTTCTAGAGATCATGTGTCAATATGTATCTTTTCATAGACTATAAAACCTGTAAATAAAAGCCCAAGCTTCTGTGGCCTTATATTAAATTTTCAGATCAGGGAGCACATTTCATTTTTCATTTATGACAAAGCAAAACATTTCACCTCCTTCCCAGCTACAGAGAGACAGCAATAGAAAGACAGAAGCTTAAAACAAACAAACAAAAAAATGACTAAGAATAGAATCTATGAAACTTTTGGAGAACAGAGCTCTAAACACAATCCCCACTAATGTTTCTTTTAATTATAATCTTAACATTATAATATTTTTGGGACCCTACAAACTATTTTAAGTGCTAGGGATATATTTGTGAATATAGCTAAAGTCAATTGCTAATGAACAAGTAAAGATATCACAGAGATCACTTAAGATATTAATAAGTGCCATGAAGAAAATAAAAACAGGTGTTTTGGTAAAGAGTAACTAGATGATGGGGCTACTTTAGATTTGTTAATACTAGATGGGAAGAAAAGTAAGACAACATGAATCATTTGAAGTTGAGATTATTTAAAGGTGTTAGTTACAAAAGAAAACATATCTCACTTTCTGTATTGTCTTTAAGTTTTACATGAAACTAACTTTTTCATAGGGCTTTAAAATTCTTTTTGCTTTTCATATTCTATACTTTTATTTATTTTTTATTTTTTTCTGAGACAGAGTCTCACTCTGTTGCCCGGGCTAGAGTGCCGTAGTGTCAGCCTAGCTCACAGCAACCTCAAACTCCTGGACTCAAGCCATCCTCCTGCTTCAGCCTCCCACGTAGCTGGGACTACAAGCATGCACCACCATGCCCAGCTAATTTTTTCTATATATTTTTAGCTGTCCAATTAATTTCTTTCTATTTTTGGTAGTGACGGGGTCTCGCTCTTGCTCAGGCTGGTCTCGAACTCCTGAGCTCAAACGATCCACCCGCCTTGGCCTCCCACAGTGCTAGGATTACAGGCGTGAGCCACTGCCCCTGGCCCCATATTCTATACTTTTAAATAAGAATGTTGGCTGGGCACCGTGGCTCACGCCTACATCCTAGCACTCTGGGAGGCTGAGGAGGGAGGATTGCTTGAGATCAGGAGTTCGAGACCAGCCTGAGCAGGAGTGAGATCCCTGTCTCTACTGAAAATAGTAAAAATTAGCCAGGTGTTGTGGCACATGCCTGCAGTCCTAGCTAATCGGGAGGCTGAGGCAGGAGGATCGCTTGAGCCCAGGAGTTTGAGATTGCAGTGAGCTAGGCTGATGCCAGGCACTCTAGCTCAGGCAACAGAGTGAGACTCTGTCTCCAAAAAAAAAAAAATGTAAATCAGAGTAACATTTTTTTTCCTCAAAATGAAGTAAATTTTATCTCTGAGATGTTTCTATGAGTCTGTGAATCTTTCATGGAAATGCTTGTGAATAGTAGTATTCTAAATTTTATCAGTCTAGCTGGATATCCAAAAATAAGTGGAAGCAAAACAAGAGAATGGGTATCTTTGTGTAGAAATTGCTTCAATTTATTTATAGGTCTTTTCTTAACTAATCCTTGAATATCACTGTAAACTTACCAGAAAAACAGAAAATAAAAATAAAACAAGTGATGTTTTATTTTTAAAATAACTCATGAACCAGCAGCTTATATGATTATTTTTTTTTCTTTCTTAAGACAGAGTTTCACTTTGTTGCCCGGACTAGAATGAGTGCTGTAGCTTCGGCCTAGCTCACAGCAACCTTAAACTCCTGGGCTCAAGTGATCCTCCTGCCTCAGCCTCCCAAGTAGCTGGGACTACAGGCTCAAGACACCACGCCTGGCTAATTTTTTGTTTCTATTTTTAGTTGACTGGCTAATTTTTTTTTTTTTTTCTATTTTTAGTAGACACAGGGTCTCTCTCTTGCTCTGGCTGGTCTTAAACTCCTGGCCTCCTGCCCTGGCCTCCCAGAGTGCTAGGATTACAGGTGTGAGCCATTGCACCCGGCCCAGCTTATATGATTAAAATATAGGAGAGTAAATTTGTACAGTTCCATAGTTCAATTAAAATTAAGATCTCCATGATTTTATCTTCAGTTGTTTTACATCAGTGTTTTTCCAACCCATGTTTATGAATCCAAACTGCACCTTTGTTAAACATTTGACACTTGGACCACTCCCTAAAATTGAATTTCTTTTAGGTATTTTCCATTATTTCTTTTGAAGGCAAACTTTTGGCTTCATACAAACATGCAGCTTTCATGCTGGTCCCTTTTGGAAGATGAAGTATTCTACATATTCACTGTCTTTAAAATGATAATAACAACAATATAAACAATAATCCCCACCATGTCACATCAGGAAGGAATTGTTCTCTCTAGTTCAGTGATTACAGTGTGCATATTGGGGAGCAGCCTTTGAAAATAGCTCATAACGGTTCCATTTTTTCCTTGGACTGCAATATATTGTTGGTCATAAAAACAATGAGTTCTGCCAAAAACAAAATTGCAAATTGAGACTGTATAAGGATTGCCATCCAATCTGTCACTGTTTATAGTTAGTACCATTACTTTTAGTCTATAACTAAGGCTAAGACTCTCTTACTAGGCTTCCGACGGGCTGAATACATATTTGCTTGGTAATTACACTGTAGGATATAAAACAGTCGTGTGGTATTTTTAACCAATGTATACTGTTTGATAAATAGAGATAACTAAAATTGTATAACTTCTGATGTACCAAAGGTCTATATGGTAGGATCTTTTCAAGGTGCCTGTTTAGGAAATTAACTAGGATTACTTACTAAGAATTTCAGATTGCAAAATATAACAACAAAAATTAATATTTATGTAGTACTTTCTAATTTAGAGTGTTTTTCTATCCATCTAATTATTTGAGTCTCAGCTGGTCCAAGTGCAATGGTGTTTACAACTAACTGATCACAACCAGTTACAGATTCCTTTGTTCCTTCTCCACTCCCACTGCCTGACTTGACCAGCCTAAAAAAAAAAAAAAATTGAGTCTCACACTAATGCTTTGAGATAGGCACAAACATTTCAGTGCCCATTCAGGAAAAGAGAAAGCCAATACTTGGACCCATTAACATGGACTCCAAGTGCCAGATTAGAATAAGCCTAAGCCAAGTTGTTTATCCTTAGTCTTCAAACTCAAAATTATACAATGCTTTTCTAGAATTGAAGATCAATGAAGTTAAGCCTGAAGACCAACTTGTGAAGATCAACTTGTGATATGCTGGCAGGGACCTCTGGGTATCAGTTTGCAAAATTTTATATATTATCTATTTAAGAGAAAGAAAGAAAGGAGGAAGGAAGTCAGGGAAGGAGGGAAGGAAGGAGGAAGAGCTCTTCATTGCCTGAGAAGTGTGAGGACTGTTCTAAGCACCAGGCACCTTGCATTCTGAAAGCCCTGATCATGATTTCAAGACTTTTAGTGACACCCAGAGTTCCCAGAATGGTTTCTTCCCCCTACCTGCCTCTACAGACTAGGAGACCCAGTTTCTCATTTATAATTACATATCCATGTAACACATTTCAATATTACTGTAAGAAATAACTCAGACAACCTATAAAAAGGGCCTCTTTCCTTCCTTTAGTTTTCTTTTTTGATATGTACACTTTAAGATTATCCAGACCGGAATGTATCTCTGCATTGTTTTGGTAACAAGGACCTTATTACAGAATTATACTGAACTAGAAAAAAACGATTTTTGCACTACTCTGTCCTGGGAACATGGTCCCCTGCTGTGTGTCTCCCAGACCAAAGAACAGTTCTTTGTATCTAGGGCCAACAGATAAATGCCTACATCCCCTACATGGTAATCGCTCCACAAGTTTTCTGTTTTAAATGTGACATATGTATGTCTGTAAATTTAAAAATACAATATTGTGAATAAAGATCTAAGCCAAAGAAAAGTGTGTGTGTGTTAGTTTGCTTTTATAATAGGTAAGTCAAATTCCAGTAAGATATTATATATCAGAAATTTAGCCAGGTTGGGTGTTTTCAAAGTATGATGATTAAGAGATGATGCATTTTATTATCTGAATTCCTTGGTAAATGATAGTACTTTGGATAAGGCAACAATATTCATTTTCATGAAGATGTTTCTATTAAACTTTTCAATCTTACTTTGTATTGACTTCAGCATTCTACAATTAATTTCCTCTGAAAATAGAATGACATTCACACTTACAAAAGTAACAGTAGTAGCTAACATTTTATTTAGTGCTTACTAAGTATTGGGCATTGTTGTAACCAACTGATGTGAATTCATTCATTCATCCTTAAAACCATGCTGTTATTCCTACTTTACGGAAGAGAAAACTGAGGCTCAGAGCAATTAAGTGACTTTCCCAAAGCCTTTCTATTATATTTGTATCTTTCTGGAATTAGTTTACTATTGAAAATTTAAAACTATTATCTATGTATATTTTTGTCAGGAAAACAATCACCATTTCTCCTCTCATCTCAGAGTCAAGACAGCAATTTTGTTCACAAATAATTTGCAAAGTCTTAGCAGTTGATTAATTCTTTCGGAAGCCCTCCCTTTACACGATTGTATTTAAATAAGATGTAGATAATCAAACTGAACATATTAGGGGGTGAGGAGCCTCTAGTGCATCAAAACTTTTATATGAAATTAACTAATAGGTTAAATTTTGGACAAACAATCCTCAGATACACTATGTGACAAAGTAAATGTAGTAGTTCAAAACAGAATTCATTGTAAAATATTAAATATATGTCAATATCATGCCCCTAAGGTAAAAAAATAAAAACTAGAGAATGTAGGTGGGGGGGGGGAAGTGGAGAGGAAAAGTTCTAGGTTTAAGACTTTTAACTATCAGCTCCTTAGCATTTATCTAACTAATCCTGAAGACTGTGAGTCTCAAATTAAAGACAGTTGATAATAAGGAAATAGGTGTGACTGCAACACCAGCTGAAGCAAATGAGTTCTCTGGAGTTAAGGACTCATCTTTCTCTTCCCAGTAGGAAACATTCAGTTGATCACAAGAATTATAGAATTAGTGCTATCATCCAATTTTTTAAAATAATTTAGAGCTGTAAAATTGTTCCATTTTTCTCAAACTGATAATAGAATGTTATTTTCTGTTCATTTTTTCTTTATAAAGATGTTCTTTTACAAAGGTTAGAAAAATAAACAGTCTTATCCTAAAATCTTCTTAATGTATAGGTGCTTCTTAATGGTAAAGTATAGTTTCACAAAACTCACAAAATTTTCAAGTAGCTTCTAATCCCATATTTTTCTCATAAACTGTCCTTGTAATAATACCTTGAACCAGCGTCTTTGAAAACTTCAAAGCTATTCTCATATCGTTACATCTTTATCCTCAAAATTCCTCTGGGAAGGTGCAGACAAGGTATTATTAAGCCCATTCTACAGACAGGACAACTGAGGTCCAGACTACTTTATATCACTAGTGAACTAGTGGGGTGTAGTCAGTCATTAGACACTTGCTTTAGAATTTTCACATCCTTCATTTTGAAGCCACATGTTATGTACTTCTAGAATGAAAAGTATTATATATTGAATGAAGAACTTTGTAAAATGTCAGGTTGTTTAATCCTAACTGATTTTAGTCAGCTCTTTCTCTAGTTCCTCACTATTAGCATATTCTAATTGACTCTGCTCTCTATTTTATTGTCACAATAATATTATAACGATTTTTCTCTTTAAAAAGTAATGTGTATATTTATTGTAACATTTTTAAAAAATATTAAAATAAAATCACCTATTATCCCATCACTCAGAGATGTCTACCAATGCCATTTTGTGAACATCCCTCCATTCGTTTTTCTACAGAATACTTTAAGTCAGAAAATAGGATTATACTGTTTCATGTTTTTTACTTTAGCAATGTATGCTAAGCACCTTTCTATGTTATTAATATGCCTTACAACCTTTCTTCTAGTAAATGTTATTGAAGAATAGCAGGCATGCAGAAAAGCAAGCAATCCTTAGTGAACAGCTTGATGAACATTCACAAAGTGAACATCCCATCACCGTGTATCAGCCTGAGACCAAGAAACTGAACATCCACAAAACTCCAGATGCCCTCTTCCCCCCCCACCACCTCCAGTCATGAAGCTCTCCCAAAGTTAACCACTAGTTATTTTTGCCTGTTTTTTTTTTTTTTTTGAGACAAAGTCTTGCTCTGTCGCCTCCAGGTAGAGCGCAGTGACATCATCACAGCTCACTGCAACCTCAAAATCCTGGGCTCAAGCGTTCCTCCTGCCTCAGCTTCCCGAGTAGCTGGGACTACAGGATCATGCCATGATGCCTGGCTAATTTTTTGATTTTTAGTAGAGACAGGGTCTCACTCTTGCTCAGGCTAGACTTTTGCCTGGTTTTGAACTCTATACCAGTGACTTATATTATAGCATATGTTCTTTTGTATCTGGCTTCATTCGTTCAACACTGTGTTTATTAGGTTCATTCATGCAAAGTCTTTTTTTTTTTTGAGACAGGGTGTCACTCTGTTGCCCAGGCTAGAGTGCAGTAGCATCGTCATAGCTCACTGTAACCTCAAACTCCTGGGCTCAAGGGATCCTCCTGCCTCGACCTCCCAGAGTGCTAGGATTACAGGCATGAGCCACTGCACTAGGCCACAAATTCTTATTAATGGCTGCATAATACACTATTGAATGATCACTGTAATTTAATCAAGGCTAAAAGCAAATAATCCTCTTCTACAGGACACTTAAGCTATTTTTGTTTTCTCATTGTCAGAAACTATGCTATGAACATCCTTATTGTTGGGTTCGCCTTCTTGTATATTGTGTAGGATAAGTTCCTAGAAATGCGAATGCTGGTTGTAAAGACACCCACAGTGTATTACCAGGTTGCCTCTAAAGTGGAGAAAATATATTTTCACCAGTAGCACGTGAGTGCCTGTTTCGCAGTGTCTTCTCCATCACTACATATTACAATTTCCCTTACTTCGTATGGCTTCTGATGGTTTCTATTCAGAGCATAGGATAGCTATTAATGGCAACAGTACTCAATTCAAATCTTGCATTATTTCAGAGAGACAAGAATCAGTTGTTAATTTTGAAAGCTAAGTTTATTTTTATATAAATATGAAAATCGTATGCACTGGATTTTGTTTAGTGTGTTACTCCACAGTTAATAGCTCTTCTTAAATGATAACAGACATCATGATATAGGATTCCTTCAGTAAATGCAGTCTGACCTAGCTAAATACTTTACTTCTAAAATATTTACTGGCCAGAGTCTGAAAGGAAATACAAATACTATGTTCTTTATGCCTGTATTTCAATCACTTTCTATTCCCGTAAGTCTATAGATGTACAGTCTAAGTAATAATTATTACCCCATGTTTCTATAACTTGAATTTTTTCTTCCCACAAGTCTTTTTTAAGAACTTTTTCTTATTCTAAAAGTAACACATGATTGTTTGAAAATACAGATAAATAAAAAGAAAATGAAAATCATCTATATCCCCTCCACATAAAATCACTGTTTGTTTGGGAGATTTTTGCTGTTGCATCGTAGGCTTTCTGATGTACATTTATATGGCTATTTTTCACACACACACAAAAATAAATTGCACTGCACATGCTGTTTTTTTTTTCTCTTAATCTGCTTTTTTCTCTTAACATGTCACACTTTTCCATCCAATCATCTCTTGATCCAAATAACAATACTCAATCAATTAGTGTATTTAATTACTTACATACATTCTCTCCAGAGTGGTTTTTTGTCGTTGTTTGGGTTTTCTAATACACACCAAACTATAAAGAAGGTAAGAATTCCATCTTAGGGAATCAGCTCACAACAATTATGGTTGGTGTTAACAGAGTGCTGGCATCCAGGGGCTCAGGGAGCCCAGGTGAGAATATGTTTATTGATCTAATTCTCATAGTTCTTACCCATCCCCTTTCCTTATTTTGCTCCTAGCATCTCCATCCTACAGAAAGGAAGGCATCAACTCCTCCTTCTTGACTTTCATGTACAGTTTCCAGCCAGGAATCTTATACCGAGAGGTTTGCAATATTCTTCCATCATTTTCTAAACAAGCTACTTCTGAGAAGCAGTCGTGTGGCTGTATTTGTTTCCCAAGTATCACATTTGTTTAAATTTCATTATTGGGTGTGCTTGCCACATTTACCAATTAGAAGTACTATTTCCATTCATAAAGTATATGAGCTGATGGTGCAATGGTTAGCTAACTAAAAAAATACATAATCACTGTATAGAACATATAGTTTTAAATTGTTAGTATTTGGAATAGGTCCAGTATTTTCCTAATAAAATGTGGGGGTGGGATGTGGGACATGATGAGGGAAGTTCTTTACTGCAGTTCCACAGCAGCATAATTATTTACAGGGATATAACTTTCTAGTTAACCCATCAAAAGCTAGTGTATATTTTTAATGTGTTATTATCATTTGGATTTCTTATACCTGGGCAGGCAATCCAATGAGAGATATCAGTTCCCTGGTTTAACTTTTTGCCCTAGATAAAAGAAGTAACTATTATAAAATTCTTTGAACCCCTCTTGGCTTCTGTGAAAAAAATCAAAATCACTCTGAGGATCAGCTGTGATTTATTTACCAAGCCCAGTCATTGAGTATCTTAAAGAGTATTAAGCATGACAATATGTGTGTGAAAAGTTTGTTGTCTTCATCCTTTGACAGAGCTAAACCCACAAATCATTAGGCCCAAAACTAAACTTGAGACGAAAAGTCATTGCTTTTTTTTCCACCAAGGCATGTAACCTCTAGTTTAAGCACAAAAATAAAACCATCTGCTTACCAGGAGGCAAAGGAGCACAAAATCCATTAACTCCATATGTATCAACAGAAGTGTGACTTTGGAGCCTCGAATGTTTTCAATTTTTTTCTTCGTTATTATCTGCCAGAAACTTAGTCAGAATGGTTTCCCTTTCCATAAAATGCATTGAATTTCAATTTAATTATGCAAGTCCTCCCCTTATTAGTAATTATACACACTTTCTCATCCATGCATCTGTATTTCAGAAAAAAACTGCTTCATTTCGTTGGCAATAACAAAAAATTTTTAAAAGGAGGGGCCAATAAGATTCTATTTTCAATTTCTCTTCTTTCTCTCTAGGGGAACTAACACATCTTCCAATGCATCACAAGATGAACATGCTGACTCAGTCTCTTAAATCATCTCTGGAGTCTATAGCACAGCCCTTAATGAGAGAGTTTGCTGTATAAAAAAAATTGTTTTATTAAATGAATGAAAAATAACTTTTCCTTCCACAAAATTGTCCTTAGTAAAGTAAGTTAAATCTGAGATCAAACCCTCCCATACTTATCCCAAAACATAAAGAAGGGCAAACAGAAATTCAGAATGACAAAATTAGTACTAGTTGAAAATTATACTTTGGAAATATCACCAAAAATGGGAGATTAACTGTGATCTACAAATGGGTATAAAATGCTTGCCAACTGAAAAAAAGGACTAAGCGTGCAGGTCTCTGGAGGGCAGGAGAGAAAACAAAGTATTAGTACATGGGAGAGTTTCAAATACAGCTGTGATGATTGTATCTTATTTGTGTGGATGTAGATTTGTCTAAATAATAATCCTTTGCATTTGTGGCTTATGAAACATAAGCATTTTTATATCTGACACCTCACTTTATCTTCACAACAGCCTGAGAATGAGGCTGGGAATAAATTACCTTTCGCAATTACAGATACGGAATCTGAGGTTCAGGAGTGTTAAATGACTTGCCCAAGGTCCCACGTGGCTGGTTAGTGGCAAGTTTCCTGCCTCTGAATGAGCTCTGCCCTACTACTGCTTTTTAAAAGGTAAGTGATAGGGAATGCGCCTTCGCGTTACACCAGAGGCTGCGTCTCCCTGGTTAAAAATAAATAAATAAATAACTGATAGAAAATTATTTATGTGGAAATTCCTAGAATGCTATAGTGACTCCACTGTATTGTTTGAACAAAGAGAAGTTAAAAATAATTTAAACACGCTACATAAAAGATTAAATTCGAGTGGTTAATTTCAGCCTGCTCCATGCAAATCTTTCAAAGATACTTTCACATATTAACCGGAGATATTTAAGTCCCTCCTTTTTTTTAATGGTAATATTCGTTGATTGAAGTTTCACTAATTTTCCTTTTTCTCATTGGCAGAAAAAGCCAGTGGTAGAACAGTAGGACGAAAACAGAAGGAAATAAAAAAAAAATCTCTATATTCTGAAAACTCAAAAATAGAACTTCTTATTGATTGACCACGAAATAGCATCAGCCTGAGGACCAGTTATTGTCTACTAGTTGACTACCAAATAACGTCTAACTTGTCTTCTTGCCTCCTTTCTCTCCCTCTTTCCTCCATCCTATATATTCCTGGCAGATTATTCCAACATAGTTACCATGTGCAAAACTTTCCATAAACTAGCTAAGAAAATATAAATCTTCACCCTGGATTTCAAGGCTTCTGCAAAATACTAATACCTACCATTTATTAAATGATCATTATAAACCAGATACCACAAAATATTCCAAGGAAATGTATAATTAAGTCAATTTTACTAATAGAAATGAGAAAACTGGCTGAGAGAGATTAAATAACTTTCCCTATGTTGATATTTAGTAAGTGATGAAACCGTATCCTAGTCCAGGCCTGCCTAACTCCAGAGTCCAGCCTGTCTTTCTAGATTTATTTCTGATCACCAGGACATACAAACCCCACATTACCTTCCTCATGCAGTGCTAGTCTTGCAAACATTCCTAGCTCCATCACAGCTCCTGTGAAGACAGTTTTTCTACCGGGAATATTCTCCCTAACCCTACTGCTTATAGAAATGTCATTAGTTTTTCAGGACTAATCTCAAACATCACCTTCCCCTTGAAGTTTTTCCTGAATCTTACCTCCAGTAACCTCCTGAACATGAAAACAATCTCGCCCTTTTTTGAACACCTTTAGATCTTTGCATAATTCTTATGACACTTTCCCTACTCTTCTTTTATTGTGGTTATTTTCGTGTACTTATTAAAACTTTGCAAGCTTCCTGGAGAAAAGAGCTAGGATTTATTCATTAGCAATATATTCCTGTAGCCCTTAGCAGGGATTAAATGCTTCAGTAAAGATTTGTAATGTTTAATAATAAATACCACCTAGAATATACCATGTGTAAAACAGAAGTTCTCTTTTTCTCCCTAAAATCTCCTCTTCCTTCTCTCCTCTTCTCTAGCTCAATGAAGGGCACCCATCAGCTTCCCATGAACAAGCAACTCTCAGCACCATTCTTGATCCCTCCCTTTACCTCAGCCCACATCCAAATACAAATTCTGTAAGTTTAGCTTCTAAATATCCCTCCAATTCATCTACCTTGTTTCATAAGCCATATCACCTATGTGCTCTTGAGAAACATATGATGAAATGAAGACTCAGAGAAAGTAGGCAGTAACCTCAGTATACTTCTTTACTGGGTCCTTCTCATTACCTTTTAAACAAAGTCCATCTCCAAAGTCATAAAACAACCTATAAACAAGTCCCTTTATTTTAATTTCACTTATAGCTGGTTCCCTGTGTTTTGCAGAGAAAGTCTTTCGCTTCCTAATCTCTTATTTATTTCTCAGCCTACTTTATCCGACTTCCTCCTCCACCATTCAGTTTGCTCTTCCATCTCCTCAGATGCAAATGACTACTGAAGATTTTGGTGGAGCCATCGAAAGGGTGGAGCTTACTTGGTGCCTGGGATAAACTTGCTTTTGAAGATGTTAAACTAGAGATGCCTATTAGACATTCTTGATGAGACATTTATGTTTTGAAGTCTAGAGGTAAGGCATTACATTAAAGTTGGACCTGTAAAGTTGGTAGTTTTCAATATCAAAAGGATATGTAAGCCCTGATCCTTAAAGCAGTGGGTCTCACTTAAAGCAGCGGTTCTCAACTTTGGTTGCATATTAAAATCATCTAGTGTGCTTAAAGTTCCCAAAGCCAGGCCCTACTCTAGGACAATTTAATTAGAATCTCTATGATGTTTACCCTGGTATCAGTATTGTTTAAAAATTTTTCCCAGGGTGGGCACGGTGGCTCAAGCCTGTAATCCTAGCACTCTGGGAGGCCAAGGCGGAAGGATTGCTTGAGCTCAAGAGTTGGAGACCAGCATAAGTGAGAGCGAGACCCCTTCTCTGCTAAAAATAGAAAAATTAGCCAGGCACAGTGTCACGTGCCTGTAGTCCCAGCTACTCAGGAGGCTGAGGCAGAAGGATCACTTGAACCCAGGAGTTTGAGGTTGCAGTGAGCTATGATGACAGCATGGCACTCTAATGAGGGTAAAAGAGCGAGGCTCTATCTCAAAAAAAAAAAAAATTCCTGGATTATACTTAACCAGGAATTGAAGTAACCAAAAAAAAAAAAAAAAAAAAAGAATAAATTGTTTCCCAAGAGTTAATATTCAGCACAGCCAGGACTTAAATAAGTTGGACTTTAGGTTTTTAGAATCTTTTCATTCCATTCTTCCAAATTCCTCACTGCTTAAAAAACTGCAATCGTGGGTTGTTTTGTCAGAAGATAAATAGAACAGAGTGGAGAACATTGATCATTATTCATTCAGTAAATATATTTAAGTGTTAAGGACACTGTTTGTTTCAAGAGACTGAAAGATAAGACACAGGTTCCACCCCAGGGAGCTTATAGTCTAGCCAGGTAAGACAGACCTATACTAATCTAGAGGGCTATAAGGGGGCATAAAAGCAAAATGGTCAATTTAATTGCTGGGGATGCGGTAGTAGCAGTTTAGGCTTTGTACAGGAGGTAAAGCTTGAGCTGAATCTTGAAAGATAAACTGGTTTATATTTTCAGGCAGACAGGAGGGATTAGGAAGGTAACCCCAGGAACCTCTCACTTCCTGGGGAGATATGGATAAGGGAGCCTGGAGGTATTGGAACACTGTGAATAATTTGGTGTGGAGAGCGTTGGAGTGTGCAAGGGCTGAGGGCTGGGGACGGTGAAGGGCATAGAGTTGATTAGAAAAGTACATCAAGAGGGAGAAAGATGGACTTTTTTAAGTTGAATTTTACATTTTAAACATTTTTAAATTTTAATTTTTTAAATTTTCTCTGGATGGCATCCTCCTATAGACAATGTCTTACAATGTTAGTAACAAGAAGCCACTGAACGAAAGTCACATAACCAGAATTGTATTGTTCCCCAAACCCTGGGGAGACATCTCACATCTCAAAAATTTTCTCTCTAATCTTTGGATACCAGAGTGTGATCAAACAGATTCTAATTATTGTATTTCTATTTAGACATGTAATTTATAAAGTAGGAAAATGGGATTACCTACATAATTGGCAAGCTCCTTCCCAACCCACCCTCCTCTATTATCTTTCTCTTGCTATACGGACACTTGCTCCAAGTGGTTCGTTACCACAAGCTTCAGAGAGATGGTGGCCTAGAGACCACCCTCGACTCACCCTTGGGCTTCACTGGGCCTTGTAGAGAGGATCATTGCGTTGTGAAATGGAGCTCACTTTCCCTCAGCCTCTTCAGCACTGCCTATGGGAAAGTGACTTTTTCTGAGCATTTGTGATCAACTCCATCACACCATAGATAGAGCGCCACTATCCTAAAAAGAAAGGAGTTTGGTGAGAGGTTCAAGTGTGTTCATTATTCAATCCTCAAAGAGGGGAAGAGCAGCAAAAGGGGATCCTGTTTCTCCACCTGTCCTGTTGCCTGGCCACTAAAGCTTTGCACGTAGCACCTGATATAAATCACAGGCAATTTTCCCACAGATAGTCATTTTTTAATTCAGAAAATCTTCCTGTACATTCTTGGACACAGACCAGTTTTACAAGCTTCTGCCACCCTGTGGAAGGAGGGGATGTGCTCTGGAAGGATTGCTTCTACCTCCTTCTGTTTGGAAACACCTGATGCGTAGGTCTCATCCCACTCTGCTGCCATCTGGAAGGCAGGAAACCTATAGCTTTATCCTCAGTCCCACTGCTTGAGTTAGTAAATCTGGCAAGCCACTTAACCTTAGATGCCATAACAGTTTTTTCACTAGGAGTAATGCATTCCTCTTCGTAGCTCCCTGAAATGCTGCATGAACTTGATTGCAGCTTTTTGGAGGAAATAGTAAAAATGTACACACATTTTGTAATCAACTAATTCATCTCAAAATCATTTTATAAGTTTCCTTTTGAAATGGAGGAAATCTTTTCTCTGAGAAAGAGTTTTCTATGGTATCTGTTTGGAACGAACATAGCACAACTGTGTAAAATTTAAAAATATTTATCAGTTCTAAACTAAATACTCATTAAAAATGACAACTTTTCAAAATGATAAACATTTACTGTTCTTGTAGCTTCCCAAAAGATAAAGCAAAATAGAATTCTGGGAAAACTTCTGAGATCCTGACCAAAAGATTTAAACAATCTCTCTATATTTCCAACTACCAAATGAAGTCATAAAATGTAATAGTCCACTAATTCAATATTGATAGGTGACTATTACCTTACAGCTCAGAGGTGTTCTTAAGTCTATTTATTCCTGATTAAAACAAATTCATTTTTAAAATTCCTTTCCTTTAACTCTCAAAACATGGCGGTTGTGCTCCTAGAACTATACAATTAACCTACTTTTTGCTCATACCAAACCGAAGCTGTTCTTACTGATAAGAAAAAAGGGTGGAAGGGAGCCTGTCAAATAGGATTATTCAGAGGAAAGAAAGCTAAGTGTATTTAAAATTTTAACCTGTCATTGTCTTCTACAAATTGTACTGGACAAGCCAAAAAAGAGAATAGTACTTTATCAAAAGTATAAAACCTAAGGAGGAGAAACGACTTCTGGGTTTTTTTTTTTAAATAATATGTTTACTGCCATGGTTACTTGGTAACTTAGAAGGTATAATATAACAGAATTGGATGTGGGGGGTGTGTGTGTGTGTGTGTGCACATGTGTATTTCCTAATAGCTTTATTCACTGTCAGATATCAAAGGTCAAGAATACTATACCACTGGAGGATGTCTGATGTTCTCAATTAGATGATTGATATCATTTATTTGTCTAACTTTTCTTTTTCTTTTTTTTTTTTTTTTGAGAGACAGAGTCTTGCTCTATCTCCCTGGATAGAGTGCAGTGGCATCATCATAGCTCACAGCAACCTCAAACTCCTGGACTCAAACGATCCTCTTGCCTCAGCCTCCTGAGTAGCTGGGACTACAGTCACATGCCATGATGCCTGGCTAATTTTTCTATTTTTAGTAGAGACAGGGTGTCGCTTCTGCTGAGGCTGGTCTTGAATTCCTGACCTCAAGCGTTCCTCCTGCCTTGGCCTCCCAGAGTGCTAGGATTACAGGCATAAGCCACCGTGCCTGGACTATTTGTCTAACATTGTTTTCTAAGCACACTATCAACCATTAGCTGACATATCTTCAAATAACTTTACAGATTCAAGGCTTTTCTCCTATTTCATAGTTTAAGAAATCGAAAAAGGGCAATTTGTGCTCAATGTCCCAAAACAACTCTTTCTGTTTTTTTGCCCTCTCACCTTGCTTGACTCACTTATACCTCTAACCATCATCCCCTCTATACACATGTATATACACATTGCTGTCATATAGCTAACAGGCTGGTAATATAGTATATGGCATATTAAGTCATAGCATGTTATTAATATTAAGGTCTTAATGCATTACTTTCTTTTGCTCTCCAAAAGAGAAAGAAAGACAATACAAATAAATTAAGCTTTAATAATAAAACACCAGACCCTGAAGCACTGTGTGAGAATAATAATATTACCACCTAATATTATACTTTGTAAATATCCATTTTCTCTTGATGGATATGAGTGGCCTTGTTGCCTTAAACATGAATCAACAATAAGACCAGAAATTAAATTTATGTCTCCCAATTTTTTATTCTGAGTTTTTACCAGTAAGGCTAATTTGAGTAGCCTTCTAAATAATAATTAGTAATAGGAAAAGCAGATGGAATTGTGATTGTAAAGTAGAGGAAATTCTAACATCTTCAATAGGTCAATGCTAGAGTTCTAAGTATAATAAATAGCTGGTACTCCAAACTGTTGGCTGTATATTTTCATTCAACTTTTTAAATTTAATATTAAAAAGCAGGCTCACATAATCATTATCTTAAGTCTTGCAAATGTATCTTATAGTCTAAGCTTTTTAAATATGCTAGTGAAAATGAAGGTCCTAATAATAATTTAAAATCTTACTTTTTCAAGTGTTAAATACTGAAGCGAATGGCAAAAATTAAGCCGAGAGTAGTTGGGGCAGGAGGAGGGAAGGGAGGGGAAATGGATTTTGCATCCTGAGGCAGATTGTTGCAGAAATTTAGTTATTATTATTTTAGGGGAACAATTAATAAAATTAATTTGGAAACCTAAAATTAGGAGAAATCCAGCAGATCTACAGATCAGAGTAAAACAACATACATAATAAGTGAGATGCTACAGGGCTCCACGCCGTCTCTTTGGTATCGAAATGTCGTTTAGGTTAGGGTATAATTTTAAGAAAAATCAAATTAAAAGGATGAATGGCTTAGGGAATTCTGTAGGGTGCATACAGACTTTTATTTTTAGATTTTTCATTTGCATACAGCTCAAATCTTTATTTGCTTCTAGCAATTAGCTCACCCAGTAGCCAGCCATAGAATGATAGGAAACAGTGGTTTTATCTGAGACAGGGCAGTAGGGTAGAGTCAATAAAAGCATTTATTGTCTGTTAGCAGGAAGAAACAAGGGATGTGGATAATCAGGGAGTCAGAAAACAGGATGCAAAAGTTATATGATTACTAGAGCATACCTTTCACAACTCTTCATTCTGCCACTGAAGATTTCAGGTAAGAAGGAAAATCTTATCAAAGAAAAGGAAGACTGGCCCTTTAAAACTATGGGGGTGGGGTATTCTACACTGAAGAAACATTGAATTCCAAAGTTATAAGGCACCTAATCATTTTAGTCCCCTTAATTATCATTTTCCAAGAGTAAGTGCTCTTAGGCCTCTGGAAGTTATGTTGATAGTAGAAATTTCTTGCATCAAATACCTTTCTTCTATTATAGTAGCATGGTGACGTGGTGTGGAGTTAATTATTACACTAACCTCTCCACACTATTTGTTTTAATTTATGAGATTTAGATTGTTTTCTTAACAGCTAACAATGTATGTTCATTCATTCACTCATTCATTCAATTGTTCTTCTGTTCTTTCTTTCCACAAAATCTGTATATATATATGGGATGGGCAGGGATTTTATATACCTGGTTCTAACAACAACAACCACAGCAAATTACAGAGTCACTGTCCCCAAAAAGCAATCATAAGATCACAGACAAAAATATTCACACGTAATTACAACACCATGCTATGTATTATAAATTTATACAAATGCAACGGGCCTCTCTTCTCTCTCAGATTCTCTCTCTTTCTAGATAGATAGGTAGGTAGATAGACAGATATATGTATGTCTGTGTGTATTTAGATATGCACACAGTGTTCTACTACTGAAAATAAGTTCTAAAGTTGACAAAACTTAACTAGAATTCAATTCCTGACTCCATCACTTATTGGTCTTGTGACCTTAGAATTTTGACAATATTTACCCTCTCTAAATGATTTAACCTCTCAGAGCCTCAGTTTGCTTGTAATAGCTAACACTTTTTGATAGTGTAGTATGACATAGGTACCATTATGTGTATTATTATGTATTTTATGTGTGTTAATATATACAGTGCTCACAACCAACCTATAAAGAGGTTGTTAATATTATATTATTCTCATTTTACAGATGAGGAAACTGTGGCACAGACAGGTGAAATTCAAAGAACATACTCTCAACAAGCTTTGAACACTGGCTACAGCACCTGTGCTTGTAATCAGTACCCAATACAGCCCCTTCAAATAGTGCTAAGAGTAAGGTTAAAATTAGATAACATATGGGAAAGAGTTTTGAAAAGTTTAAACAGACAAAAGTAAAAAGTATAATTATTCAGACTTTTAGATCCAAAACTGCATAAAAGGAAATCATCTAACATCTGTAGTGTCTTGCTGTTTGCTTAGCACCTGATCTCCCTTCTTTAGATAAGAATGCCTTCATTACCTTTCCCCCTGCTCTCAGTTTCTGTGGGTTGGGTGGGAATAGCCCCATTCCTACCTCCAAGGATGAGAATACTGAAAAGTAGTTGTACACTGGCTCTGGATCAAAAGTAAGGTGAGTGGACAGTTAAAATCAAGCCCCTGTACACCTTCCAAACTTCTTAAGTCCTGGGAATGCTGAATCATGGAAAACACCAGCAGTAAATTAGAAGCCTTTGCTTTTCCTTCTGTAGTCGGTCATAAAACAGCTGCTTGGCCTCAGTTTTCTCGCCTGTAGTAGTCCTCCAAGTTTCATTCTTATTTATGGATGGCTAGAAGTCAACACAATTATAGCTCTAAGATTCTTTACCTACAGGTTGTGTCCCAAAACAAGGGACACACAGACACACTGTTTTTCTCACTTCTTCTCACCATCCTCAGGCATGTCACAAAGTAGCAGGGGGATTCCTAGCCAGAGAGCATGCCCCATAATCTCCCCCATCTCATATTTCCCTAAATCAGAGAGAGAGAGAGAGAAAGAGAGAAAGAGACACTTTCACACCTGGCCCTGTAGATGAATGAAGTCATTTTGCGAACGGCCATAGAATTTCAAAGACTAGATCCCTGATGCTGCCTCAAGGAAGACCGAAAGCCACCCTCCTTTTTGAAGCTCAGTACATGTGGTCAAGGCCCTCAGCATAGTCTGGACAGCCCAAGACACTATTCTGCCAGGCAATTTAGCTAAAGTTGACACCCACACTTACACATCATAATGTAATTGATGACCACTTCAGGCCTGCAGATTTCTACTAATATAACCATCTAAAGAGAGCATTATTCAAAGGATACTTTGACTGAAGACAAGCCAGAATGAATAGGGATTTTCCTGGGATTTTCTTCCAGCTGTTGGTTCCTTCTAGCTTTATATTTCTATGATTCACTACCCTCTCTTGCTGGCTCTCACCACCGTTTCTCTTTCCCATCTCCCTTCCTTCCTTCAGTACACTCACTTCCATTTTAATAGTAGAATTTTTCAGCTTCTGTGAAAAGAGCAAGGTTTAAGCACAACAGCAAAGTTAACTATGTAGCACCAAGTAGAGAGATACTGTTGACTCTGAAAATTAGCATTGCACCAAATGTACCTGTTTCTCATAGTGATTATATCACTACCTGGGGCTTCAAGAGCCCATCGGCAGGCGGTGTTGTAGGCTGGAATCCAGGGAAGCTGGGAATACAGCATTTAGATCTGTTCTTTTTTAACCTGTAAGAGTCCCAAGGTACTTTGCTATATTCTAGAGCTAACTGAAGTACCATTTTCCTTACTAGATTTTACTAGAATATCAATAAGTATGACCTCAAAGATCTCAGGCATGTTTTCCTGTATTTTATAGTCACTAACTAATACCTTATACGTAATGAAACATTTTTTTTGTTTTTCTCCATTATTCTGGTGAATTGCACCTAAGCAATTCCTTCACTAAGGTTCTCTCTTGGTTAAGGCAAGGCTTCCCTCTGCCCCAGCCCACACAGAACATCTGTATGCAACCTGAATGTTCCTAGTGCTGACAGCCCTGCTTCTCCCCAAACTGTCACCATCTGGCCATCAGCTGTGCACTTCTGAGAACCCACGCATGCGAATGTCAATCTTTGCTCCCTGGAAGGCTGTGAGCTTAGCATTTCTCCAGGATTCTAGCCCAGTGACTCAAGTGAGTCTAAAGTTGTTTTTTTCTTCCAGAACTCTCATTCTCCTAGCCTTTAAAACAACATTCACATTCACCAATAAAATATCCTTTTAATTAGAGTAAATATTTTCAATTTGTCTTACCGCTAGATTGAAGGTGAAATATATTTTTTCCATGTGATTTGCTATGTCACATCATGGAAGTATTAATAAATTCTGCTAAGAATTACAATAACATATTAATATATACTTGGAAAGCAGTTAATTTCAACTGTCACTTTAAACACAGAAATCTGATATTATAATATTGCTTTAATCAGCTCACTTTCTTTTCCATACTTATTTCAAAAGAACGTGCCTGCTGAAAAACATAATTCCTTTTGTGGCTTCATAAAATTACTTTTTAAATTGTACATGGAAATTAAAATGTTAGTTCTACCATCCTTTTATTAATTTAGTGACTAATTATTCCAAAGTAACAAGCACTTGGCTTAATTAATAAGTTAATTCGAAAGGCATTTATCAGTGCTTACATTAGCTCAGCATCAAAAATAAAAAGATGCTCAAGACATAGAAACTGCATTGGAGCTTGCTAGTAGGAAACGCAGAAAGAAAAATACTTTTACTTCAGCTCAAAAAGTAGAACTACAGAGACATAAAAGCCCTTCAGAGAACAATGCTTGATTTCTCAACCATTTTGGCTTCTTTTAAGGAAGGCCTACGTGGTTTTGAATGCATATTTGATTCATTTTTTTCAGAACTAAATAAATAAATAATGAAAAACTGTTCCCTCTCTGATAATTTTTTTTTGAAAAACTTATTTTGTTTTTCTTTAGAGTCTAATTTCAGCTATGCAGTGGTTCTTAAAGTTTGGGGTGATGAATGTGAATATATGTCAGAATTAGAATCAGATGGGGAGGTTTCTCAATCTCCATATATTTCAGTGTTCACAAAATTTAGTGTGGAAGGTTTATAAAAACAGATATTGTTGGACCCAGCCCGAGTTTTTAATACAGGAAGTCTGGGGTGAGGTCTGAGAGTCTTCATTTCTAACTAGTTCCCAGGTAACGCTGATGCTACTGGGTCTAGGGTTGAGAACCACTGCTCTCTCCCGTCGGACTATTAAGGAAGGGGTTACATTTTGTGAAATCTTTCTAGATTATTGTGATATACTCATTTCTTAACTCCTAATCACATTAACTCTAAACTTTCTCTGTCAACCTGAACTCCACCTCTTTAACATTTGGTACTTATTCTCTTCATACATTCAAAGAAATTCATGGTTATGCATATATATGTGTATATAGATTCTACTGATGCAAAGCTACAGGTTCGCCTTGTTTTTTACATACTATTGGTGATTTCTCTGTCTCTCTAATTATAAAATAGAATAAATAGATTTACGGAGAGTATGTCCCATAAATTAATCTAAGATGAATCCAAGTTGTATAAGTTAAAATGTTTGAAGACCAGTAATACTGCAGTTTGCTCCAAGTTTGAATACTCAAACTCATCCTTCTCCGCTGGCTTCCCTCAAACTCTTCCTTCTCCCCTGTCTCCCTCCCCCACACCCCAGGAACCCATCTTGACAGTTCAATGTACAGGACCTTCTTGTGACTGAGGCCAGCTGCCACCAAATCTTCCCAACATTTAACAAATGAAACTCCCTAGTTGGGTTGTACTAACTTGTGCTGTTCAGATGCCAGTATCTGAAGTTTCCACTTAATTTGGATCTCCAGACTAAAAAGATTTTATTAGAATTAACAAAATATGGTATCTTTTTAAAAGGTAACCCATTAGTTTTCCTGAGGAAGAAGTAGTTGTTGTTTTTAATATGCAGCATTTCTATTTAATCAAATTATAATATCTTAAAGCTTAAAGACAAAGCGTGAATTGGATCAATAAAATCATAAAGAGATGCAACTACAAAATATTAAAGTATCCAAAAGTAAAAAACATCAAGGATCCAGATGCTAGACCTGCTTTAGTCAATAATTGGCCATGTGACCTCCGGCAAATAACAATTCCTCAGGCTGTCAATATCCACATCAGAAAAAAAGAATGTGTAACTAAATAGATAGAATATTAGAGACAGAAGGACACTAATAAAGACCTATTGGTTCCCAACCTGGAGTTCCTGGGCCAGCCAAGTTAATGATGCTTTTTCAGTGCACAACAGACAATGAACTGTTTTCCTTAAAGGAGTTTCTCTAATAACCCCTCGCAAACGATACCAGATTACAATGTTACTGAGGAAAAAAGCAATTGTAACATGAAAGAAAAAAAAAAATCACTCATAAACTGACCACTTACCAAAAAAAGCCCCACTCTATTTCCAGATTAGCACTAGATCCAGCCTTGCCTTTGGCTTCAACATCTTTGTTCTGACAGTCACCTGATGCTTGTAATCTTTTGGCCACATAATGAAAATACAGCACAAAAACCAACTGCAAATTGAAGTCAAAGATCCTGGGCAAGGACGATGGTCCTCCTATATAAAAGAAAGACTTGAGTATCAAAGGATTAAGGAGATCTTTGAGCCTTGACTATTTCAAGCCCTGTCCCAATGTCCAAGTGACTCTCCTCTGTGAACTTGCTGAGAAAGTTATTAAATGTGAGGTGAAGATTTGTGGAAAAAATCACACCAGAATAAAACAAAACAACATTCTTGTTATTCTCACTATTGTTTTATGGCACCTTGAGGTACAGATATACCCTTAGCTGTAAGTATAATGGAAAATAAAATTATTTTCATAATTTTAAATTTAAACTTTCAAGTAGTGACCACTATTTTACATGAGCTCACTTTAAATGATCCTTTTCTGGAAACAATTATCCTCCTATAATTGGCACTGCTTATGTTTTAAAATGCCTGATGGAAATAATAAATTTAACCACAGTCAACCTGCACAGGTTAACTAAAATATCAAATTTCTTTGGCTTTGGCCAACAGTATATTCACTCAATGTCTTACACTGATCAGAGGCAGTGATTAATGTGTTTCATTAATAAAAATCTGAGAAAGGATTTATTAGTCATTAGATGCAGTTTGGCTAGCAAGTTTTGGAATATAGGGCCCGTGGTGAGTGAGTGAATAATAAAAGTGCTCCTTAATATGAATAGATTGGTATTTGACAACATACACCAATCTTTAAATTTTACAGAAGCAGAAACTGAGGCCAAATGAGGTTGCAACTTGCCAAAATCCCCTTCCAACTCTGAATTTTTATTTGTCTAGTCAACCTATGCTACATTCCTAAGCCCTCCATATATTACAAAGTTTAATAAATCTCACCGGTGATAAATATATTCAACCTCAATTCCTCTTGGTTTAACTAAAATCCATTTCCTTTGTAGGTAAATTCCATTCCATCATACCTTAGGAAAGGGACTGATTAATTAAAACAATCCCATGGCTTGTGTTATAAGGGGCTTGGTTACCTTAGCTCAGTAATCTCTACTAGTAAAATATATTTTAAAAAACATTTGCAACATATGCATTAAATCCCTTTCATAGAACATGTGACTTTAAATAATGAGGAAAAAAGAGTTTGGCAAAAGCATTTTGAGTTCTGCCAAATCCATTATGCTGTGCAAAATGGTTTATGAAATTTAACTAAAGCTAAAAGTACTGGTTCCTGCTTTTCTCTCTATGAATTCTTTAACCTCTTTCAAGACAAAGCTCTTCTTAATTTATAATATTCAGATTCTCAAGCACAGTTTCTGTAGCCTCCCTGTCCCCCATTTCCTAGGAAGATGGAAAAGAATACTAACTAAAAACTAAGAAATAAGGAAAATATTCATTTAAATGATCTCATGTTTATTATTGTTAAGGGTCTATTTGGAACTGCCTGATGCTTAATATTAATATATTTTATTTTTTCTATGAGTCATCTTAACATTTCCACAGAAAATTAAAGATTAAAATTAAAGAAAAAGAATCCCTTGAAATGCTGCTGTGACTGACCTAAGTCATTTTGATTAGACACAGCTCTTGAATTCTATCTGACCCTGAAATATCTTGGATGGGAAAGGGTCGACTCCTCCCCGACAAATGGCTACCCTTATTATGGAAAGCAAACCTCAGATCCAGTTTTGCCATACAAACATTTATTTAACAAATGCTTATTAACAAGTAGTTTGAAAAACAGTTCTTACAACCTGTTCTATAAACTTGAAGACATGCCAGCTCTCTGTTTTTTGGGTATTGTGCATGAAAGTTTACTGGAGATGGGTCAAACAATAACCCACAGGCAGCATTCTGTGCTTCATAGTCTGCCTTGGACAGTCGGTAAACCTCAGAACCAACAAATGGACACAAAATCGTCTAGAAGTCCAGCCTTGGGTTACCTCCCTACCACACAAATTTTAGGCTTCATCAATTTGCATAAGGGTGGAAAGTGTTCCTAAAATACCTTAGCATCCATGAATACCTTTAAAGTTACCAAAGATGCCCATTTCTAACATTCATCAAGCCTATAAATAAACCATGAATTTCCCCTGATAAAAACCACTTCTGACATGCTAATTAGCCAAGACTCAGGTATTGAAATGCAGATAGCTGAATCACTTGTTACCTCCAAAAAGCGGCATTTCTGATAAATTGCTTGCTGACCATCTCTGGAATCTCCATTAACACCACTGACTGCCCCTTGATTTAAAGCTGAAACTAAAGGACACATTCGTGATATTATACTGTCTGTGTGGGACCATAGACAGTAAAAATAGATTACAAATATCATAACCAAGGCTTCATTATTATTATTATTAGACATTTTGAAATAGCGTTTATAGAAGTAACTTGTGAAATAACAAAAGAAAATTCCATTTAGAATCCTCTTTGATTGCATTTTTAAAGCTACTGGATGTTTTCTTAGTTTGGGAACTTACACCATCTATATGTCATTTTACCATCAACATTTACCAGTATGAATTGGTAAATACTGTTCATGGCAGAGATCTTAAATAGTTAATTTCCTGCTATATTAAACTTGGAGTTCATTATATTTCCCTTAATTCCTGCTGATCTAAAGCACTCACAGATACAGATGGTTCTATAAACAAGATGGTCTCTAAAGGAAAAGGAATGTTACTGTGCTTTTCTTTCCCTTTTTGATGCTAGTTGCTAAGCATTAGAATTGTGAAAACTATTTTTAAATTTAAAATCATTTCATTATCTTCCTCTTATGAATTTGTATGTACACAGACACATCAACTGAAACAGTGACAGAATTTGACACTGAGTCCAGAGAAATAACCATTATGGCCAATCTTCTAAGTGTGTTCCAAACTGACATTCCAGAAAAGCTAGGAGAGCCAGAAAGGGATGATTCAAATGTTATTATCCTTTAAGCCTACAGTGTTAGGGGAAGTAAACTGACATCTGTTGAGTCATTATGTGTCAGGCACTGTGCCAAATACTTTACATGCACTATTTTATTACATACATTCGCAATAATCCTATTAGGAATGGCAATAGTATACAGTTGTTGAAAGAACAAATCATGAAGACCTGGGTTCTAATCTTAGCCCTACCATACTATATCTGGAATCATGGCCAAATTATTTGACTTCTCTCAGCCTCAGTTTCCTTATCACTAAATACTATTTACCTTATGTGGCAGATGTGTGTGTGTGTGTGCGCGCTCACGTATTTTAATGTCTGACTAAAAGGAAAAACTTTTTCCGTACCCACAACACTTCTGACACAAATGTGTGGCTTTCCCACACCAAGTAATTCTCCAGTTCTCTGCGGACACAAACTGGGTGTCCTACAGCTTAGCCTGGAGTCTCACAAGGCTGCCCCTCACTGGCACTTTGGGCTGAAACAGGAAGGTAAAACATACAAACAAACAAACAACAACAACAACAGAAGACTGCCCCTCACTTCAGATGCTACTTGCAAGTGGTGATTCCCCAGGTTACCCACACTTCTCTCTGACTTGACTACAAATTAGGGTTCACTCAACTGCCTCCTCAAGTTCAATAATTCGATACAATGACTCACAGAACTCGGGGAAACACTTTTCTTACTATTACCAGTTTATTATAAAGGATACAACTCAGGAACAGCCAGATGGAAGAAATGCATAAGACGAGGTATGGGGGAAAGGACAGGACACTTCCATGCCCTCTCTGAGTGCACTATCTACCCAGCACCTCCAGGTGCTCACTATCCGGGAAGCTCTCCAAACCCCGTTATTTATAGTAGTATAACTCATTGTATCATTGGCATTGGTGATTGACTTGATCCCCAGCCCCTCTTCCCTTCCCAGAGGTTCTGGGGGTGAGGCTCAAAGTTATGATCCTTTAATTACCTGTTTGATTCCCCTGGCAACCAGCCCCCATCCTCCAAGAGATACCTCATCAGCATAAACTCAGGGATGGTTGAAAAGGGCTTATTAGGAATAACAGAAGATGCTCGCTCCTCGCACCCTAAACACTCACAAAATTCAAACAGTTTTAGAAGCCAGTTGTGGCAGGCCTATATTAGCAGCTACTTGGGAGGCAGGGGCAGGAGGATCTCTAGAGCACAGGAGTTCAAGACTAGCCTGGGCAACATAGGGAGACCCTCTCTCTAAAAAAAAAAAAAAAATGTTGGAACAGTATTTGGTACAAGCTGTCAATAAATGTTAACTTAAAAAAAAAAAAAAAACAACACAAAAGCTATCGTGCCAGGAACTGGAGGAGAGACCAAATGTATTTCTTGTTATGTCATACTGGCATATACTAATCACTAAAAAATAGTGTCTGTTTTCTTATTGTTAATGAATTACCATTTCTAACAAAGAAATATAAGCTGAATTGTGTCTCCCCAAATTTATGTTGAAACCCTAACACCCAGCACCTAAGAATGTGACTATATTTGGACATAGAGCCTTTAAAAGGATGATGAAATTAAAATGAGGCTGTTAGGGTGGGCCTCATCCAATGTGAAGTCCTTATAAGAAGAGAAAATTTAGACACACAGAGAGACACATGGAGGAAAGACCATGTGGCCTTGTAACAGAAGAAATGGCTTGGGAAAATGGCAAAAATGTTTCCTGTCTCTTTAAAACATCCCCCACTCCTTTTGGAGACTTGGACCTGCATCCCTGCCTCATGCCAGTGGTCAGGAGGGGCAGAGGAGTGTCCTTTGTTCTTTGTGCCACAGGAGATGGGATTAATTTGGGTGGAGATCATGAGATTGTTTTAGCTAAAGGTGGGATTGCTGAGAACCTTTAAAAGCTTTGTACTTCTGCTCAGAAGCAGGAAGTTGGACTTTGAGACGGAAGTCTGACAACCTCCTCATTTGCCAGCAAATTAATAAACTCCTCTTTTCTTCTCCTCAAACCACTTGTGCTCATTCTTCTGATGCAGCCTCCGGACAAGTACCAAACTTTTAGTAACAGCTTCGGGAGAAACCAAACCTGCCAACACCTTGATCTTGGGCTTAGAGCCTCTAATACTGTAAGAAAATAAATTTCTGTTGTTTAAGCCACCCAGTCTATGGTATTTGTTACAGCAGCCCTGGAAAGCAAATACAAAATATAAACATAATTAACATGTTAGTATCAGTGCTGACATCAATTTAATGAAATATTTTTAAAATAAAATGTTCCATTATTAAACAGTCTCAATCTAGAAATTAACATGAATTGTGGTGGAAAAAAGAGAATCCTTTCCAAGTGGTAGAATAGCAAATGGGATACATTTTAAGGAATCCTTGTAAAGTTCATACAAGTAGGCTGGGCGCCAAATGGCTCACACTTATAATCCTAGCACTCTAGGAGGCTGAGGCGGGAGGATTGTTTTAGGTCAGGAGTTCGAGACTAGCCTGAGCAAAAGCGAGACCATGTCTCTGTTAAAAATAGAAAAAATTAGCTGGGCAATTAAAAATAGAAAAAAATTAGCCAGGTGTGGTGGCACATGACTGTAGTCCCAGCTGCTGGGGAGGCTCTGAGGCAGGAGGATCATTTGAGCCCAGAAGTTTGAGGTTGCTGTGAACTAGGCTGATGCCATGGCACTCTAGCCCAGGCGATAGAGTGAGACTCTGTCTCAAAAAAAAAAGAGAGAGACCCGAAGGATGG
>NW_012143856.1:6754993-6773497 GCF_000956105.1 Propithecus coquereli | reverse complement strand
GAGGGGCAAGTGAAATTTAGCATGGGTAACATTTATTCATGTATTGTGTATGTATTTATCAGGAATCTATTGTGCTTTCTGTGCTAAGCCCAGGTGAAAGAAAAATAAATTTGACACTATCGTGCCCTTAAAGCGTTCAGAGACAAACAATAAATCATACATTTTTGCAAAAACATTCCAAGCTGCTCAAAGAGGTGAGTTATGAGTTTTCTCATTTCCCAGAGGGATAAAGGGGAGGAACCTGAGGAGTCTACATAGGCTTTCTGTGAAGACATTGATCTTGTGAACTAGTTTGGTCCATAAAAGGCAATAGAATTCTAATAATATTAATTGTGACTTTAGAAATAACATAGGAAAACATACCCTTGTAAAGATCTATAAAATCTTGGCATTTTGCAAGTGCTTCTATTGCATCTACCTTCAAATTATTTTTAGAACACATCCACTAGACCCATTGTCCTCTCCCACCACGCTGTTCAAGCCCATATCATTATCTCCCCTTTAGACTGCAGTGGCTGTTGGCTTCCAACCTTGTCCCTCTATTATCCATCCTTCACAGAGCAGCTGGGGTTATATTTATAAGTTTAAAATCTGATCATGTTATTTAAAACATTTCAACGATATCCTATTTCAATTAGAAAAGATTTCAAGGTCCTTTACCTCTGCCTGTAAGGTCCTGTGTGATCTAGCTCCTGCCTGCCCTCTTACCTCCTTTCCAATCACTACCTTCTTGCCCACTTCTTTCTATTTTGTGAGTTTGCTCAGCTCTTCCCCATTTTAGGGTTTTCACAACAGATGTTCTCTCTTTGCCTGGAACGCCCTTACCCCAGATGCTTGCACTCCTGCACCTTCTTTGCATTTCAGCTTAAATACAATCTCCTTAGAGAGACCTCTTCTGAGCATACAATCTAAGGTTATTCGTGAAGTGCCATTATATCAGATGATTTCACTGTTATCATAGCATTCTCAGTAACTGGCATTTCCTTATGTGTTTCTTGTCTGCCCGCCCCCAGCCCCTAGAGGGTAAGCTCTATGAGAGAGAGCTTGTCTATGTTGTTCACTGCTATATCCCAGCATCCCAAGCGCCTACCCCACAGTGGGCACTCAATAACCATGTTTTAATTAGCATATTAATATAGAGTGCAGCTTAGGTAGAGTTACAAAGATGTGGAAATGATCGAAAAATATCAGTACCGTCTACTCTGGAAAGGTAAATACTGAAATGGGATATAAAGTATTTGTCTATTTAAAGTGTTCTTAGTGTGAACTCCGAACTCTGTTCACACAATTGCAGTGTATTAACCTTAAGAGATGCACTTTTAAAAATGATAGTTTTAATACAAATAAAAAAAACTAATAAAAAAATAATGACTACTTTTACTCAGAAAGCAATCTGAACACATAGATTGAAAGTGGTTAGTTTCTTGGAAATGTAGACCTTGTGATGACCTGAATTGCCACTGAAGTTAAACATTGGAATGATTTAAGTGCTGGGTTCTCTTTTACAAATAAATGCTTAGTATCTGAAGATAAGAAAAAGGTAAACTCCAATCCTGAATTCAATTTTAAGAAAAGTTCATCTGAAAAGTCCCTTTTGTTCTTAGGAACTGATTACAGTTGAAGTATATTAAGTTTCCCCGAATGCATAAAACTTACTAGCTTGATAGTTTTCTGAGTTAATCTGAATTGGATTAAAACTAAATGTTTAGGAAACTTTACACATTTTAGGCATTTAACTGATTTGCCATGGGAGAATATGACATATGTAGAATAAAATAGTCAAAATGCATATTAATCAGCAACTTGGTTTTCATTTTCTTTTATTTTTAGAGGTTAAAAATTGACAAGAACATGTATGGCAGTACTCCACAAATGAGTGACTACAACACGAAAGGCTTGCAATGAAAATCAATTCATTTTAGCAGTCTTTTACAAATTTTACCTACTTTTCTGATAAAGACCATTTCACTATATTTAAACAAAATGTGCCGTTATTAAAGGTCATTTTTAAAATTTTCCATCCTCAGTAATATAAAACATGCCATTTTAATTCAGCATGTATTTATTAGTCACTCTGAATCATCCTCTTCTATTAATTAAATAATTCTTTTAATTTTGTATCTTCTTGTACATTTTTGTTGATGTAACAAATTTTTTTTTAGGACCTACTTTAAACATGGCACTATACTGGGTATCGATTTACTCATTCATTAATGTATTCATAACCTAATGAGACTTTTCTTTGTTCCAGACACACTTCTGAATACTAGAAATAGATGAGTAAGATACGGCTGACTTTAAGCTACAAGCAGTTTTGAAAGAAATCTTTTTTTCCCCATTTCTTAGCTGCTTTTGGATTTCTTCAGTTAATGGAAAATTAAAATATTTTTTTGAAGCATGATTTGTCATATTTAAATTTATGATATTGAGGGGTGATTTTGTTTTTGTTTAGATATTTGATTTTTTCCTCAAAGTCACAGATAGTTGAATGTGAATATTCTAATATTATTACCTCTGCTATTTATATTATATTGGTAAACCAAAATTCACTTTTGTTTTCAGGACTGAGAATGGTCTTCTGTGAATGACTAAAGACAATTCAAATTTATAAAGGAATTATGTTCTAATAACTTATTTGTAGGTTAGCTGTCTAAATCAGAGCACATTTTCCTGTGCATGCTATATTGCATGCATTGGTTTGGCTCTTAGGCCAGGTTGAAAGCTTACTTAACCCATGAAATAATTAAAATACATTAGTAACCTCACAGCCTTAAATCCTGGCTCCTGGAAGCAGGAAGTCATTTGGAACAGAAGACGGAGGGATAGAAGCATTTCCCAACTTTCCTAGTCATAGGATCTTCATTAGATGTTATTTGGAAATAAAAAATAATTCTTAAAAACAGAGTTTATCAAACTTTAATGAGCATAAAAATCTCATTAAAGGGTTTTGCTAAAATGCAGATTCTGGTTCATTATGTCCAAGGTGAGCCTGGGATTCTACCTTTCTAACAAGCTCCCAGGTGATGGCATGTTGCTGGTCCTCATACCACATTTTGAGTGTCAAGATCTTAGATTACCTCAACTAATCATAAAACCTCCATATTTACAGTTCCTCTGCCCAGGTTCCCCTTTGTTGACCGTTTTCTAAACTTATTATGACAACCTGCCATCCCTCCCCTTACAATGTTTCCTACTCCAGAACTAATGGTAAGATCTCCCATCTCCACAAATAAAGCTGATTTTGGCTAATGTTCATGACAAAAACTACCTAATTTAAATTACTTCATTTTGGTGCATGTGACTAAGGTCACATTAGCCCTAAAAATGTAGTTCGATTTTTTTTTAAGGGCACGCCTTAGCTAAATGGAGTCTCCAGTTGCAGGAATTTGGGATGTTATATAAACATAAAAACCAAAACACTCACACAGGGTGCTGGGGAAGGGATATTTTTGAGCCAAGGCCTGCCATGGAGCCCTGCTCGGATGTATGCCTCAGGATTCAAAACCCTAAACTTATTCCTGCTTCTCACAGGCACTGACAAAGCCTTTGAGAAAACATATTGACAACTTATTCATTATCACGTTCTCTTTGAAACAACTAATGTTTATCAAGCACCTACTTTGTACAAGGCACTATGGTACACTATCAGATATACATAAATAAACCCTCAAGGAGTTTATGGTTTAATAGGGCTGCGCTTTGACCTACTTCTTTCCTTAGAAGAAACTAAATTCTACGTGGGTCCTAGTTAACTCTGCTATTGCCTAACATACTTACACAAAGCTAGCAGTGAACTTGGGAAAGTCACCATCTTTGAGGAGCCTACTCAACATAAGATGATGAGGATAAAGACCTGTATGATGATCCACTTCTACTTAATGAACAGTAAACATATTCTCTCTTCCTTATGATTTCCTTAATAACATTTTCTTCTCTCTAATTTACTTTATTGTAAGAATACAGTATATAAAACATATGGCATACAAAATATGTATTAATCAACTGTTTATGTTGTAAGGTTTCTGGTAAACTATAACAGACTATTAGTAGTTAAGTTTTTGGGGAGTCAAAAGTTATGTGTGGATTTTTGACTGCTTATGGGGAGTCCACATGCCTACCTCCTGCCTTGTTCAAGGGTCAACAGATACACACACACACACACACACACACATATGAGAGTAAGTTTTGTCAGTAAGAATATGATATCTCCTCACATGTCTTTGTTTAGGTGTTATTCAGAGGATTTGTCTTCTGTTTTGTTTTGATCCTTTATGTCATTTTGTATTCATTATGTTGTTTTCACTTTACAAATTGCACTGCTTTAGATATTTTGAGATCTACATTTAAAAACGTATGTTAAAAATATGACAGCAAATTTATACTCAACCTAACACCACATAATTTCAAAGTTTGGTGTTTCTATTCTAGAGCCAGTGGACTATTTTTGCTAACAAGAGGGATAGGAGGAACCCAGAATAGATATGCCTTTTTTTGATCAAATGTTCAAACTTTTAAGCTTTAGTATACTCTGTTATACAGAGATGATGAGTTTTCAGGTCTTCTTTTAATTTAATTAGTTGAAGATGGAAAAGTTAATTACATCTAATTATAACTTTGCTTGAGTATAGGACTTTCATAATACTGACAGTAGAGGGGGGAAAAAAAAAAGCAGTTCTTTTACTAAGCCGATTTAGTTGATGACATCCCAGGAGGGGTTTTGTGGTAATGTTTTAAATGACATTAACCTAGTCAAACAAAGCATATGAAGACTAATAAAATATTTTTTAACTTAAAATAAACAAATACTTTTTCTTTCTGATTCAAATCTTATTCTATGAATGCCTCTTGGTAAACCAAAATTCCTTATATATCCTAGCTTCTGTCTTTTACAAGCAACAATTTCATGGAAACATCCAAGGAACAATGAGATCATGGCTAGATTTTCTTACTACATACATATACTCAAGAACACATAAGAATTATCAGAATGGGGTTAGTGTTGGGAACATAGAAAGCTTGCTCCTTAAATATACTGGGCACTTCCGAAAGTTGTTGTCCAAAAATTCATTAGTGAAGACAGATATTTGAAGCACAGAAGACATTTTCCACCTTGAAACAATGCAATAAATCAGCAAAAGTAATGGATTTTTCTTGATCCATGTACTTCCTAATTTGTATTACATACAACCCTATTATTCACTTACTTGTTTGTAATTCTCACATCGCAGATATTCAGTGACATTGCCCTTTTGGATTCTTTGCTTATTGCTTTCCTCTTCCCTTTGCTGATGCCTTTTCCAGGTTCCCTTAGTCATGGGCCTATTCCCAGGTTAGGTCCTCCATTTCTCTTTCCACTTTCTCTTAGACAGTCACGTGATGCTATCTGTATGTTAATGATTTGCAAATTTCTCTTTCTTTGAATCAGACCCCTATCACATAATTCAGACCCTCCACACCTAGTATTATCTAAAATTTTAACCAGTCTGAAGTGACATGAGTCCAGATCTGACCAAATGTGGCAGGACATTTGTAGAGAGAGGGAACAAACTTAGTGTTTTGGAAGAACAACAAGCAGTTCAGTTTGTCTGAAATGTGGGAAGAATAGAGGAGAATGGAAGGACATAAGATAAAAGCAGGAATATGAGGCCATAAGTCTCTGGATCTTATTTTAACTCTGGTACTTTTGGAAATGACAAGTTTTAGATAATCACCGTAACTGCTGGGTGAAAAATAGGAGGAAAAGCAAAGACAGAAGTAGGAAGAACAGCTAGGTTGCAGGCTATGGTATATTTCAAGGCAAAAGAGTAGAAATGAATGAATAGGAAGAGTCAAGACTAGTCTGCAAATGCCTATTTAAACCATAACATGACTGAAATTGTTTAACATACAATGAAAAGTAGTATTATTTCTATAATAATAATTAAAACAGAGAAGTAATACCATTTAACATGACTATTTATTGATCCTCAGTCTTAATGCTGGTATTTGAAGAAAAGTTGGTTTTATTAAAAGAAGATTTAGAGTTAGGTGGAGATTTGCAAAATGATGGGAACTTCTGGACACTTTCAAGAGTTTCAGAAATCAAATGAAATTGTTCTATATTATATTTAATCTCATTTTAAAACTCATTACTAGGATTACAGGGCTTAACATCCATGATTAACATTCTCTTTTAGATTACAAAGAGAAAAGGGAGAGAAAAATATAAGATTTTTTTCCTGAGGTAAAAAAGAAAGACCAGATGCCATGGCTCACACCTGTGATCCTAGAACTTTGGGAGGCCGAGGCAGGAGGATCGCTTGAGCTCAGGAGTTCAAGACCAGCCTGAGCAAGAGCGAGACCCCCATCTCCACAAAAAATAGAAAAATTAGCTGGGCATGGTGGCATGCGCCTGTAGTCCCAGCTACTCGGGAGGCTGAGGCAGGAGGATTGCTGAAGCCCAGGATTTTGAGGCTGCAATGAGCTAGAATGATGCCACTGCACTCTAGCCTGGGTGACAAAGCGAGACCCTGTTTCAAAAAAGAAAAAAAAGAAAGAAAGAAAGAAGAGTTGGAATAAAACTGACAGAGGAATGGAATTACAAAGAATACTGTGTACACAGAAAACACCAGCGAAAGAGGAATTAACTGAGTTGTGAAAGGTGAATGACAGGAAAATGGAAGGCATGGAAGACCACAACTTGTGCATGCTACACCTTAGTGAGAAGAAAGAAACAGTGTAATAAAGAAAAAAAGTTTAGTAATTGCATGGTGAATGCTTAGCAGCTTTGGAGATGACAGCTGGGGAACCATACAATAGACTGTATAAATGGCAATTTTATAAGTCAGAGTTTGTTAATTTAGACAAACCGGATACTATGAATTAATTGGTTGTCAAGATATTGCCCTTACTGACTTACAGTTAATAAAAGAGTACAAAGATCCTTTCTGAGAGTTTAGAGAATCAAAATTATAAACACACCCACTTAAACTTATTCCAGTGGTGTCAATGTATGTTCTATTCCAGAATATATTGAGATATAAATTACATATATTCTAGAGAAAGATGGTTTTCTGATATCTATTGGCAATACATAATCACACTTTAATTTGTGAACAATTTTTAATCTTATGAAATAGAATATTGGAGGAAATATAATTGTTGGTTATGTGTTCTTACAGAAACAGTTCTCTTTCCTATTTAATATATTCTAAAGTTTACACCTGTTGCTATGTGTGTGTGCCTGTGTATGTAAGTATAGAAGAGGATATGACATATTTTTTCTGGACAATGTATTAAAATTCAAACCAACTTCTAGTCATGATTTTACTAAAATTTTATTTAAGCACTCTATACGTAAAACTCATCCTGATCATGAAAATTAATCCAATTATCAAATTAATTGATATAAGGCGATAGGCTATTAAAATCTAACATATATTTTAAATGTTACTACTTCACGTTTTCCAACCTAATTCATCATAAGATGGACAAAGGGTATGTATATGCTAATCACATCAGCATCTATAACAGTAAGAAAATTAATAATTTTTCAAATAATAAACCAAATAAAATCTCCTATATTTTTATCTTTCCTGGCCAGAGAAATTGTGTTAACAGCATGCTAGAAAGAATCATCTCTAATTTTTGTGAACATGATTTTTACTGCAGTGTAGGCAGGACCTTAAATACATTTCACACTACTGCATCTATTTTTAATTTCTAATTCAATGTGGAATTCTTAGTTCACTGTCTCTAAGTTGCAGGCTATTTACAAAGGCTTAGGTGAAACACTAAGCTTTTACTGAGTATTTTATTTTTAACTTTTCTCTTCCCCAGGAATAACATAAAATGGATCTCTTTCAAAAATGTGATAAGGATATATTTGGTGAATTTTTCTTCTGCAATATTCAAAAATAGATTTCCTGCATCAGCACTGACACTGCTCTCTCAACCAAGCAAGTGGCAATAAAGTGCATTCTGGACATAAAATGAACCAGGTAAATCACCCTTAATGTACGAAGGTTAAGCAAAGCGAAGTCATTTCAAAACAAGAATAAAAAATTCTTAACAGTGTTTAGATTGCTTTATTATTATTATTAATGCCTTGGTCTCTCTCTGGTAGGTTTTCATATCTGGGTTTTGGATTTGTTGTTGTTATTAAAAAGAAATGCATGGCCAATTGATATTGTGTAGGGCAGTTCTATTTTTACTTTTATTCTTCATGATTTTGAACGTGATGAATAAAACCTACTTGGTTTAAATATCATCCATGGGAAAGAGTAAAATTTCTTCTAAAGTATACAAAATGTACATTTAAAGAACATGTGCATTTTCATTTCTCCTTATAGACAGGTATGGACTTTTAATAGTCTCCATTGCTCTCCTTATATCCTTAGTCTGACAAAGAAGCAGCATTCTGCAAAGGACGGATTATTTTCAGTAAATTATTTCCCACAAGCTTTATGATGTAATCACTTTCAATTCATATAAACCATGAAGCAACAAATATAGGTTATTATTTATGAGATTCTGAAATTTTGTTTTTAAAAGTGGCCATGAAAAACTAATCCTTGGTGATAGAAATAAGAATAGAGTTATTATATGGGGTAAAGGTGGCTAGTTACTGGCTGGGAAGGAACCTGAGGGAGGTTTTTATTATCACGTTTTGAGTGGTAGTTTCATCAGTGGAACTACACATACATTTCATCTAGTTGTATACCTAAGGTTAGTGCTCTTTAATCTATATATGTTATATAATTCAGAAGAATTATATATGTATGCATGTTTGTATATATGGGGATATGGATGTGTATATGTATATGTGTGTATATATGTGTGTACATACATATGTGTGTGTGTGTATATATGCATATGATATATATGATGCATATGATGCATGATGGTCAAATTTAACTAAAAATGTTAGGCTTTTTGATGAGAATCAGGGCCAGTTGGATCATAGAGACATATTATTCTGATTCAATAGTCAATTCTCATCTAATACCAATAAATAATATTTGACAGAAAGTCTTATTCCCTTCAAGCCTTTCTTTCTGCACACTCACTCTTTGGCAACAGAAAAGCTACTCTCTTTTCAAAGTGAGGTCAGCCATTTGTCCATTTTTTAAAAAGTACAAAGCTGGAGTTGAACCATAGTGCAAATCCTCTATGACTACGCTTCTGTTCTTTTTTGAGTCAGGAATATTAGGACAATCTAGGTTATGTGTATTTTTCAGCATTGTAAATTAAGGCTCAGAAAAATCCCCATAGAGGTTTTTGTTTTGTTTTGTTTTCAGTGCAGGAAATAAACTAGGCATCAACTTCAAATAAAGAAAAATGATCACCTATAAGCAATTTTTGAAAATGTTTGGGAAAAGAAATCATCATAAATCCCCTTTAAATTTCTAGTTGTTTAAAAAATTCTCATAATCTCCTGTCTTGCTTCATTGATCTTGTTATTTTTTTCTGCATGTATTTGGGGACCTCATAGTCTCTGAAATGTGTTGAGCATATTTTATTAATTTAATGATTTCTTACCCCCAAACAAAATGAATCCTGCCATACTAATGTCAATAATCTTCCCCAAAGGAATTTAGAATCTTGACCTGAGAGGAAATAAGGCCCTTTAAAAAGGAAAAACAAACAAACCAAAAACATGGGTTCTTAAAATGTGTCCTGCTAGGGAGTAGATAATGCTCCAAACTTTCCCAAACTGGAGAGATGGAGAGAAGCAAGCACTGAGAAAAAGCCCAGGCTAGTTTGTAATTATTGGCTACACCTTATCACATTTAATTTTACCTCTACAAATTCTGAGAGGAAGGATGGAATTTCTTCAATTATCACCTCCCTAAAGAACAATAAAGTTAAAAAAGGTAATTTTTGCTCAGAAACCCCAGGAATTCAGGCAGAGCAGTTACTTTTGATCTTCTCTTCAGAGATATGTTTCTATTCCTTAAAAGTCCCATTGCTTGGAGAGTTTTTAGCAGTTGAGTAACTGGTCATCCTCATGGCCACCTCAGGGAGAAATCGGTGGGGAAAAACCGAAGGTGAGCCTAAGGACCTCTAGATACATAATGATTTTTAATAGTTCAGATACACACACACACACACACACACACACACACACACACACACACTCACTACATTTAGAATGAATACTCCTACCATTTTAGCTTTCTTAATTCTAAAATTATGATTGAAAAATAATCTCTGAAGTCATTTAAAAGATTGAGATAAGCATTTTTCAATGTTCTTCTACATCTATTTCTCTGTTACAAATTACAAAACTTAGCAGCTTAAAACAATAATAAAAATGAATTCCTCAATAGAGTAAGGAATTCAGACACGGCTTAGCTGCGTGGTTCTCCTTGAGTGTCTCTTAAGGTTGCAATAAGATATTGGTTCTGGCTGTAGTCATCTGCACACTTGACTGGGCCTGGAGTATCTCTTTCGAAGACAATTCACTTACATGGCTGGCAAATTAATGCTGGTGGTTGTTGGGAAGCCTTATATCCTTACCACATGGTTGCTTGAGTGTTCTCATGGCATGGCTGCTGGCTTTCCCCAGAGTAAATGATCCAACAGAAAGCCACGTAGAAACTGCAATGACTTTTATGATCTAGTCTTCAAAGTTACAGTCTGCCATTGCACAATGTCCTATTGATTTTAGAGATAAGTGGTCAATGTTGTTCAATGTAGAAGTGGACTACACAAGGGCATGTGTAATAGGAAGTGAGAATTATTGGGAAAATCAACTTGGAGGCTGGCTACCACAAAACTCCCTGATCCCCAATAAATCATATTCCTCCTACAAGCAAAAATACATTTTCTCCTTCCCAAGGCCCCCAAAAGTCTCATCCTAGCGTGGGACTGGTTACTAGTTTAACATCCAAAATCTTGTTATCGAAATCAGGTCCAGATGCTGATGAAGCCCCATAGGTATAGTTCCTTAGGTACAGCCCCCTTGAGTACAGTTCTTGTCTATGATCTGAAGGCCTAGATACAAGCTATCTATATGCCCCCTCCCACCACCACACCTATCATACAAAGGTAGAGCAGGCACAGGATAACTGCTGTAGGTACTCCCCTTTATGAGGGGGGAAACTGGAGGTACAAAAGGAGTCACTGGTCCATTGTGGCTCTAAAAATCATCATCCAAACAAATATTAGAACTGGAAATTCCCATATACACCGAATTTGAAATGAAGTCACACTCCATTATTTCTGCAATATGGTATTGGTTATAGAGGTTAGAGCTATTCTGTGTGTGACGTTGGCTACTACATCTGAAAATGGCAAAACATGGGAATCTCTTATGTTACAAAAGCTTCCCATTTTCAATTGCCTATGTTTTATGTTAAAGGACTTATAGATTGCAAATGAGTAAACTATTGTTGCTTATGTACCACAGCATCTGTTAAAAAATATGTAGGTAGTGGTTTTAGAATACTAAAGGGAAGGATATCCAAGATGTGCAGTTGATTCTGTTGTTTGTTTTTTTTTTTTACATATTTGAAATTTTTTATCTTGCAACTTTGTTAAAGCTACAATTTTGGAAAATCAGCTGGGCCTCAAAACCATTCCCAGCCTTTCTGTCAAGTGTATCCAGGCCTCTATCATCTTTCAGTGTTGCCTGTATTTCTCCCAGGACTTGGGGTACGGAAGATACTCAAAAGGTCTCCTGGCATACACAAGCCCAAGGGAGTCGTGGGTGAGGCCTGGGCTCCTCAAAATGCTGGTGTATAGTAGCTTCTCTCTACCCTGGTCCTCAGGCTCCCTTCTGCCTGCCTGAGGTTTGATATCTGAGAGGTTTGTCTATCTAGAGGAAATTAAATATTTTTATATCAGTTATATTACAACAAACATTGTCAAATGCTTTCCTTTGGCATTGTTCCAAGTCTAAGTGTTAAGTGCAAGCCACTGCAATGTGGACAATGAAACGGGTGTGATCACCCATCTTGGCCACCAGCCCTCACTCCCTCCACCCAATACTCCAGTTTACCCGACTGCTCTGTTCAAAGGTGGAAAGCAGCAGGCACAACAATAACAACCACAACAAAAGCCAACCTAAACAAGGTAGCCAGTCCACAACATCTATGTTTCCATTCCCCCGTCCCAACAGAGGGCCTCGGGGGTCTGGGAGCTTGACATTGTAATCTTCATCCGCCTCTATCCCAACTTCCTCAAAGAACTGCTTTTTGCTCTTGGGGTATCCTTCGAGGATTGCATCAGACAGCTCTGTTGCCATCTCTTCCACTTCCTCCATTCCTTACAGTATTGCCTCTCTCTGTATACCTGCTCTTTCTCTTCAGGGGTTACCTGGTTAGTAGCTGTTTCGATCTCTCTGTGTGTACAGCACACTTCTTTAGCTCTTCAATCTCTTTCTGCGTCTCCGGTGTGGTCAGGGCACTAGTTAACTCCTTTGGCTCAGCCTCCATGTGGCGCAGGTCTTCTGCAAGCTCTGCACCTTAGCAGTGAGGGCCACAATTTTGGCATTCAGGCCTTGGAGGTCAGCATCACTCACCATATCAAACTGGTTCTGATCGGCAAAGCAGATCTTCTGCTTGCCATATGTCTTCTCTTTGATCTTGCCTTGTTGGGCCAGCTGTTCCAGCGCCTTCACCACCGCTGCCTTGTCCAGTCCGTGTTCCCGCTGCAGGTTCCTGAACACATCCTGGGCGCTGTAGGGCCAGTCCTGCTCCTGCAGGTACCTTAGGAGGATCTCGGAGGCTCCCGCTGCAGCTACTGCCCGGCCTTTACTCATGGCTTTTCCCGTCGCCAAACTCAGCAGGTCGTTGTAGTTGCTCCAGGTGACGCCTCTGTGCAGTTGGTTCTTAAGAAACAGAATATTTTCCTTGTTCCATAGGTGTAGTTTATTGTAAATGGAGTTCTCGTTGGCTTCTATCTGTTGGTGGAGTACTTTCTTGCACATCATAGTCAAAGAGAGAAGAAAGAAGTTTATTTTTAATGCTTATTAGCCACCTTGAAAAAATGGTTCACAACTATTAGACAGTCTAGCAAGGTGGTTAAGAGCATGGGCTTTGGCACTAAAAACTCTTCACTGGGAATCATGGCCTTACCAGATACTAGTTATGTGACCCTGGGCAGGTCAGTTTCCTGAGCCTCATACGTGCCTAATGAAGACATTGAAAAGATTAAATAAGATAATATATGTAAAGTACTTAGCACACTGTCTGGCTCAGAGTAAGTACTCTAATTATTGTCATATCTAAAATTATGGGAATTATCTGTGCATTTCACTACACTTTGGGTCAAAGTTTTCCCATCTACAAAATTAGGGCTTGGACTTGATTTCTCAGGTTCCTTGCAGCTCTATCAACCTACAGGTTTTCCAGCTGAGGAAAAGCAGCCTCTTTTTTCATAATAACCACTTGCATTTGCTTAGCACTTTGAACTTCAAAATCCTTTCACATCTATTATCTCTCTTGATTCTCATCATCACTCTGTGAGGCAAGTGTGCAAGGCAGGCAATATTATCCTCATTTGAATGATGAGGAAAATGAGATACTGAGCGGTTGTAACTTGCCCAAATCAGTTGGTTGCAACATCAAAACTAGAGGAACCTGGCTCTTACTAGTATCACCCCAGGTTCCTTCCTCTAGGCAACATGACCTAGCATAGTGTTTAACCTACTTTGCTTCAGCCCAGAAAACATGAAAAGTAAAAAAAGTGCCCAGGAAGAATAACGAAATTGATTATAAATAACATGGGAAATTTTGATAAAAGCCAACAGGAGATAGGATGTGTATTTTATCTCATTTGGCCACTCCTATCTGAAAAGGTCAGCTTACGATGCACCTTGACTCCCTCATGACACACTCTGATGTCGTAAATATGTATTGATACAGTGCTGTCATTTCCATGAGCTATGTCTGACTTTTTAACAACAGGATGTGAGTGATTACTCACTTCCTCAGTTTTCTTCCTTTGCTGTTGATTGTTTCCAGTTTCGGCCAAGGTTTTTATATTAGAGTGATTAATTTCTTTACTATTTTAATCAGCAGAACTGTTCAGAAATCAATGACTAGAAAACAGGTCCAGGGGAAATAAAGGGCAAATAGTTGGTAAGCCCAGACTGGTAATTAAGGCGTGTAATAGGGTGGAGCCTGCAGCAGATAAAGGAGGAAATGTTTTCAGGAGAACTTCTGCCAGGCTCCTCCCCTGAAGTGGGACTCGCTCTCCATTAGGGGCACCGAGCCAAATCATTGGTCAAATATTGACTCTCCATTGCCAAGAGTATCTGGCCACACCCTGGTTCGGAGTAACAAAGATATGCTGAAGCAACTGGCACAAGCCCCAGTTACTCTTTGTTTAGTCAAGGCATTTATTATCTTTTTAGTTCCCAAACAAGATTGCCATGCCTGTTTTCAGAGTATTTATTTGGCATGGTTTTCAATTGTTGAATTCCAGTGGATGATGAGACAGCTTTCCTTCTGATCTTAGAAATATGGCAAAGAACATTTCAGCTGAAATATCCTGCTAGGTAAAAGATAGTATGCTCTCGTTCCTGGATTAACTGCACAATATGCAATAGCCAATATAATTTAAACTAAATCCCAAGAGAACAGTGGGATATCTGATGCACACGTCTATAAAAATACTGTGGAATAAACCCAGGAAGGATAGATGTGTTTGCAAGTGGTGTTCCAAACATCCTTCTGTGAGTAAAACAAATATTGAGACCACAGGCTTTAACTCATACACAGGTTTTTTTTTCAAATGAAGTGTCAATAGAAAGTTAAAAATCAAGGGTTTTTAATAATATATACAATGCCACTTCTTGCCATCATTTTGAAATTATTAAAATAAGCGTAGTGAGCTCAGAAAGCAAACCTGATGCCTTTGTGGGAGATGGAGCCACATTTGTGTTCTGGGTGGGATCACCTCTGCAGGAGAACATTGCATTTTCTCCTAAAGGCAAAATGCTTGTAGGTTTTGCCTCTTTGATTTGTATTTACTTTTAAATTGCACTTGTTCACCTACCAGTATTTATGAAATCCTGTATTTGGGATGCTTTTTCTATAATAAAATATTATCATTTCAAAAAAAAAAGCAAAAGATAGTATGCTCAATTCTGAATGAAAACCTAAAAATGCTTTAACTGTGATTTACCAAGTCACTTCAGCCTTCTGCATTTTCAGCTTAGTCTTAAAAAATTATACTTTAAAAAAATTTTTTTTTTTTTTTTTTTTTTTGAGAGATGGGGTCTCTGTCACCCAGGCTGGAGTGCAGTGACATCATCATAGCTCACTGCAGCCTCCAACTCCTGGGCTCAAGTGATCCTCCCACCTCAGACTCCCAAGTAGCTGGCCCTGTAGTCACTAGCCACCATGCCTGGCTCATTTTTATCTTATTTTTTCTATTTTTTTAAATTGATACACAATAGATGTACAAATTTTCAGGGTATATGTGATAATTTGATACATTTATATAATCATGTTAGGATAATTGAGATATCCATCACCTTAAATACTTAACTTTTCTTTATGCTAGGAACATTCGAATTGTTCTTTCCTAGCTCTTTTGAAATATACAATAGATGAATGTTAATTATAGTAACCCTGATGATCTATTGAACACCGGGTCTTACTTCTATCTAACTGTATATCTGTATCCATTAATCAACCTATCCTCATCCCCTCCCTCCTACCCTTCCCATCTTCTGACAACCACCATACTGTATCTTCATGAAATCCACTTTTTTAGCTTCCTCATACGAGTGAGAACATTCAAGATTTGTCTTTCTGTGCTTGGCTTATTTCACTTAACATAATACCCTCCAGTTCCATCCATGTTGCTACAAATGACAGGATTTCATTCTTTTTATGGCTGAATAATATTCCATTGTGCATATATACCACATTCTCTTTATCCACATTCATCTGCTGATGGGCACTTACATTGACTTTGTTTTGGCTATTGTGAATAGTGCTACAAAAAGTAATATATTAATTTCCTTTCTTTTGGATATGTGCACAGTAGTGGAATTTCTGGATCACATAGTAGTTCTATTTTTTTTTTTTTTTTGAGAAACTTCCATACCATTCTCCATAGTGGCTGTACTAATTTACATCCCCACCAACAGTGTGTGAGGGTTCCCCCATTCTCCACATCCTCACCAGCATCTGTTATTTCCTATCTTTTTGATGAAAGCCATTCAAACTGGGGTGAGATGATACCTCATTGTGGTTTTGATTTGCATTCCTCTGATGATTAGTGATGTTGAGCATTTTTTCATATACTTGGCCATTCGTGTGTCTTCTTTTGCAAAGTATTCAGATCTTTTGCTCATTTTTAATCAAATTATTTGGGATTTTTGCTAGTGAGTTGTTTGAGCTCCTTATATATTCTGATTATTAATCCCTTGTTTCTCTTGTCAGAATGATAGTTTGTAAATATTTTCTCCCATTCTGTGGGCTGTCTCTCTACTGTGTTGAGTGTTATTTATTTCTTCTCTGATATTCATTATGTTTTTCCTTCTATTAATTTTGAGTTTAGTTGGTTCTTGCTTTTTTAGTTCCTGGAGATGCATCATTAGGTTGTTTATTTGATGCCTTTCTACTTTTTTTGATGTAGATGTTTATTGCATAAACTTCCCTCTTTGTACTGTTTTTACTATATCCCATAGATTTTTTTTTTTTTTTTTTTGAGCGAAAGCTTTGTTTTTTGGCCCAGGCTGGCTAGAGTGCCATGGCGTCAGCCTAGCTCACAGCAACCTCAAACTCCTGGGCTCAAGCAATCCTTCTGCCTCAGCCTCCCGAGTAGCTGGGACTACAGGCATGCGCCACCATGCCCGGCTAATTTTTTCTATATATTTTTAGTTGTCCAATTAATTTCTTTCTAATTTTAGTAGAGACGGGGGTCTCGCTCTTGCTCAGGCTGGTTTCGAACTCCTGAGCTCAAACAATCTGCCCGCCTCGGGCTCCCAGAGAGCTAGGATTACAGGCGTGAGCCACCATGCCGGGCCAGCTATCCCATAGATTTTGATATGTTGTATTTTCATTTTCTTTTGCTTCAAGAAATCTTTTAAAGGGAGTTATACTTCTTTGTGGAACTCTAGAGCTATAAGTTTTTAAAAATTATAAATATATTATAGATATTTTATATATGTATACACACATATATTTCATATATATACATATATATGAAAACCAGACCAGCAACACAGTATCTTTTTCAAGGATTCTGTGTCAAGAAAAGAAATCTTGAGGAATGGGAAATTTTTTAAAGAATTGTTATTAAAGTGTCTTATTTAAAAATTTATTTTAGGTAGTAAATGTCTTTTTATACCACTTATATAGAGTTAAAATTCTAAGTATTTGTACAAAGCTGTATTTTATTATGCCTCTAGGAGGTGTGGGAGAAAACAACTTTAACACATTCCTGAAGTCTTAAAAAAAATCAACAGTTTGTTAGGCCCAACTGAAACATAGTAAATTCATTTTGAAGATCCCTAGAAATTTTTTTGAAGAAAAATCTGTACTGATTAGATACATGTAAAAATGTTGTTGAAAAAGCACTGTGAATGGCAAGATTTGCTCTCATGTTGACTATTAGTCCATGATTTACAACCTTCTTATACATACGTCTCTATTAGGGACTTCAGTGGAAGTACTCCATAAATAAAAGCTACATCACATTCTGCCATTTTGATAAGGAATACCCAGGCACCTCAAGATGAATACCCCTCAAATATTTTGAAGGCTTTCACTAAATCTTAATAACTAAGAAGTTACAACAAGCAAATTTTCAATTTCCCAACTGGGTTTTCTAACTTGTTTGTAAACATACTGAGGCTATGGCTCACATTGGTTTTGCTTCTTTTTAAGTAGTCCTATCGTATGGTCTTAGGGGTCACAAAATTGCAATCATGCTTGTAAAATCAAATCAGTTCACTAGACTGATGAGAGAGGAAGATGAGAGAGAAGGCTGTGCTCAAATCAGACTTCAGAAATATAGAAAACCTCAGCTCAGGACTAGCCTCTACTTACCTATGACATCATTGATGAATTTCAGAAAACATAAAGCTTAACATACTTAAAATTATCTGACCCTTTTATTTTAGTTTTACTTGAGCTCCAGCTTTCTTGTGATTGAGGGCAGCACTGAAGAGTTCTCAGTATTTTTCTGTTTCTTATATTCCCTGCTATTGTATGGTAACAAAGATGTCTGAATTATTACAGCTTAGCAAAGTTATTGAAATGTGCTAGAAAAAAAAATTCCTGATGACTTTCGTTTCTATTTTACATTTGAGATGCAAGTTATAAAAGTAATTTTTTTCTTTTTATTAGCTTCTTATATATTTTTCTGAAAGATTTTCCCAAAATAGCAAGGAGGATTGTAAATGACAAGTATCTGATTTTCACAATTTTGGCATACAGGCTTCTGTGGAGGCTGTGAAATTTGGAACAATTATTCTCTCAAATCTCTATCACCTCCTTACACATAAATGACTGCCTAAGCTACATACTACATATGGCTGAGTGTTTTCCATTTCTTGGG
>NW_012143856.1:6714448-6753408 GCF_000956105.1 Propithecus coquereli | reverse complement strand
CCGGCCTGAGAATTGCATTTTTAACACCAATTTAGTTTTGTCTTCTTTCCCCCTTGCAAGATGGAAAGAAATGATATTGCATATAACCTTTCACTGTAATATTCACAAATTTCGAATCAAGATATAGAACATGGCCACCACACAGAAGTTTTCCTCATGCTTATCCCAAGCAATCCCATTGCCCCAAATGAACCTCTCTATTCTGAACTCTATTTCCTGAACAAGATGGTCATATTTTAACTGGATCATTCTGATATCAACTAAGAAAGTGTTTTAATCATACTTGTGTCCCAATCCCATTGTAGAATATATTAGTTCTGGGAAACTTTTCTGTAAAAAATAACCTTGACCATAGTATATGGATTCTACTTAAACTATTAACAGAAAAATGTTATGCATTAAAATTGCATTTCTAACTTTTTCTTGCTATTTTGCTCCTTGATTTTAATACCCATGTTCCTGTCTCCTCCCTTATCTTATAGCTATTATCTGTCTCTGCTGGTGCTATAATAAAATCTCAGGGGAAAATAATTGGGCTTTGTAGCAGATGACTAATTTAGAGAGGGATGAAAATTGAGAATAGTTGAAAGAAATGTAAGGGGAGGAGCATGCTTAGGAAAGTAATAGCTGATAACATGGGTTAAGGAGGCAGAGCAATTGAAGCTACATTAGAGGGATAAATTATTATAAAGAAGAAGCATTGTGGGAAAAATTTAATAATTCAAGCGTCTGTAGAGCTCACCAGTCCCATAAGCCAATTCATTCATTGGTCAACATCTATTTAATGAGCAAGCGTTGTTAAGTACCATTCAGGACCAACACCGGTGCTCAATGCTATAGTGTGCATTGATGTGAGGAACCATTAAGTATCTTGTATTCTCCAAACTGTCTTTTTATACCTTTTGTCTAATCAAGATTTGCCTTTCAATTTAGAACAGACTATTTGGAAGTACTACTAGAAACAGTTTTCTGGCCAACTTGTTACCCAGAAAATCAGTTGATGCCAGAAACCATTTAGAAGTCCCGTGGACAAATGTCACCTAACAAGAAAAAAATTGAGCCTTTTTCTTCTAAACAAACAAATAAATAAATAAATATGATAGCGAGCACTTAAATTAGTGATTTAAATGATTTTCATATTGCATATCCATGAGGTATAGTACTCCAGCAGACTATTAATATCTTGGTGTAAGTAGTTAAGGGGAAAATATTTTGTAAATAAATGCACAAAGTATATTTTTGTTCCATTTTCCCCCTTTGTTGTTTCTTCTTTATAGTATTAATATTTCTCCTAAATTGTACTTTTTCATGGAAAACTTATCCCTAAATTAAAACAAAATTAAAGCCATCTTTATTTTTTCTTCTGTTTTACACGGAACTCCCTAACTTCAGAGTTTATTCTTGTAATGTTCTAGAAATACTACAGGTCAAATTGATGCTATAGAGTAGGTATATCTACAACTGCATTTTTTAGCAAGTCACAAGTGTCCCACAGCAATTTTAAGAAAGTAAGAGTTTGCAGGTAAATCAACCAAATAATATCCTCTTTTAAAATTAAAACTAGATTCAGTGAACCCCTTGGTTAAAAAACTAAGCTGAACTTGGTTGAAATGAAAATCTTTAAGAACAATCTTGAAGGGGCAAAAATGTCACAAAAGTTTAACATCCAGAATCTGTGTGTGTATGTAGGAGGAAGAAATTATCCTATTTCTTTGCTGATTAATATTTACAAGCTCCATTGAACTACTTCTCTCCCAGTGGCCACTTTTGTAATTACTTCCCTCATACCTAATTTCTATGAAAAGGACCCCCTTCCCATTCGTGATGGGATAAATTTGACTATAATAGTCTATCTTTTGCCAATATTGTCAAAGGATTCTGTTGTATGATTGAGCAACTAACAGCAGAGTGGTGAGATTTGATATGATGAAACAAATGCTCACTTTCTATTCCAGGTGACAAGGAAATGGAGGTAAAAGTCTTATGCAGAAGAGAATGTGCAGAAGTTTCAGGAGAGAGGAAATGTAGATAAGTTAAGAAATTCTTAAAAGAAAAATCTTCTAGGGACAGATCCCAGAGCAAACAGAAAGTGACTGGCGAAGAAGGGGACTAGATATCTTTGGAAAGAAGTTCAGAGCCCTGAAATCTAACTCCAAATGCCAGTAAGTGCGGAATGTGAGTGGACTAGGTAATAACCAATAAGAGCACTCGTTACAGACCCCCCTTCTAAAGCATGACCCCTTTCCCGGGGCCAGTATATACTTACTGAGGGCCTCTAGTGCTCTCATGAGAACCCTGAGTCAATAGCTTGCCCTTTGTAAACCCGACACTTTACCTGGGGCGAAAATATTCCCCTCCTCCTGGTGATGGGACTAGAATACATGGAGTTGCCAGCGCACACAATTTGGGATAACATTTTGATACCATGTTAAAATCTATGAGAACGTTTCCCAAGGATACAGTGTATGAGACTCATTAAAGGAAACTATTGTAAAGAACTCTGGTGAAACTGCCCTGCCCATTCTCTATGACACAAGCTCAGTGTATTCCAGAAACCAATGGTTAGGGAAAGCATGACTCGGCATTACCAAGGTGGGAGCTGGCAAGGAGGAAAATCCCCAACGTGTTCTGTCAGGTCAGCAGTCAGTTTGGCTGTAAACAAGTAAGATTGCAATGCTGTGAGGTAATCCTAGTCTGACTCAGTCCTTTATCAGAACCTCGTAGGTCATTTTTATGAATCTTTCCTTGAGTAAATAAAACAGTTTCACAATGATGCCATATTTAAATGTTATGTCTCTGCTTATCCAATTCTTTACTTATCCTTTCTTTTATTTACTTTTCTTGAAATGGATCTAGTCATAACATCAAGTGACAGAAAGAAAAACAAAGGAAGAAATGTGTAGGCTTCCTCTCTTTAAGTCTCATTTATCCCTGTACGTGAGGCCACTTTCCAGGAGCAGGTACTTGGCATGGTAGGATGAAAGAATCAGATGAAGCAATTTAAAGCAGAAGCAACCTTCAACAACAATACATTCAATTCCCTAAATTTATAGATGAAAAAAATGAAGGCCCAAAGAGGAAGGGTAACTTGACTAAATTATGTTGCAAATTAGTGGAAGAACCTGGAGTATAATTCCAGTCATTCGATTCTAATCTTAGGTCTAAAAGTTTATAAAGCTGAAAAAGGCCTCAGAATTATGGAGCACAAGAGTTTTCATACTTTTAACGTTTTGTTCCAAGGAAGTCTTTTCTTAGTGTACAAAGTAGCTAAAATGGTGTTGTCATTGCTTTTGAATCCGAGGGAAAGAGCTTGCAGTCTACCCTCAGTTCTTAGTCCACTCTGAAGCCCACCCTCAGTCTGAAGTTTCTCCCTCCAGAGGGGACTGTTGGAGTCCTGGTCCAAACAATTTGAAAATCCCTGATGTTTTCATTGTATTGATGAGAACTCTGAGGCATAGTGAGGTCAAATGATCTGCCCACTGCCCAGGATACTCAATAGAAAATGTTAAAATCCAGATAGGCAGCCCTTCGTGCTTTAAAAATCTTAAACATTTGGAACTAAAGTAGTGTTCTGAATTTACCTCCTAGAGGTTAAAGAAAAAGAGGAAACATGATTCATGCTGTCCACAAGGAGAAAGCATACTAGTGCTTCAAGGGGGAAGTTACAGTCTGCAATGTTCCCTAAAATTAAACCCAGAGTTCTCAGTACTGTGCATCTCACAAGGTGTATACTCAGCTAAAGTGTGAACATGTGAAGTGAAGTTACAGACATCACACTACCCCTGAGTGCACATACATGTCTTTTTTATGGGCTTTAGGTTATAAAACTCTAAGGCCATGTAATACATATAAACAAATCAATGATTCTCTCAGTTACTCATCATTCAAAGATGACTGCCCAGATTTGTTTTATGAAACTTGGAGAATATATTTGGGATGGTCTGGTTTCTATTATACTCATACCTGAAATTCATCTTAGGGGTCATAAGGATTATTCAAATTTATAGCCAGTCACCTTCTTGGAGAGGCCATTGACAATCCTTCCCTTCCCCACTGAACGTTGGAGACAGACATACCCTTTGTATTAAGATGCTGCTATGTACAGAGAAAACAAACATGGTTTTATGAGCATGCAGCAAAGATCAATAAAAGCCCCAGGGATTCATTTATTAAACTAGGGCCAATGAGTCATCTGAAGGAAGCAAGTAGACCAACTAATATTCCAATGTTTTAATGAATTTATATAAATCACTTAGGTTTATTAGACCCTAGCCAGTGTTTTAGCATGACCTGTTCTCCACCACAGCTCCAGATTAAAGAGTATAACTTATTAGCCTGATTTCACTATAGCAGGGTAAAACTCCATATTCATCTCATTATTTGAGTGAGAATATAGTTTTTCCTCTTCACGGAATTGCCTCACAAAAATAGTGACTCTCAGCTCTGATGCTTAGACACCATGCTGATTCCGCTATAGCAATATCCCTTGACATCAAGGTCATTTTTGTCTCTGGAATTGTGTGGCTTAATACAGGACAAGTCAGCATGCACTCAGAGTTTGGGGCATTGAAGGGCACCTGAACACAGTCTCATTAGCATGTATAACAGCCCATCTCCATTTGAAACTGGGAGACTTGGATCTATGTAGGAAATCTCGTAAATCTTCATCAGGGTTAAAAGACACATATATGGGCAGGAGCAGTGGCTCAAGCCTATAATCCTAGCACTTTGGGAGGCCGAGGTGGGAGGATTGCTTGAGGCCAGTTCAGGACCAGCCTGAGTAACATAGTGAGACACCCCTCTACAAAAAATAGAAAAATTAGCCTGACATAGTGGTGCATGCCTGTAGTCCTAGCTACTCAGGAGGCTGAGGCAGGAGGATTGCTTGTGCCCAGGTATTTCAGGTTGCTGTGAGCTCTGATGATACCACTGCACTCCAGCCTGGGCAACAGAATTGAGACTCTGTCTCAAAAAAACAAAACAAAACAAAACAAACAAACAAAAGATGCAAATATGTATTACTGATCATAACTAATTTTTAGGGCTCAATTGCTAATGAGTAAGAACTCAAGACCTCTGACATTGCTAGGAGACAGATTAACTCCAAATAATAGAGAAAGTGTGGGAGTCAGGTCTTGAAGTGAGCGTAAGTGTACAATCAATGAAAGGCATTATTAGAGGGAAAAGGGTTATACTTTGGGCATGGAACTTAAAGAGATCTACTCTTCCCTGGGAGCTTGCATCTGATTCAGAAGTGAAACCACAGTGGAATCACGCAACTTCTGCATGGGCCTAATCTGGAAGCTAGATAGAGCCATCCAGAACTTGGACAGCTCAAGTTAAAAATTAATATCGTTAAATAGTGCTGTTACTATGCTAAGAAAATGCCTTGCTGTTTACAAGGCATGTTGTTTACAATCTTATAAATTGCTCTTAATTATAAGAAATAGGTCTACCCTATTCTGCCTCACTTATAAAGAAGGATATAGAAATAAGGTAAAGGGCTTCGTCCCAGAGGCTATAGTCCAATTATTGATTTTATTGTCATTCAACAAATATTTATTAAGCTCTTCTTAGTATATCCAGATATTTACTGATCTGGGCACTGGGGAGATAGACAATGTCCCTGTCCTCATTAGGCATATAAGCGAGCAGGCAAATTAATAAATAAAAACATGATTACAGATTTGATAAGCGGAGTGAAACAACATGCATTTTGCGAAATGGCCTACATCAGACAGTGACAAACTTTTCCTGTGAAAGGCCACGTAGACCGTCTGTGGACTATTCCATCTCTGTTGAAACTGCTCCATTTTACCGTTGTAGTCCAAAAGCAGCCACAGAGCCTATATCTTTGAATAGTCATGGTTGCGCTCTAATAAAAGTTTCTTTATAGACACTAAAATTTGAATTTTTTGTAATTTTTACATCATTAAATATTATTTATTTTAACCATTAAAACAAGGTTAAAACTATTCTTAATTCATGAGCTATACAAAAAGAGAGGATCAGATTTGGCCTGCAGACATGCCCTTTATATTCATTAACTCCTGGATATTTGATTCAGGGAGAAGGGAGTGATGTTAACTTAGATAGAGGTTGATATGGCCTCTCTCAAGAGGTGACACCTTAGTGAAAGAGAGGAAACCAGCCACGGGAGGAGCTGAAAGAAGAATACCCCAGGCTGAAGAAACAACAAATGAAAAGATCCCGAAGCAGTCAGAACTCCCAGGAACCTCATGTCGTACATAAAGATTTATTAAGGAATAAAATAGTTAAGCTGGAAATCTTTAAAAAATATGTCCTGTTGTCTTTGTGGGTATTGATCTCTGGTCTTTAGGTGATAAGTGTTGTAGAAAGAGACGGCATAAATAGAGCATAAATAATCCTTCAATGAAGTTTTATATTCTCTTAATGTAATTGTCTCTGACAAAGAAAAAGAGGTTGATTTTTACCCTGTTGTATATGATTACTTGGCAGAGTAAAAGAAGAATCATTTAAAATCTTTATGTCAATTAAAATAAATTATCCTGTAGAAATGTAGATGTTTTTCATTGAATAATTTTACTGTGTATCTATGCCACTGAGTATGTAACCATATGTCTGCCAGCCAAATGTCATAATTCACTTGGGTAGGATTTGTACAGTGAAATCATGTGTAAAGATGAATAAAATATTCTCATTTGTATATACATTTAGAAGTCTATTCATCAGTGTTTTACTTAGGTATAAAATGCTTTTATGCTTCCAAAGAATTGTAAAGGGGCTATCTGGGCAGTATGATTGGAGAGCATCCACCAAAATGAATGATGACAAGAAATGCCCAAATACTATTTCATACACTGGTTTTTCTGAACCCATATTTCATTTGTGATTTCAAAGCTTGGCATAAGAAAAAAAATATAAAAAGATTACTTGCAGAGTACAGTCACCTTATGTGGGAGAGAGATGATTATTTCTGTCTATATTTTAAATCTGTGACAGAACTCCAAATCTTACCCAGATGCTGGTAAAGGGGAACATTTTCTTCATTTTAGAAATAATACCCACAGAACACACCCATCTGTCTGTTGTAAGAAAACGTCCAAGTCACATGTTTATCAAAAGAACCCAAAGTGTTAGTGAGAGCTAAAACATGCTAAGAAAAAAAATCAAAGGAAATAGTGGGTAATAGTGTTTTAAAACGTGTTGCTGGTGAAAATGGTATCTAGGGTGTCTGTTACATGAAAAGTACCTCCCGGCATATTACATTTATGATGTTGAAACAGTCATAAAAACAGAGCTATGAGATTCATCTCAGATGTGAAACAGAAAAATGTTGAATGATGTCATAAAATACTTGGTGCCTATTTCAAATTTGCACCAGGTGAACACACATATCTTAGTTTGCATAGGAACTTTTACCATCGTTGCCTTACCTCATTGCATAGTTTAAGGACTTGCATTGGGGAGGAATTTTGCATGTTTTAAGTTTTATAATGGATTATGATAATCTTTGGATATAACTTCAATTAAATTCACAAATCACTTATCTAATGCCCTACAGGATCCTAAATATGACATGAAAAATTTCCCCAACATTTCATGTCCATCAGAAAAAATAATCTCAAAGACTCTGATTTGAAGTAGATAAGTTAAAAGCTGTAACAGAGAGAAAAAGTGCTAAGGGAGGAGAGGAAAGGAAATGGTTAATTTAATTTTATTTTGGTTTTGTTTTTGAGACAGAATCTTGCTCTGTTGCCTGGGCTACAATGCAGTGGTGTCATTATAGCTCACAGCAACCTCAAACTCCTGGGCTCAAGTGATCCTCCTGCCTCAGCCTCCAGAATAGCTGGGATTATAGATGCATACCACCATGCCCAGCTAATTTTTCTATTTCTTGTAGAATTGAGATCTCCCTATGTTGCTCAGGCTAGCCTTGACTCCTGACCTCCCAAAGTGCTAGGATTATAGATGTGAGCCCCAGAAATGGTTAATATTAATGGAAGAAATCTAGACTGTTTTGCAGATGAGCTGGCATTTGAGCTGCGCCTGCAACAAATGAAGATGCAAGGGGAAGCATTTTCATCCATGGAAAACAATTTTATAGGTTTTTGAGCAGGAAGAGTTCTGAGCAGTTCTGATTTGCTTTTGTTTTTCACATTTACAAAAAAATTGTAAATTACAATAAACTTACAGAAAGTTACATGCATCATTAATGCTTGACTTCAGTATGTTTCTGAAAAAAACATCTGCATGATTCTCCTTCTCCCAGGTAAAAAGTTAAACCATCAGCAGAACTCCAGAAGTCCTTAAATCAGGCTGGCTTCATGGATGAGTACAACTTGAGCATTTGCTCAGAGCCTGGCATTGAGAAGGGTCCTCTGTTTGGCTTAATGCTTTGCTGTTGCCATCTTGAAATTCATAATACTTTCTGAATGAGGAATCCTGCATTTTCATTTGGCACTGGGCTCCACAAATTATGTAGGTTTTCCTGCTCCTCTCATTCTACAACATACCCAGATGTGCAGTTCTCCCTCCCAGAGCTAATCATAATTCTTTGATTTTCTTTCTTTTTTTTTGAGACAGAGTCTCACTATGTTGCCTGGGCTAGAGTGCCGTGGCGTCATCCTAGCTCACAGCAACCTCAAACTCCTGGGCTCAAGTGATCCTCCTGCCTCAGCCTCCCGAGTAGCTGGGACTACAGGCATGCACCACCATGCCTGGCTAATTTTTTCTATATATTTTTAGTTGTCCGATTAATTTCTTTCTATTTTTAGTAGAGACGGGGTCTTGCTCTTGCTCAGGCTGGTTTCGAACTCCTGAGCTCAAGAAATCTGCCCGCCTCGGGCTCCCAGAGAGCTAGGATTACAGGCGTGAGCCACCGCACCCGGCCACTCCATAATTCTTTGATTTTCTTTATAGTTTACTCTCTAATTACACATATCTGAAAAAAATGATTTAATTTTGCCTTTTACAATATTATAGAAATAGAATCATACGGTACGTATTTTGTTGTCTGGCTTTTTTCACTCAACATTATGTTTTTAAGAGTCATCCATATTGTGATTCATTCATTTTTTCAGTTATTTTTTAATGAGCTCTATCCACTAGCATTACATAGGATTGACTGGTACATGGAAGAGAACAAGACTGGAGGCAAAGGGACCAGTTAGGAGGCTGGGCTAATTGACGATTACAATGTGAGAGCCCGGGACCTATACGTAGTCCTGTAGGAAAATCTCTGCTCGCTAGAAACCAGGATTTCAGAACCCTCAGACTTTTGGAACTACTGCAGATGTAGAACAAACTTAAAAATCTAAATCAATAGCAACAACAAAAAAGTCCTGCCTTGGAGCAAAGAAGCAAGCCCTGAGTATCCAGCAACAAATTATAGTGAAGACAGTTCAATGAACCAAAAGTATTCCCAGCATGCTATGTTGACCAAGAAAAAAGGAAGCATTCCAATTGGATATATAATTGGATAGAATATGTGTGTGTATGTGTATATATGTATATTATATGTGTATATGTATGTATACATACATTTATATACATGGGTATGTTTGTGTATATATGTACATTTATATATACACACTCTTTTTTTGGCATGAAAGCATTGAGGTGTAGAAGTAGCATAAGATAAGAAATAAGGAAGCAATTTTTAAAAAGCAAAAAGAACACAGAGATGATCTGAGGCTGTATAGCAAATCTGGCAGCAGTTGTGATTAGAAATTTATGGGGCAATGGAAAGGAGAAAAGGGCTAGAAACAAAGCAAAATAAGACCGGACAACTCTGCAGAGTGTGTGGCAGACAGTTACCTCTGCCACGTACTCCCTATGTCAGTGATTCAGTAACGGATGTGCGTTCCCCCAGTCAGGCATATTAAAATGACCCGAGGCCTTCTAGTGGAAGACAGGACCTATTTGCATCAATAGAGAAATATTTTATTTAGTTGTTAGCCCACTAAAGACACATCAGACATTACCATTCAGCATTCTGGGCAAGACATTCATTATTAAACACAAGTGACCTTAAATAACAAAACCATCTTCACCGCAGTAAAGTGCCAAGGCCATGTTACAGAGCCAGCTGTGTACAATGACATGTATTCTACACTAGTTCCAGTGAAAAAGGAAGGGCAAAGGTATTTTTTAAAATTGTGCCAATCTTAAACAAGTAAAGGAGTTCTGAAAAACGTAAGTGTGAAAATGATCGTGAACAAATAATATTTGTCAAATTGACATATTTTATGCCTTTATTATGTTTCAGGAACAGGATTAGGCAAATTCACCTACATTGTTTTATCATCCTCACAACAGTCATTTATATACCCAATTTAGAGATACAGGACAGTGAAGTTTAAAGAAGTTGTGTTAGTTATCTATTGCCGTGTAACAGGTTACTCAAAAACTTAGCAGCTTAAAACAAAAAACATTTATCTCACACAATTTCTGAGAGCCAGGACTCTGGGGCAGCTTAGCTGGTGGTTCTGGCTCAGGGTCTCTCATGAGATTGCAGTCAAGTTGTCAGCTAGGCCAGTAGTCACTGAATGCTGCAGGATTAGCTTCCAGGTTCATTTTCTTGATTGTTGGCAGGCCTCGGTTTCTCTCACCGTTTGGAACAAGGATCTCATTTACCCCATCACTTGGTCCTCTCCACAGGGTTGCGTGATGTCCGGAAGAAATGGCAGCTGGCTTCCCCCTGAGAGAGAAATTTAAGAGATTCAGAGTTCAAGACAGAAGCTGCAGTCTTTTATAATATAATCTTGGAAGTGACACACCATCCCTTCTGTCATGTTCTATTGGTCATACAGACCAACGCTGACACACTGTGGGCGAAGACTCTCCAAGGATGTGAATGCCAGCAGGGATTGGTGAGAGCCATCTTGGAGGCTGGCTACCACGGAAACTAAGTTGTCCAAAATTTTACACTTAGAAAGTCAAATTTTATAAGTAAGTCTGTCAGACTAAAATTCTAGTACTGTCTCTACTTCACGAGTCATACATGAGGGGTCAAAAAATGTAAAAAAAGTTAATTTTTTTTCAGGTTTTTGTGTAAACCAAAGTTGGGTTGACCAAAACTTTATATTGTGTACACAATCAGACTTGAAAACAAATACAGCATTTTAAATGTAATTTTTAATGAAAAGATAAAAGATCGTATCTATCTCTCATCCAGTATTTATTGAACAGGCATGAAAATATTATGTACAAATTTAATTGACAGAATACTGAGATTCTAAAGAATGGTTTGGTGCTTGGGGTAGATGCTATGGGCTGCCTTACCCAACACTATTCTCCATTTATTTCTCCTTTGTCTCTCTCTACTATGAAAGGTGGAAAAGTTAAATACCAATTTTCCCAGCCTCCCTTATGGCTAAAGGGCATTCAATGCAGTTCTAGCGAAATAAATATAACTGGAAGTCTCCTGGAGTTTTTATTTTCTTGATAAAAAAGAAGGCTCTCCTCGTGCATCCTTTGTTCCACCTTCCTAGGCCACCTTCTTCCTGCCACAAAAGCAGACTTGATTTCTGGGAAGCATTTCTCTTAACCGAGCTATTGGATGAAGGCCAGAAACGTTTCAATTTCAGACTTCTTGTTACATGATAAACAAATATTTATTTGTTTAGTTCTGTCATCTCTTAGTTGGGTTTCCTAAGTAAAGCCATGAGTATTTCTAATTCTTTCAATGTGAGATACCTTTAGAAGATATTAAAAATAAACCCAGCAAGTTCTGTGAAGATGAAGGGAGTGTTAGAAAACTTGTATGGCTTGTTGAGAAAACTTATTTCTAAACAATTTCCCCTGTAAGTTAATTTCCTACATTATGCCAGCTGAGAGGTAAGACAACCACCATCATGTATCTTATTATTATTATTCTTTTGTCTTAGTCTCTAACAACAGTATAGGAAGTCCAGACGACCTTAATTCCTCACAAATAGCACCTGGAGCCCTTTGGGTTGTCTCCCTTGCCCTTTCTGAGCAGCCTCCCGGGCTGCTCTGTGGATTGGACCATTGCCTTTGCTCATTATATTGAATTCTTTGCTGCAACTGTCAATGCCCAAAGTGACTATTACACTGCTAGGATAAGTGACTGCTTGCTGCTGTAGAGGTCTATCCCAGACCCTCTGTGGCTGTCGCAGCCACCAAAGCTGCAGACTCTGACACTGAACATTGCATGAGCTGTGGGTCCCAATGCTGCCGGTACCTTGTGATCTCAATGGCCAAGATATCTTGCTATTCTATTGCAGGCTCTTTCCCTCAGGTAGACTCACTGGGGCAATTCCATGGGATAATCTAAGGTGTAAACTCTACTTTAGACCGACATCTCCTTTTCTCTTTAATAACTTCTGTTGTCCTTGAATCACATTTATGAGCCTCAACTATCTCTTCTCTTTGCCTCCCCAGTGGTAACTTGGACCCTTACAGAATAGTGCATTTCCTGGCTTGACTTACTGGTCCTAGACCTTCCTTCCCTGGCTTGCCTGTATCTTAGAATAAAACAAGCTTAGGCTCAAGCTTGATACATAAGTCACATAAAGTTGGTCTAATTTAACTTGTAGCTTTATACATAATGAAAGTTTATCTGAATTAAACATAAGAATAGGCTGACAGTTTAATATTTGGGAAACTGCATGGTCCTAGAGTGTTACCTCTTGCTTGCAGAGTACAAATAATGCTTGGAAAGTCAAAGAGAGTCTCTCTAGTCATACCCAACCTCCTCCTCCTATTTTTATTTACGTTTAGTGAAGGATCTTCTCAGAACCACAGGCTTATGTGAGGATAACAAAACTATCCTGTTTTTACACAATTATTCAGCTCACTTCAGAGGAAATACAGCGGTATCTGTGACAGTATTGCTATCTCTCAGCCACTGAATAGGAACTCCCTGGGTCAGCCTATAGAAAGTATTAAAGATAGAAAATTTTATTGCATATGAAGTTTAATGAAAAAGTAGATTTTGTCAGGCATGTGATATTCAGGATTGCCATTCCATTATTACAATGAATATACAATTTTAAATGTGTTTATGCCTGGTATTCTATTCAAATCAAAACTAAAAAGAGTTTAAAGAAAAGTTTGGCCTGAAATCATGTCAGCAAAAGTCATTTTCTTTTTTTTTTCTGATAAAGACTTTGTATCCTTAAGAGACTAAGTCATTTCCAAAAATGTTAGGACACACTTTGGAAAGAGTTTCTTTTAAGCCTCAGGAAAAACTTCAGGCAAAAGAGATAGAAGCCTGGGTACGAACTGACAAAGAAAGCAGAAATGTTAGTGATGCAGACGTCACTGCTGGTGCTTTGAATGGTGCTGACACATACGGGCACTGTTTGCAACAAAGAGGAAGATAATTTCTGAAGAGTGACAAACCATTTGGGAGAATGCAACCGAAGCCCTTGATTCAATAGTTAATTGTGCAGAGGAGCAGCCACGTTCCGCAGCCCCAGAGGTCATGAACCTGAACATGCTAACACTCTAGGACCCCTCCTGCAGGACAGACAAACCACCCCAAACTAGGCAGCCATCAGGGGCTTTGTCAAGAAAGTAACTTCTTGGGCAACTTTTGACCTCAGTAGCATTGCAACAGCATTAGCATAAGAGATATAAATATTCCCATCAAAAACCACTAAATAAGAGGGAAAAATTCTTTGCTATATAGGTACTTAAGATATCTCTCTTATTTGACTTTTATTTCCTAACCAGTAGTTTATAGAATACCTGAGGCCTAAACTGAATTATAAGTTAAAATAGGCACAAGAAAACTTGACCTGGTGGAATATATAAATTAATTCTATGATAAAAAGAAGACTGTTAACCAGAATGCCAAGTTTTTGTTTTGAAGTAATTTGTTATTTTTATTCTTTCAGCTTTTCTATACATTCCAAATTTATTATAGTAAACACATACTACTCATCTAATGAAAAGATAATAAACAGTTTTCTTATTGTGACAGAATATCTCAGACAATAGCAACATTTTCCAGACAAATACTCAAATGACTCTTAAGAGTTTAGGTAGTCAAGGTTTTATTGTAATTTAGCATGCAGTAGAAAGAGAAACTCAAGAGACTATATAGATAAGGCAGTTTTATTGAGTACATTTAATTTACCACTAGTAATGGAATTTTTAATTACATAAATCACAGGTTGATGTACATATTTTCACTGAGGGTATGGGCATATAAAAGATATATAATTCACTTTACAATTATTTATTTCTACATGCTGAGAAGTCTTCAGAAATTTTAACAGAATCTGATCTCAGAAACTTAAGAGGAATTATCAATATCCTTTCAACCTTTTTTTTTTTTTTTTGAGACAGGGTCTTGCTCTGTTGCCCAGGCTAGAGTGCAGTGGCATCATCATAGTTCACTACAATCTCAAACTCTGGGCTCAAGCAATCCTCCTGCTTCAGCCTATAGGAGTAGCTGGGACTGCAGGTGCTTGCCATAAAGCCTGGCTAACTTTTCTATTTTTGGTAGAGATGGGGTCTTGCTCTATTGCCCAGGCTGGTCTCAAACTCCTGGCCCCAAGGGATCCTCCTGCCTCTGCCTCCCAAAGTGCTAGGATGAAAGGCATGAGCTATGACACTCAGCTCAACACTCTTCTTAATAATAATAAAACCCCCTGAATTGGCATCTTCACAAATTCATGTAACCCAAATTTAGCAGCCTAACAACTTCACAAGGTGTGCTGCACAGTCACTATGAGAAACAATTTCATTTCTACTCAGGTTCCCAAATTCACATCCGGCCCCCCACCTTTCAGCAGGTGCCTTGACATTTTTATTTACAGAAAGGTTATTTGCAGTGTGAACTCTTTCAACTTTTCACTCACTTGGCTCTCTTGGCTCTTCTTTCCTGTTTGAGAGGGAGGATGCTTCCTCAGACTTGCCACCAGTGTTCTCAGACTCCTCTGCCCTTCCCTCAGAAACCTGTTTAGAGGACATCCTATTGCTTGGATTTCAGTCTCATCATCTTTACTGATGTTCTCCTTTCAGTTGAAAAGCAAAGCAAAATGTAACCATAAAAAAAAATGAAACCATAAAAATGCTAGAAGAAAACACTGTTTGTATAAAATGTCTTGGGGTATGAGCTGTCTTCCTATTTTTTGCATGAAACTCATGAAGAAAACCCACGAAGGAAGAGATATTTTAAAAATAGGAATAAAAAAAAAAACTCAATAAAAAAGCACAAACAAATCAAAGACTAATAACAAACTGATAAAATTATTTGCAAGGCATATGATTGATATAGGACTAGTATCCCCTTACATATTATATAACTATAATCCATAATCAACAATTACAAATCAATAACAAAGAGATGAGAAGGCCAATAAAAAATGGCTGATACCTTAATTATTAGTATGAAATTTTGCATTTTTTTGTATAAAAATAGCAATATGAACATTTCATAAATTACACAGAATTACAGACATATTGGTTGGTATATATTCCCTATTTGAGAGCATTTTACTATCGCTTATGGCTAAGAGTTATGACTACATCTAATGACAGGTTAGTAGTTCATTTTGATTAAAAGAACCTCCAGCAACAAAGATTTTTTTTCTCAATATATGGTTTAAAAAATGGCAAACTATGGTCCTGTGGGCCAAATGCAGCCTACCACCTGTTTCCATAAAAAAGTATTATTGGAACTCAGCCATGCCCATTTATTTACAGAATGTCTCTGGCTGCTCTCACAAACAAGGGCAGAATAGCTGCAGCAGAGATGTATGGCCTGCAAAACCTTCAATATATACTATTTGGCTCTTACAGATAAGTTTGAACCACATATTTAGAAAATCTAGCTTACAAGGAACACAGAAACGTTTATTCAGTTTTCCAAGATCACACCTTTTTAATTCCATAAAATTATAGTGTACAAGAAAAGCAATAAGGTTTTCTTTTAAGGACATAAATTCCTTAATGAAAAGGATTTCGTTTTTATATTTTGTGATAATATGTCCATATTATAATAGTTGAATAATGGAACAATTATCTCCCTTTTATACATAAGTTTTAAAACAGATTTTAGAAAAACGTCAAGAGTTACAGACATCCATGACAGAATTGAATATAACAATCACAAAATTATTTAAATAGACCGAATATTGCAGTTTTGTGTGTTATCTTCCTAAGCCGCCATACATAGATCCTTTCTTCTATCTTCTGATTGCTACATTATCTAACAGAGGCCAATAAAACAGAACCCCCATTAGGCAGATTCCTTAAACCAGACCCTACTGCTGGTTTACAAAGAAAAACTTGCAAAAGAAACTTCCTTTCCCCCAAGAGAGAGTCTCATTGTCTCCATCAAAAACACAAAGTCTGAAAGACTTACTGGAGCCACTGCTGCAGAAGGGGTGATAGGCTTCGACTGTGCATCAGGGGAAGAGGTGGACTGTTGTTTCTCCAGGAGAAAAGGGGGCTGCTTTAATCTAGTACTTGGTGAGAGAAAAGAAAGTGAGAGGAAAATTCTTTTTAATGGAGCTAAGCAATTCTCTCATTCTTGCTATATTTGGTTCTCTGGAACGGAAGGTTCTGAGGAGACAAATCTTAGGCAGACTGGGATTTGAAATTGAGCTTTCAACTAAGAAAAACAGGATCAATGAAATCTCTCTAAAATTTCCCTTGAGCGAGAGCACATTCATCATATAAAAGTTGTATATAAGCGAGTTGTGCTCTTTTCTCTACAGATCAGGGTGTCGGGCAAATCTAAGACCTGAAAGAAAAGGTCAGATCATTTATCTTAGAAAGGAGGAACTTCTTCTTTTTCTTTTTTTTTTTTTTTTCTAAAATCAGGTAGAAGACTGAAAATAAGCCAAACTATTAGTAAGAGTTTATGATAGAACTCAAACCTACCGTTTGTGGTAAGCCTGGGTGACACTTTAGCCCAGTGTGATTTCTCCACAGAGACTTGAGCGGTTTCCATTATAAAAAATAACATCCTATATTAATTTGTATGTTGAGGTCATTATTAAATATTAAACCAACAAACGCCCTTGAGACAATAACTATTTTGATTCCATTTCTTTGTTTTAGCCTATCAAAAAGTTCGTAGAAAGCTTGAATGATTTTAAGAGGTTATTTAATTTAAAATTTAAGACTCTCCTACATATCTTCATTGAAGAGTAATTAAAATAGGAATAAGGAACTAGAGTACAAGTTATATAGACAAGACACTGAAATTATAAAACTAGGTAGATCTTTGTTTAGGTATCATGCTAGGATTTTTGGACATTGTTAAGACATAAAGATACAAAATCTCATTACAAATAATTTTTCTTACAAGATGGTTGCCAAAAGTATAATATGAATAGTATGTAGTAGTATGAAATAATATGTGATATGTTGGCTACCCAAAGTGTAATCTGAATAGTATCAATAGCATGAAACGATAATGATTTGGTTGACTTAAAAAATATTTTTAGGGACATTACTGGAGATTATTTAAAAAGGACCACTGATAAAATAAAATATCCTAAGTCTACTAGTGGATACATGGTTACGCTGTAACATTTTTAGTTCCTTAATGAATATTTATTGAGAATTCCATGAGGCACAGTTAGTATCACATTTCTGTTTTAAAATAATGATCCATGGTCACCATCGACTTACCTTTGGTGTTTTCAAAATTAGAAATATTTGTTTAGAATTGTTTACGTATAGGTGGCACCAGCTAAAACTATGAACATCATGAAATAAACCTCTACTTAACATTGTACAAATGAAGAGGACAAGTAGGTACTTATTTTCTTGAGGACTTAGAAGATTCCTGTTCTAACAAATCTAATTCTTCGAAGGCCCAACCCCAGTGTCTTAGAAGGAGCTCAGCAGTACCACTGTGTGAGCAAAGATAAGGCAGGGGACCCCTGTTTATTTCACATTCGGTATCAAAGGTTAAACTGTCCTTACCAGGTAGCTTTTACTTTAGATTGTTTTCCAGAAATCCTTTTTCATGTTATCTGGAAATGTTAAGTCTCCTTCAGAGGAAGGGTTTATCCACTGGCTGCTTTGGTATCTTTCCTTAAGATAGCATTGATTTAGTGTTTCTACCCAAATTAAGAGTAGACTTTGATCATCCTAGCATATTTATAACTCAACAAGAGAAAGACTAAAACATTGGTATACATTTTTCTATGGATCTAGGAAATGATTATGTCTTACCAAGATTGATGTAATCTTTCACCACAGAGTTTGGAAAAGAAATAGAACACTATTTACATATTCATCAACATATACTTATTGAGAGCCTTCTACTTTACTAGGTGCTATGAGGAACAGAGGTGGCTCCAAAGATAAACCCCGGACCCTGCTCTCGAGTAATTCACATGGTGCTTAGGGTGACCAGACCTAGACATGTAAATCATTATGGTACGGGATAGATAATGATTCATACTGTAAGTGGGAGTAGAAAAAGACTCCGAACAGATTTCACAGGAGGAAGTAGCCAACCTTAAAAATGTGTACATCAACAATTTTCATTGCCTCATTTTGAATCCCAAAGCCCCAATCCAAATCTTTCTGTGGAAGACTATCTGAGTGTAACAAAAATTGCTATTGAAGAAGGTCTGATAAAAAGTATTCATACTGTGGCATCTTTCTGGTACTGAAGAGGCCATCAAGGTTCAATAATACCTGTTCACATGGTTAGGTTACCTAGAGTCCTGAGGATGTGTATCTCCAGATGGGGCTGAGTGCCTGGGTCTGGGTAGTAATTTGACACATGTATGGGATGCTACAGCTTTAAAAGCATGTTTCCATCTATTATCTGTTAATTATTATCCCCACAGACAGCCTGGCACCACGGTAAGTGCAGCTGGGACACCAGGGTTCTAATTCTGCTCAGCTCTCTCTGCGTAAAATGAGGCATTTGGTGACTAGATTCCCACCAAGGTTCCTTGTGTAGCTAGCTGGCTAAGGCAATTTTTATTATCACCATTTTATAGATAGGGAAACTAAGGTTAGGAGAGCTTAAGGGACCTGCCCAAGGCCCCAGATAATAACTGATATCTAATACTTGAGATTACATACCAGGCCTATAAGGACAAAGCATTTTCTTCTACATCATAATCACAACCACACCTAACATTTGTGGACAAGAGTACAAATAGAGGCCCCACACAGCATTAATCTAAGTATTTAAGTTATAAATCAAGATAACAAACTGCTCAACAAAATATGATCTGTCCTCCCGCCTTGACAAATACCTCCTCACAAGGAAATGGATAGCCAACTGTGAATTATGAATTCTTGAACTCCTGCAAGGTGGAAGGTGGAAGGTGTCAGGGAAGATAAAGCTGATCCTAACTGACCCTTCTTCCTGCACTGGGAGAGGCCGAAAGCACCTGGGAATGCATACCTCAGCCCACAGGTCCAAATACGGTCCATACCCTAACAAAAAGCCATTTCTTGGACACAGGGGTGAGTTCAGAGTCCGAAGCAGATCCTGGAAGGAGGTTTGATACTATTAGAGCAGGGCATTCAGAGTTCTATCTGGAGTGTAGTCTAGAAGAGGGTTCAAGGCTCCAGATGGGCCATCATGTTGACCCTGAGAGGGGCACTGCCAGAGGAGAGCCAAAGGGTAGCTCTGGGTAGAGGTCCCTCTTGCTTGAGTTTAAGAGGCAGTCTGATCACATTGCCTCTAGGTTTAAGCCACGAGAACTCTGTTGAGACAAGGAAGTGTAGCCTTGTCGTTATGAGACCAGGCTCTGCAGACAAATATCTGGGTTGGAGTCTTACCTTGTCCACTTCCTAGCTGTGACATCTCAGGCAAGTTACCGATCACCTCAGGGCCTCAGTTTCCTCATCTTTAAAATGGGTGTAATTATTACGCAGAGTAACAGTACATGTAAATCACTTGGCCGACATTAAACATTGGATGTTGACAAGGTTCTCTCCAGCTGTATTAGGTGAATTTGCCTCAGAGACGTTTTTCTGGAGAATTACATAAGCATAATTATATCTAAGCACTCTGACAGTCAAGGTGGAAGCCCTCTCTCCACTAACCGGAGGGACTGGGTGCGGGGGCAAGCATCACCCACCTCACCCAAGGAATCTGCTGCTGCCCACGTCTCGCCTGGCCCGGTGCCCAAGGACGTCAAGCTGCAGACTCGAACTTTAGGAGCCTTAACCAGGAGTTTGGAGAAGGCTGACTCTCAAACGCAGCAGTGAGTCACGGCAGGACTAGGAACAGAAACCAAGTGTTAGCACACTGCCGGCTCATCTCTCTGATGCTGTCGGTTAAACCAGTGGGCAGTGGCATCGGCTAAGAAATGCAGGACACAGAGCCAGGGTTGACGCAGCTCGGTGGCCTCCCCACCCCCTTCGCCCCGGGGCTCCCGCTGCCAGCGCTAGGCTGCAGACAGGTCTTGACATCTCTCCTTGGTGAGGAACAAGAGAGACTCAGAACAAGTCGAGGCATCTCCCTCTCACCTCCCGTGAGTACGAGAAGAGCCAAGTCTAGCGATTGCCCGCCCGACAGCGAAGACGTTTCCTACGGAGCAAGCCCGGACATTCCCCCCACCCCTCCGGGTGAAACGAATTCCAAGTGGCCCATTTCTCATCCTAGCCCCATCCCCCTCCGTGCAAAAAACTTGGAAACTTTGTGGTTTCTTGCGGACCAAAAACTGTAATTAGCCCTTTCTGCTCCCTTTAAGGGACAGTCGTGACTGGGCACGAGAAGTCAGACTCTCTCGAAAACACTAACAAAGAACTATATTTAGGTCTGAGCTCTCCGCCTAAATTCCTCTTGTTTTTTCACTTTAGCTTCAAAACGACTGGGTTGGGAAAGTGGGAGGAAGAGGGGGGAGCAGCGGAGAAAGAACAGCTGTGCCTCCGCCTCTCAGCTCAATCTCTATAAATAACCAATCGCGAGCGAAGGCTACTTTTTAGCCAATGAAGCAGCCCAAACTGATAAAACCTTGGAGGCAGCCAATGGGAGAACACTTAGGGGTGTGAGACTCGCACCCCGAGACCAATGAGTGCGGAGTCTGGGAGAGGTAATTTGAGCTGGAGTGTGGGTGTGTGGTGCAAAAGCTTCCTACTTCCAAGCCCGAAAACCTGCTCTGCGACTGAGCATGCCCTGACTGACTGTGGGCGCCGCCGAGACTTCTGGATCGGGAAGTGATCCGGTCTCCGGGTTTTGACCACAGCCGAATGTGGTGGGTGAGGGTAGGTAGGACCCACAGGGACCCTGCCCCGACTGAGTTCGGGCACACAAGGCTACCCCTTCCCTAATCTGGGCAACGTCTCAGGCCCACCGTCTCTCCCGTTTTCTTTGTCCGCGGGCTGCAGTGCAAAGAGCCGGCCAGAGACGGCGGAGTAGCGTTTATGTTGCGAACGGTAGAAAGAGCTGTGGGGTGTGGATGCTCCGCCCACCGCTCACGCACTCGGCAGCACCATAATGTCCTGTGGGTTTCCGGCCCGAGGCACACCGGCCCGGGTCGTGTTGAATGGCGTCCACGAGCCTCTGGTAACCGGAGTCAGCAAGCGCACAGCCCACTCCACCCCTGAGCCGGCTCGCCGCGCCCACGCGTTCCTCGCAGAGCCACCGCCCTTGCGCACGGACCCCAGAGCCGTGAAAGAAAGCGGCCTTCGTCCTCTCATCTGAGCCTTCCCAGCCCCCTTACACACAACACACACTTCTCACCTCCTGTACCCCATCCAGTTCCTGGACTCGCGCCACTCCCGAACCCGGACTCGAATCGGGAGCCCCGCCCCCGGCCCCGCCCCCGCCCGGCCTCTCGGAAAACCAGGAGCGGTATCTCGGGCGGGGCGCAGCCGGCCGCGCACTGGGCATGCTCGCCGGGGCGGGGAGGGCCGGGCTGCGCGCGGCGAGTAGGAAGCCCTCGCCCAGCGGAGGCTGCAGGAGAGAGCGCGATGGGCCGCGGCGGTGGGCGCACGTTCCGCGGGGACTCATGCCACGCGCATCCCGACCCGACGCGCAATTAGCAGCCGCCTCCACAGCCCTCCACCACCGCCTCCCCACCGTCTCGGGCTGCCGCGGTGAGAAGATCCAGCCGTCGCCTCGCACAAGCTGCCGGCATTGTCCTCCCGGTGCGCCGCCCGGGCTGCCCCTACTGCCGCGGACTGCTGCGGGCCCGGGACCCGCGCCCAAGGGACGAGCCGCCGCCGCCGCCGGCTGGCCCGGCCCCAGCCCCTGCTTGGTGATTTCTGCGCCCTGCGCCCCCCGTCACCCTCTCCTGGGTTTTTCCTGCGGAGCTGAGGAAGGGGAGAAGTCCAGCCGCCAAGCACAGCCTTCCCCGGCGCGCAGCCCCGACGGGGCCGCGGCAGGCGCGGCGCGAGCGCTGACGGAGCCATGAGAGAGTACAAAGTGGTGGTGCTGGGCTCGGGCGGCGTGGGCAAGTCCGCGCTCACCGTGCAGTTCGTGACCGGCTCTTTCATCGAGAAGTACGACCCAACCATCGAGGACTTCTACCGCAAGGAGATTGAGGTGGACTCGTCGCCGTCGGTGCTGGAGATACTGGACACAGCGGGAACAGAGCAGTTCGCGTCCATGCGGGACCTGTACATCAAGAATGGCCAGGGCTTCATCCTCGTCTACAGCCTCGTCAACCAGCAGAGCTTCCAGGACATCAAGCCCATGCGGGACCAGATCATCCGGGTGAAGCGGTACGAGCGCGTGCCCATGATCTTGGTAGGCAACAAAGTGGACCTGGAGGGCGAGCGCGAGGTCTCGTATGGCGAGGGCAAGGCCCTGGCCGAAGAGTGGAGCTGCCCCTTCATGGAGACGTCGGCCAAAAACAAAGCCTCGGTGGACGAGCTGTTTGCCGAGATCGTGCGGCAGATGAACTATGCGGCGCAGCCCAACGGCGACGAGGGCTGCTGCTCCGCCTGCGTGATCCTCTGAGGCGCCCGCGGTCGCCGCGCGCCGGCCGCGTTTTGCGCACAAAAGCCAAACGCACCCGACTCTCTAAATGTGATTTCTCTTCTTTCTTTGAGATTGGAGACGACTTTGCATTGGCCAGGATGTCCCGGAGCCCGGCTGGCCTCTGCAGCCTGCGTCCCCTGCCTCCACCCCGTTTGCGAGGGGGTGTCCCGTCCTGACCATCCGAGACCCTGGTGGAAATGTGGCTCTTTGCAGCATGTACGTTTCTCATTGATTTTGGTTGACGCTTATTTCCCGTTTAAGTAGCCATTAAGGCGCTGTATCGGCAGCTTGACACCCGGCAAGCAAAAGTTTCAGCCTGGAAAAAAAAATGGGGGGGAGAGGTGAAAGAAAAGCTGAGGAAGAAGGTGGAAAAGTTTTTTTGGCGAAGGGGGGGGGTGGGTTTTTTTCTTTTTTGTTTTTGGTCAACAACCGTTTTCTACTTCCAAGTTTTAAATACATGGAAGGAAGTCCAGGAGGACCATATGAAGGAGCAGGAGGAGAGGAAGAAACTTTTGTTTTTACTTGTTTTCCAGGAGTAGCTGGAAATTAAGATTGGGTTCCTTTTCTGCCAGCTTGGAAGGGCAACCCCGTGACTGATTGCGATTCTGAGGATGTCTATGCAAAGTTGGATTCTTGTTACAGTATATCCAATCTGAAGTATTGCACATCTGAACTGGGACTGTTAACACTGATGCCAATACAGTGTGGGGTGCCAGAAAGTGTCTGCTGATATTTGTGGAAAAAAAAAATCTATTTTGTTTACCTACTGTATCAAAGGGGAGTCTGGGGGAGAACGGTAGTATTTTTTTTTATCAGCTGTGAAAAAAATGTTACAGATCTGCACATTTTTGTGTGTACTATTGTGTGTGAGTGTGTGTGTGTGGTTGTTTTTTTAAGTTTAGCTTTTTGGGGTTTTTTTTTTTTTTTTGGGCAGTAACAGATTTTAATGACTAGCTTTTTAAAATACAGTACAAAGACTTTGTAAATGTGATTCAGGGCTCCCAGCACCCCTGTGTCTGCAGAGTGCCTTCAAAACTCAGCTGTTCCAGCCGGTGCCAACCTGTGAACTTCCCTCCATATCCCAGAATCTGCTATTCCCCAAAACACTTCCCAGTTTCCTTTCAGTAATCTTCCTGAAGGAGCCAGGACAATAGGGCCTGTTGTTTGGTGAATTTCTTTATCATTTTCAGACTTTAAAATGTAATTTCCATGTCTTGCAATGAATGTTTCATTTTTTTGTTTTTGCTTCATTTTGTTCAAATTTTCAGGTATTTAGCTCCCCTTTTATATTATTTTTAAATGTTTTTTGATTATTTGTTATAGGGTGTTCCTCCAGAAGCAAAGAGCAAAATTTTGCTGTTGTGATGTACCAAGAGAATTTAACTAATTGTAATTTTTAATTTCATGCGTTTAATCATTGTCTCCTCATTTTAAGACTTTTAATACAAGTGTCATTTTTAAAGAAACAAACCCAAAGCTATTGTTTGTGTTTCTGTGTTTCATATTTAGTAATTTAATACAGTATCATTATAGTATCATGGCTGAGGTGGACAGGGTCAGGTACATGATGCCCTCAAGAGCTTTTGTCAAATTTTGAAGACAGTATATCATTGACAAGTTTGGTGACATTATATCCAGCTTCTTAAATATGTAGAAAATCATCTAGGTCTAGGAAGCCCTGGGTATGACCATACCCCCTCTGATTAGAAGGTGAGCAGGTATATTGAATCTGTTCTGCTGACATGCAGAAATTTACCTCACTGTAGGTAGGGAAGGGGAGAAACCAACCACTTAATACTACGTTAAATCTGGAAAAGTAACCATCCATCTGGCAAAGTAGGGTGGCACTTCTTAATTTTCTTTTTTTTTTTTCCTGTTTATGTCACACAAGAAAACAAAAACATGTTTGGGGAAGATGGTTTCCAACTCTGAAGTCACCTAGTGACGATTTTTGCAGTACATTTGTATGGGTGATAGATAATATCTCAACCCTTTTGAAGTTTTGATTTGGAAATAGATTTAAAAAGAAAATAGGCTAAGACAATTTCCTTGCTCTCATTGCACACTGCTTTTTGTGGACCATATTTGATCTTATAAGTTTTTTTTCTAACAGTAGGAGGCAGTGTGAGCTTTTTTTTTTTTTTTAAGGTCTTTAGTCAATAATACAACCTCTACAGAATAAAAGAAAATATATGTCCATATATGTCAAGAGAACTTGATATACCTTAGATCTGTGAAGTGTAGCTGAAGTCTGAAGCATCCTTTGACAAAGTGATTTATTCCCTTGAACAAAGCCAAAAAAAATTACAGGCGCAGGTTTCTTTAAAGCCGTATTAACATATCTTGCCTTAAAATGTGGTGTTTTTTTTTGTTTTTTTTGTTTTTTTTTGTTTTTTTGCCCAGGAGGCATCTCAGTATTCCAGTGTGGGGGAGCAGCAGAGAATTGCCTGCCATAGTCCTATTGCCATTTTTTTCACTCTGATCTCACTTATGTTATCAAACACAATTGGGAGGCAATGGTATAAATGTTCTATACGTAGAAATTAAGAGAAGGTTCAAATTTATGCCTTTGTAAAAATTCTTTCTTACGTTTGAGTACTTTTAGTTGCCTAAGTAGATGTAAAGTGTTGAAAATTCTGAAGACGTGTCAAGTACTATCTGGAGGATTTTTTAAAAAGGCATTTGGCATTTGACTGTCTTTAAAAAAATTTTGGAAGCCTTTTGACAAAATGCTGCCAAGTATCTAACTAATTTAAGAAATGTATATATATAATGACAGGAAATAGTTGGAAGTGGAAAATTGGAAATGAAATAGGTTGCTGGGTGCATTAATCACCTTTGCACAGGATTTAGTCACTTGCATGACTAAATTCTTTATGGGTCTGGAATGGCAGAGCAGAAGATTTTAATATGCTTTTACTGAGTACTGTAAAATAAATGCTTTTTGGATTCTCAGTGAAAGCTATTTTGTGTGTGCCTGGAGCAAGAAAATAGTTCTAAGGTTTTTGGCTTTGTCTACTATTTTTTTGACAAAATTAATAGAAATTAGGTACATTCCTTTTTTTTCTTAAGAAAAAAGTGTTTCTAGGAGTATGTCAGTTTATTTGGCTAGTAAGAACCCTTTCTAATATTAGGGTGTGAAAAGAGATAAGAGCATTTGTTTCAATGAAAATGTTAGGCTGACTTAAGTGTTAAAGGAAGTGAGTCAGGGAGGGAGGAGTTTGTTGTAAGTCAATCACCTGGCAAAACAGAAATTGGGTGGGAAAGGATTCTTTTGGGGAGCAAAAGAGGACTTTTAAACTTGACCCCTGCTGTTTTCTAATAGCTTTGCCTTTTGGTCTCTGACAGCCATCCGGGTTTGGGTTTTATGTCGTGTCAAAGGATTATTTTTGTTCTCCTTTTGTAATAGCCTCAGGAAAGTTAAAGGTATCTTCTTAAGTCTAACACTTTTGTCTTTGGAAGTTTCACTTCGGTAAAAACAATTTGCATGTTGTTAATTGTTGAAATATACTTCATTGAATCACATTTTGGGACCAGATCTATTTGGGGTAAGAATTATTTAAATGTATGAGACTTCATGCTTTCTAACTGGTTAATATTTCCTGTAGGTGGGAATCCTAAAATGCCTCATCTAATTGAATTAGTCAAGTAGTTCTGTTATTGCACCCCCTTTTGAATTATAGCCCAGTGTTTCTCTCAGGGGGAATGGGAAAGTGAGAGAAAGCTGTATGTAGCGGCCAGTCTTGAGAAATAGATGCAAAATGCCTTCACCTTAACGGTCATAAAAGCATGAATTTATTTTTCACAACAGCCAGAATACGTTCCTACATTATAAATATGAAGAGAACCAAGATTTAATTTGGAGATCACCACTGTTAAAACAATACCAAACATTTGTCACAGTGTCTGCTTAATAGAGAAAAGCTTGCTAATATAAATTTTGTCTTTGTAAAATGTAAATTTTAAAACACTACTAATGTGGTATCTCGATTATAGTATTTTATTCAGACTACTAGGAATGACTGAATGCAATTCATTAAACATGGTGCTAGTTCTAAATAAGATAGTTGATCTAATAACAGTAGAATTTTGAAGTTTTGAGAATCTGGTTCAGAGGTTCTCAAACTTGACTACATATCAAAATCACCTGGGTATTAAAACACATTGCTGGGCCCCTCCGCCAGTTTCTTACTCAGTGGGCCTGGGTAGGGTCTCGATTTTCATTTCTAACACATTTCCAGGTGATTATGATGTTGCTGTTCTAGGGACCACACTTAGGGAGCTAAGGATCTAGCCCAAACTCCAAATGAGTACTATACTGAGAGTCACCTAGACACTCAGAGACACAGACTTAAGACCCATGTCACACATTTTTGAGTGCTGTCTACCACAGTCATAGAATAATCTTGATTGACATCTACAGATGAAGAGAACATACACCATTTACACTAAGACTGTTTTGCATGTGAATTGAGGGGTAGACTCATTCAATACAGGTAGAGCTTTTTAAAATCATTTTTACGTGGAGAGTTTGGTTGTGGTGTTCAATGTTAACTCAGAAGTTGACTTTAAATGAGAAAATGATTAGAATAGAGGGACACAGCCTAATAAGTAATTAGAATCAACATTCCCTTCCCCTGCAAAAAGAAAAAACTTTGAAAGAAATATCTTCAAAAGGGATGCTTTAAAGTATTTGTCTTCAAGATTAAAAGGCAAGGATTTTAACTTTTCATGCTTTCTAGAAAGGATTCTAGAAAAAATTGTATTAGAGAATTTAAATTTTCAGGTCATGGTCAGCACACATGTATATCTACAGACATAACACTCGATTTCTTAGCCAGAATTCCAGGTGTTTAGTTAATTCAGTCTCATGTATACAGTTATACTGTTATCCATTCTGAGAAAGTGAAGAACAGTAGTAGAGATCTAATTACAAATAGTACAGTTGCTCATTTCAAATTTCTCTTTTACAATTCAGAGAGTTTAATACCAGTTTGTAGGCTGAGGGAGTAATAGCTACTATTAAGATGTTAAGAATAACATGATCCTGTTTGTTTGGGTGGGGGAGAAGGGAACTTAACTCAAATTTCCTTTTTCATTCTTATTATTTTCTGGACTTAAATATTTGCTTGCTTTTACTCCAATAATAATAAATAATAATAATAAATATTTTGATGAAAATATTGTTTTGCTCAACCCTATTTTTGCTGTTATTGTGATTTTCATAGCACAACAATCTGGCTCACTGTAGTAGTTTAATAACTATGTGCTGAATGAATGGACTATGGAGTATTAAATAAGACTAAAATGATTCTAATAGAAGCTGAATAATGTAGGTTTTTTTTTCTCCCCTACCCATCATGGATTTATTAAGATAGTCTTTGGAGCTATGTCTTCCATTCCAGCTACACATAAAATGAAACAAAAGGTTTTTTTTAAGTTTAGTTTGCCCTTCTGGTAAAGGAACATTCCTATATGCTGTTCTGAGACTAAGGTTCACTTTCAAAAGTTATAAACATTTATGGCTAATAGTTGGAGATCTCTGGCAGTTTTAGAGGGCTCATGATAGTATAATGAAACTCTGACTTTGGTATAATATTTTTATCTCAGCTTTCATTTTATGTTTATTTCTACTACTGTTAATTTAAATTACTACTACTTGGTTCTGTTAAGCTGTTGAACTTTAGGCTTCTATTTATTTTGGAATAATATATTTTTAAAATGTCCTATATTGTAAAGTTATTCACCATGTCTAAGACAATGAGAATTATGTGATATTTCATTCTAATAACTGGTTAATAATCATTAGAACAGACCTAGTTCACATTAAAAGAATGAATAATAGGATGACAATTTTTATGGCCTTAGTAAAGGCCATAGTTAGGCTTGAGAAGCAGAAATGGCTAAGTGGTATAGACAAACAGGAAAAACAAATTGGCCTAACGGTTTTTGGGATTGTTAGTGTTGATCTGTTTTATGAATTGGAGGGGACAGCTATTTGTATTCTTTATTGTCCAATTGACTATACTTACTCTTTTTAAATTGAATTATCTTACAAAGCTACCTGAGGCTAAGTTTGTTAGAGATTTGAAAATGTGTGGTTGCTTTATCTGTGGTAATTGTGAAAAATTGCAAAGGCAGAAAAAATTATTTTGAAAATAGAAAAGAGAAAGAATATTGATGCAGGTGCCCCAAAAAGGCCTGAGATTGACCTCAGTTGGTTGCAGGAGACGTTGGTAAACATAGCTAAAATTGATTCATTGATTATTCAACAAATATTTATTGAGCACATACTACTATTAGCTGTGGTGTAGGGACTAACACATGGGAGGAAGTCAGGTGAAAGAGCAACAACTTTATGCTTTTTTTCACCATAATCTGTGAGAATAGCATATGTTAAGCAATAATGGTACATGGAAAAGTACATCTACATTTGTCATCAGTTATAATACTGTAGGTTTGCCTTGTAGGCAATAGGGTAGATAAATTTGATGCACATGGGGACTTTTCTTTGAAAGGTATGTGGATATTATAAATAAAAATGGATTCCATAAAGTTTAAGTAATTAATAATTGTTTTGTTGCATGTGGAACTGTGCAATGACTGTTGTCGTTTCTTTTATTTCAGTTGGCACGTCATTTCCAACTTCTTTTTTGAGATTGGGTAAAATTGGACACTTAATAGAAAATAATTTTGCTTTTTTATATTTTCATGTCCAAGGGAAGAAGGAAAATGGAGAAAAAAGATTTATGAAATTTATTCACTGTCATTTTTTTTTTAAATCAAGAAACCAAAAAGGAAAAGACAATTTGGGTTACATTGTCAAAGAAAGAATTGTTGGTGTGTAGTCTTTTGGGGTTCTTCATGTAAAGAAGATTCAGGGCAGGATATTTCTTTTGAAAAAGACAATCTTGTAAAAATGAGTGTGCCAAAGAATCAAGCAGACTTTTTAAGTTTGCTAAGCTAATAGTTATTTTATACAAAAGCTCTTGTTCTCATGCCTTTAGTGCTTATTGGAAGAAGGGAACCAACTAAGAGAAAGAAATGTTGGGTAAAAAGCTGCTTAAGGTAATAATAATAGCAATTATTGTAAAACCATATGAATTGAAGAGTGGAGTTATTAACCTACTGCGGTTTGCAAAATGAGTTCTAGTGACCATTTTGTGTAGACTATCTCATGAATTTAACAACATACTTTTTAAGTGTGTAAAGTTACAGAATTAGAGAGGTAACAGAATAGTTGATGTGAAGGTATTTCATTTTTTCCCTAAATTGATTGCTATAGAACCATTTATGAAATGCAGATTATTACTTACAGTTTTATAGCTTGAGTAAAGGTCTTTATTTTATATGTTATCTGGCCATTTATAAAGTTTTCAAAATCTGATTTTAGTCATAAACTCAAAATATTTTAATGTTATTTAACATACATATTAATATTAATGTAATATTTTAAATATTCTCTCTAGAGGCTAACATATTGAATTATGTCTCATTCAAGAAAAGAGTCTCTAGAGATCTGTAGTAGTATAATTCTATAAGAATATATTTTAATAAATATATTTTAAAATATATTTTAAATAGTTTTGAATTTTATGTTTTAAGCAGGTAATAAAATTATAAGTGTATTTCTAAGTTTGATTCCTGCGTTTAGTTATCTTAGTCATATTACCTGTTATTTTTCCTTTTGTATATCATTTCATTCATCCTTATCTGATTCAGGTAAATGGTTTTCTCTGTCACTAATGTAAACCACACTAATTGACCAAAAAAATCTAAGAACTGCTTAACCGATGGCTATATAAATGTGGTTTTCGTGTTATACTGTAAAGAGAAGTATTTTCCCACTATATTTGAGGTGCAGAGTGAAAAGATCGAACTAGAAAAGATTGCCCACTAAACAGATATTAACTTCAGTTTGGGCATAACCTCTTTGTTTTATTTTTAAAACTGATAAATGAAATTTTGAAAACAGGAATTACATTGTAGGAATACTTACTGTAATATACTTAGAGCTGCCAAAAAATATTTCTAGATCATATCTTCTTCCTTACTAATCTTGTGCTGAGCTCAAAAAATGAAAACCTAAATTTGTTTTCTTTCTTTAAGAGAATATTGCATCATGAAAGGCAGAGCCAGTCACAATTGAAAAACCTAATCTGAAAAGCAAATTTGTTTTTCTGTGTTTTTTTTTGTACAAGCCAGCTTTTATTTTGTTATTGAGGAAGCATAAATAGTGGTCAGGGTAATGAAATATTTTTCTTAATCATTTTGGTAGCATTCAGCAGGAGGAGGTCTTGGTACTCTTTTCTTGTTGCTAAGGCTTAAGAATGTGATGGAGCTGAGAAGGAGCATGAACTGCAGGCTGCAGTGGAATGTTCTTCAGCCCACAACTCCTCCTGTGTTCCTGTAATACCAGATGATGTCCTTGTGTTCAAAGTTATGATTCATTGTGACTCGGGATTGACTGAAGCTTAGGGCTTCTCCTGGCCAAAGGTGAGGAAGCCTGTGGGATGGAGTGATAATGCTGCTGTAATAAATTGGACCTCAGTCCTATTAACATTTGAGCTGAATAATTCTTTGTTGTGGGGAACTGTCCTATGCATTTTAGAATGTTCAGCGGCAGCCCTGGTCGCCTCTACTTGCTGGATACCAGTAGCAACCTCCCTACCCTAGTTGTAACAATCAAAAATGTCTGCAGGCATTGTCCTTTGGGGGCAAAATAGCCCCTGGTCTAGAACCACTACTCTAAACTAGACTTTGTGGGGGTGGAGGAGGCATAAACCAGAGAGGAGAGGAGGGTTGAACCTAGAGTGCACTAGTAGTAGCAGTTAAGACTTTCCTTACTCCAAAGCATTGCAATTGACGCTTCTCTTTTAAAATACCAATACTTTTTACTGTGCTTCTGACAGTATCATTTTGATCAGTTCATTAAATCCACACCTAAGAGAAATACATAGCATTTAGGGATTGATGTTTGTTGGGGATTTTGGTTACCTGGAGGGAGAAGGAATGTTCAAAATGAGAGTGTGTTCTGGTTGGAGCGATGAATTTGAGTGGCCAGAGATTACCTCAGGGAAATCTCACGATTAAGTAGAAAGACTTGTAAATTGGAATCCTGAAAGGGAAGTTGAGGGTTACTGTGTTGCAGTTTTGTTTCCGACCCCTTTAGGTCTTCACTGGGAGATAGCCGGAAAGTTTTCATCCTTTAGTCCTCTTCCTCCAGGGCACCTCAGTCTCTTTCCAGCTCAATCCAGGCCCCCATTCAATCAATACCCAACTTCCTCATTTTGGGACAGAAAGGATCCACTTTATGCATCCTGTCCCTCATTATTTTCATTTTTACAATTAGCTCCTTCCTCCCTTCCTCCCCGACTTCCCTTCATTCCTTCCTTCCTTATTTCTTAGCTACCTTCAGAACAAATGACTGTGTCCAGTCATTTAACTGCTGCTTACCTGCACACACCTACCTGTGCCGAGCCCCTCAGCCAGGCTGTGGAGCAGGAGCCTGGGCGGTGGCAATTGCACTGTAATGAAGAGCCTTTGGAATCTGGCAGCCTCTACTTAGCACTTACGTTGAGGCTGCCAGCCCCTGGAATATAGCATTCAGTATCCTGTCAGCAAGTTCATTAATGTGGAATTAACGCAATGAACACGGATCTTTAATTTACTCTGAATCAGACACGGTTGTTTCTGTCCTTAACTTTTAAATGAAATAGATATTTAAAAATCTATCCAGTATACCCCTAAAAGCTTTAGGCACCCTACCTGTTGGGACAATTATGATTCTATGTTTCCACAGGGGGCACATTTGGAAATCAAACATTCCTAGTATGTAGGGGATGTCACAATTTTGTAAATGAGCAAGGACAATCTCCAAGTCCACTAAAAGGCTATAACCAGCTAGAAGAGTCTATAAGCAAAGTAGGCAGTAAATGAAATAATCCTTTACAATAAACAAAAACCTTGTGAAAGTGAATGATTTGGGTAGCTGAAACTTGCTTCTCAAATATAGGAATAATCTTGTATTGAAATGGATGGTGTTGGTAGAAATATTTTATTTGTAGTATCTTTGTATAAATTGAAAATGGAACCAAGATTTACTTGGTAATGTGATCACAATTAAGACAGAAAACAGATATGTTATATGTAAATCTCCTGTTTTTCTTATATTCAGTTCTCTTTTGTAATCATCTGTTTTTTTGTAGCATTTTTTTTAGTTATCTCTAGGTTTTATTGGCTTCGCGGAGTGTTATGTTTTCTTTCTAATCTTTCTAATTAAAAAGTCTATAACAAAGGAAAATATTCAGTTATGAATCACTGTAGCCAGTAGCCATGAAAATATATGTATTCATAAACTGAAGCAAATAAATTAATTGTGTAGGATGTTTTACAATGTCATTATTTGCATTTACCTTTTTTAGCTTGGAAATGATTTTCAATGTAACATTTTCAGTAGAAATGAAATTTACCCTTTGATTAATTCCCATTTGGTTATTATTTTTAAAATATAATTTTGAAGTACTATTATTATGTACTGTCTAGTTTACATTTTGTAGCAAATTTACTAACAATTTTTCTTTTTAAACTTTTTAACTCAGAAGAGTAGTATTTTATGAATAGGAAAAAGCATGTATGTGAATTACTCAAGAGTCATAGAGTAGTTTGGATTTATCAAGGTGGTGGTGATTTTGGCAAAATATTTACCGTCTTAATTACAGGTAATAGGATTGATTTGTACTAGCCCACAGGGAAGCATCAAAAATGCATGCAGTGTGGGACTGTAGTGCCATTTTGGTGTTAACAATCTGGGGTGATGAATGTAGTTGATAATACAGCAGAAATAAACAAAAAATTGGCCTCTAGAAGTATTTTTGCTTAGTCATTTTAACATGAAGTTTAAAAAATTATATGGTAAAAATTATCAGTTATGGTAACATAGTGCCATACAATGAGAATTCCCAGCATTTACATACTAAAAAAAAAAGACCACTTAAATGATCATTTTTCTTATTTCTCAAGGCTGGCCCACTTTGACTATTAAAAACATGGTCTTTTTTTTCTGCCAGAGAATATGAACAGATTTCGTTGTCTGCAATGGATTCCAAATGGAGTCTAAAGTATTATATATCAGAGCTTACATAGATTACAGGAAACTGATTTTTACATTTTAGTATCAGAATATAAACTTTTTATAAAATCTGGCATTAAGCAGAACATTTTATCAAGACTAATCAAATAATAGATATAGTAGACAAAATGAGTGAATTTTATGATGACTGCCTATATCAGTGCCATTGAGATTTCATTCCCTTATTTCAGTTTGTGAAATAGGTATTTTATTGCTACTCTTTATGTGCATTTTGGAGCAAAGATAAAATCTGTATGAAATTCATTGTAAGAAAATTGATCTTTCAGAGTATTTTTCTCTTGGCATTTTTCTTTAAATATAGTTCACCTGAATAGAGTTAAAACTTTTGTCCAAAATACTAAATTATGGTTCTCATAGCAACCATAATTCATTCTCTTATGTAACTCCCTGCTTCATGCCATGGTGAATAAATGCAACATAACTGTAATTAATATATCTTTCCTTAGATTAAATGTGTAGTTTCCAGTAATAGAAGGTGGAGGAAGGTGGGGAGCAATGGGGTGTTTGTAGAATCTGCAGATTGAAAACAGAAGGATTGCTAAGTAATTGAAGAAGTATTTACTTGGGATTTCAGCCATAATATTTTACTTTGTTTCAACTCAAGAAAAATTATGTTAAAATGCACATTTAGATGCATGATGTATAGTATGCGTGAATGAGGTTTCTTAGCTCATTAGACATTATAGATATTAAATGATTTTTATTATTGATTTCTCCTACTGGAAGGTATGCCAGTAAGGGTGAGGAGTTTAACTCACCCCTTTATCTCCAGTGCCTAGAGTTTGTTGTGAGTCAGCATTCAGTATTAGTTAAATGAATGAATGAACGGACAATTAGTAATAAGGGGAAAGGAGTTAATTTTGACTGCAACTAAAAATAGATCACAATTACCAGAAAAATTGGAATACCTGTATTTCCAAGTTCTACATCATCTTTAGGCAAATATTATAGAATGAAAAGTTCTGGCCTGTTCTCTTATTCATCAGTTCTGAAAACTTACAGCTTGGAATGGCAATGCTATTATAGTGTTAATTGGACTTAAAATTTCTATACAGTTGTTAATAGCAAAGTTGAAATAGTTTTAGAATTTTGGAGACATGAGTATACTGCATTGTCTTACAAACCTGTGCCCTCCTCTGCAGTGGTTTTCCAAATGAAGGTATGCCTTGGTTTATACAGTGAGTATGATTCTGAAAAGTCTATACATTAAAAATGAATCATATTAAAGATAAAATGAAGAAACTTACTGTTTAAAGGACCCAACTTTGAATCATTTGAAAGCATATACGTTATTTTATAACGCAAATAATTACAAGCTAGCCATTCGTATTTGTGTTTTAACACACTGGAATTTTCTGTGTGCCCAGTGGGGTATGCTCTGTGGCAGTGGTTCTCCAAGTGAGCTTCTGGGACCAGCAGTATCAGCAGCACCTGGTTAAATATGCATATTCTTAGGTCCTACCTCAGACCTACTCAATCAGAAACACTGAGGGTGGGGCTGAATAATCTTTGCCCTCCATTTTTTTTTCATGGTAAAGTTTGAGAACCACTGATCTATGGGATATGGAAAGGAAAACTTGTTATGAATGGTGCCTGTTTTGAAGAAGAGATAAAAACATATGTACAAATGACAGTAACAACAGGGGATAATAGTAAAAGAGTGACATTTGCCATAAAATAGTCATAGATAAAGTGTAATTAGAATTTGGAAGGAAGCAGAGGTAACTTCACTATGAAGACGATATCCCCAATCATTCATTCATTCACAGAGGCATTCTAGGTGCTAATGCTAAGTAAGACACAGTCCTTGACTTAAGAAGCTCATAAATAGGTGGTTCTACTTGTTGATTACCTCATAGCTAGACGATCACACAATCCGACGGTCTCCAAACTGGAGAGTGCATCAGAATCACTCGGCTGGTTTATTAAAACACAAATTGCTGAACCCCACCCACAGAGTTTCTGATTCGGTAAGTAGGTGGGGCCTAGAAAGTAGCATTTCTAATAAATTCTCAGGTGGCACTGATGCTACTTGTCCAGAATTCACAATGTAAAAATCACTGATATCGTGAATAACTTCAAGTTAGAGATGGTAGTACTGATGCCCGGAAATATGACTTGCCCAACAACGTTAGGTAATGGCTAAGCTGGAAATGAAACAGGTTTCCCAGCTCAACATAAACTCCACTGTAGCCTGCCTTTGTGACGTCCCGAAAAGAGGACACCTGCTTGATCCCACAGTAATTGTAACACCTGCAAGAGTAAAAATTGATGACTTGATAATACTTCTTCTGTGTCTTGTTTATATTGTATTTTAGTTTCTTATTCCAAAACCAGCCATGTTCCCAATATCTATGATCCAACTGTGAACCATCAGGCATTCCATTCTGTGTATGGAGATGTGATCTATATATAAAAGTAACATTTAAGTCACAGTATCACTTTTAAAAGGCAATTCTAAAACTTGCTAATATTTTCTTCTTGATAATAGGGTGGTGTGAGGATGAAGATCCTTTATTACAAAACATTTCTCTGTAGTACCATTCTGTTAGATGACTGTGAAGCTAACTGTGAAGCTAAACTTACCATATTTGTTGAAAGCAAAAAATTAAAATATATACTGGAGGACAAATCAATGTAGATAATATGCTGTGAGTTCTTTGCTGATAATTAACTTCCATTTCAAATGCATGTGTGCTTTATCCATAAATCCATGAGTAAGGTCTCTAATTCTGTAAATTAGAGAAAATATATTAATCTTTTTTGAATGGTGATAAAGATAGACTTCCCCCAAATTTAAGTGATCTACTTTGCATTCTTGAATGATTACATGAAAAACTCAGACCCCTTAGCATAAATCATGTAATTGCATTTTAAATGGTAATGTGGAAAAATTGGGCCCATATGAAAATATTATATTCTGAATTGCATGATGACTTCCTTTGACAATTTCAAAATATATTTTTAATTGCCTTTATTTTAAATCTCTTTTAAGGAGACTACTTTTATTACTTGAAGGTTAGCACTGAGGAAGGACTAGAAATTAGCAAGAGGAGTAGCAGCCAGATGGTATCCTAGCCTCAGTGGGTGAATTCTGGTGGATATTGGAAGGTTGATTTGCTTAATCCTATAGTGATTAATGGCCTATCAAGAACTGAGAGCATGTTTTGCACACTTATTTCCTACATATATATGGTAATTTCCTGCCACTGAATCCAAGTTATTACATAAAGGATAGGGGAAATATCTCTGTCTCCAGGTCTCTCTTCTTCCCTGCAGTTAAGCTCTCCTTTCTCCCATTTTGTCTAATAGGGTGTAAAAAATATTCAGACTCCAACGCAGTAAAATCTTAGGCACTTTCACTTGTCACAGTCATCATCCAGTCTCCCAAATTAAAGAGCAGCTGTTCAGATTCTCTTGGGTAGGACATGATGAGCCTTATTTCCTACTTCCTGTGCAGCTCAGTTTGAACTATTTCTGATTCTCTAGAACTTCAAGTAATCATCTACTTTTTAAAAGAAGACAAAGACTCAATATTACTTTCTTGAGTAATTCGGATGACCATTTATTGCTTTCATTCTGAGAACAACTGGTTTATTTTGTCCCCAAATATAACGTTCTTAGAATTACATGAGAAAGTTTATTTCATGTACCTATATTGTGTTGCTAGAAATAGCACAAAGATTTTGCCCCCTGTGAAATGAAGCCAGATAATTGGGTGATCTCTTTTTAAAAGTAGAGTTTTTATACCTTCAGTAATCCCACTTCAGTAGAAAGCTGTTGTCTAATGCAATTGAAATCAGTTTCCTGAAATTGGCTTCATGGGCTCTCAAAAGACAAAGAAAAGTGATAGTTGAGTGAGAGGGAAGAGAGAGTTTAAACTAAGGATGAAATGGACCTCTAATAGATGTTTCCCTTCTATCTCCTTCTGTGGGTGAAAATTTAGGGGAAAATATAGTTTTGAAGTGCCTTTGAGCCCAAATTTCCTAGCTTTTAAATGTAGAGTAACTTTATCACTGAATCAACTTAATTTCATTATTAAGATACAAGAATCAGATGTTTCTAATATCAGTGTATCAGATTGTTTTACCATTGCAGCTCAAACTTTAATATGCATGTAAATCACCTAGGAATCTCACTCAAATGCAGGTTCTGCTTGAAGAGTTTGCGATTCTGCAACTCTGACTTGCTCCATGCTGCTGCTGCTGTTGGGCCTCACTGGCCATGGTGCTCCCTTTGAATCCCTGAGGTGTGCACAGTGTACAGTATAATCCATAAGTCAGTTTATAACTAGGTATCTTGTTCTCGTCACATTCTTTTTTGATTCACACGCAGACAACTTCTTAAGATTAAATAATTTTTCTGGAATTAAAGAGTTTCATTGTAGAAAAAAGGTGATTATAAAAAATAACTTTAAAAAGAATTGTTTTCAAGGTGTAGAATTTGGGTTTAAAAGGAGATTTTTTTTCAATAATTGAAAGAAAATACTGAAGTTGAAAACACAGCATTTCCTTTAAATTAAGAAGTTCGAAAATGTGTCTAATTCCTGAAGATTCATTTTGACTATTTTGAATTTTTCAGTTTTAATTTCAAAATGAATGTCAGTGCTTAGAAATTCAGTGTCACCTAAAATCAGATTCCATTTTGTGAATAACAGTGAGAGATTTTCAGACTAAATTTAATTTTAGACTGTTATATGTTAACAGTCTGAATATCAACTAAATATGCTATGGTTCAATGCCAGTTGAATTGTTCAATATGTTTTTTTCCTCTCTCTCTCTTAATAAAGTATACATCTGGGGAAATATTATTAGAAGCCCAGGAAATTTGGAGTGCCAGTGAAAGGATTAATATACCATCTTTTTTGAATCTGCATCCAATTTATAATTAAATTGTAGACCAAAAAGCTTTACAGATAGGATTAAGTCA
>NW_012143856.1:6710720-6712917 GCF_000956105.1 Propithecus coquereli | reverse complement strand
TTTTTTAGAAAGGTATTTCTCTAACTTTTTTCCATGACATTTTCCACACATTCATAAAACTCATATTCAAATAACTGTGGTTCAAGGTGTGCCTAGAATATTTCTCCAAAAGTTATGTCTGCTTTGCAGATATGAAATGATCACTTACCTTCATGTGGTTGTGCACGAGGAAAAGTGGAATGCAATGCTGTAAACAAGTTCAGCAAGTTACATTTGTTTACTCACCATCAGACACATTAATCTGGTATAGTTTTATTCCACCATCTGTTTGTTAGACTGTCAACCTATGTCACCATCCTCATGGAATGATAATAACGTTTGTCACATGTTCGTTTAAGCAACATGCCCCATATTCCGGCCCCATATCTTTAAGTTTCTTCACTGTGTAAGGACATCTTTTGCATTTATTAGCAGGAATTTTTACTTATTTTTTAAAGTTTATTTTTTTTTCAGACAAGGTCTCACTATGTTGCCCAGGCTGACCTGGAGCCCTGGGGCTTGAAAGATCCTGCTGTCTCAGCCTCCCAAGTATCTGGGACTACAGGTGTGCACTACTGCACCCAGCTGGATTTTCATTTTTTTAGTAACTTTTCTCACCATTTAATTAATGAAGTCCCTGTTAGTTTACAAAAATCATTTCAGTGTAATCGAGGTGTCCTTTTGTAAATGCTGCAAACTTTTTCTAAAAATGAAATTTTGGGTGCTTAACCATCATTAGTAAATGTGCTTCCCTAGCTAGAGTCAAAATATAAAAGTCTTATTTTTTTTATTAAATATTTCAGGATGTTTCTAAATGTGACTGAGACTTATTTTATTGAAGAGAATTTTTCATTTATTCTGTTGAATAAAACTATAATGTGTAGTGTTTTATTTACAGAATAGGATCAGTCAGTTATGCTTTAGGTTTAAAAGAGTAACAGGAAGTAGCTTATAAAATATTAATCTTAAGCCATTCAAGCATTTCAGAATTTTAAATAATTGGTGTCAAAGTCAGATACTAAAAGATTGCTGTGCAAATGGTAGACATAACCTGAAAAAAGAGGAGATAAATGTTGCAGCCTTGAATTCTGGGAAGTACAACTAAACGTATTTTCTTAGTTTTTGCATGGGAAATTTTTTTTTCAATTTTTTAAAATTTCACAATATTAAGGGGGTACGAATGTTTTTGGTTACATGGATCGCTTTTGCAATTAATGCTTGAGTCATGGCTGTAAGTGAGCCCATCACCCAAATAGTGTTCATTGTACCCATTAGGTAGATTTTTGCCCCTCCCCTCCTCCCCCTGGGAAAATTGTTTTTAATAGCTCTAAATTACATGTCTGAAAAAATAGGTACATTTAATAGGAATAATGGGATTTAGGTTTTGAAATTGAATATGCAGAGGCAAATCTTATTTTTAAAAAATTGAAAATATGATTTTCTACTGAAGGGTTGCAATATGTCATCAGTAATTATTTACCAATAGTAATTACATTATGGAAGTTTGAGGAATCGTTGCTTTATTTCCTTTACAAAGCAGAGTACATTCAAGGTTAGCCATTTTATGATGAGAATTCTTATTCTCGTTTACTTGCATTGCAATGGACTCTCTTGAAAGGCGAAGAAAAGGAAGGGAGTCAGAGTGAATTCCAGGGAGTGTGCTTGGGAGTGTATCATCACTCCTGAGGGGTTCTGAAAAAAAAAAAAAGCTGATTGCTTCTCTTATAGGACACATGGACACAGTGAAAGTCGCTTTTTAACTGAAAATGTCCTATTGTGCAGAAAACAATGGCCAGTGGGATAAGTTTTGTATAAAGAAAATAAGTGCTTACCTTTTCCTTTTGATTTATTTTAGTTATCAAAAATAGACTTGGATCATCCCCATTGAGCTTCAGATGAATAAAGAATGAAACTTGAATAAAAGAAAAACCCTAAATTTATATATGTTTCTTAGGTGAAAATCAGCAAAATTCCAGAAGGATGAAGCTTATTTTAAAAAGTACTTTAAGCATGTAGCTAAAACATAAAAGACAATGCTATCCTTAGTTTTGAATTCCTTCCTTTCAAATATATTAATATTTTAGAACTTGGGGAGAATTATATTACAGAAACAGGAAAAAAATTATTTGGAACAAAAAACAAACTGGCCTTTTAATTATGTGCTTATGAAGGTATGTGTCTACACACCCACAAGTGCTTTTGCAATGTACAGCTTCCG
>NW_012143856.1:6706577-6709110 GCF_000956105.1 Propithecus coquereli | reverse complement strand
GGATTCTGCTATATTAAATTTGAGGAAAACCTTTTTTTACATGGATTTAGGTATTAATAATTGTGTTTTCTCAAAATATTTAATTCATTGCACTGTGACTTATAATAATGGTAGAGTTCATATACTGTATTTAGGTATCAATAATCTATCCCAGCTTTATAGAAAAGAAATTCGCAATAGGGATGTGACATTTTTATGGGCTGAATTAATTTCCCCTGATCTTCATATGTTGAAATCCTAACTCTTAGTACTTCAAAGCATGACTGCATTTGGAGATAGAGTCTTTATAGAAGTAATTAAGTTAAAATGAGGTCTTCAGAGTACACCCTAATCCAATTTGACTGGTATTCTTATAAGGGGAAATTGGGACACAGACACGTACAGAGGTAAGACCATGTGAAGATACAAGATCACCATCTACAAGCCAAGGAGAGAGGCTTTAGAAGAAAATAATCCTACAGACACCTCGATCTTGGACTTCCAGCTTCCGGAATTGTAAGAAAATAAACTTCTGTTGTTTAAAACACCCAGTTTGTAATATTTTGTTATGGCAGCCCTAGCAATCTAATACAGGCATGTTTAGGACCAGAAAAAAAAAATGTGTCACAATTAGAATTGGAATTTCAAAGTTTAAGTAACTTAAGTTCCTTTTTTGTTGCTTTTACTATGTAAGGATCTAATGTGAGAGTAAGAGAATTCCTAACTCAGATTAATGTATGAAGCACTGAGGAGGAATTTGAACTTACTGAAAATTTATCATGTATCCTAGTCAAAACACAGACATAAATTGGAAGCTGAAGCAGATGTAATAATGATAAAATAATCACTAACACTTATATAGTGTTTGTTATGTTCCAGTCACTGTTCTGAATATTTTATGTTTATCATGTCATTTAACTATTACAATTCTCTGCCTTCTAGTACTATAATTATCTCTATTTTACAGATGAAGAAAATGAAGCCAAAGAGGTTAAATAACTTACCCAAGGCTATACAAATAGTAAGAAGTAGAACATTCCCAAATAATCTAGTTGTAGGATTTATGCTCTTAAACAGTATGAACTAGTATAGCAATCATGAAGTTTCTACTGGGATTTTCTTGCACTCTGGGAGCTACACTAAGTGCTGTTACGGAAGACAATAGAACTACAAAGGAGGGCAACGGACCTGTGTATGTGTGCATGTGTCAGGGAAGACTCAGACGAGTCTATGTCTCCAAGGAGTGGTGTGGAATGAGGAGTGGGATAAGTAATTGTGTCTTGTGGTACTGGGGACTTGGGAAAACTCTCCGTTAGGAATAACACAGTCATATTTACTCTTCAGCATGGAGGGTAGATTTGAGGAGATCACACTAGAGGCAGGAGATGAGTTTGAAAGGTGTTAAAGTGGCCCAGGCTAGCAATTGAGTCACTAAAATTAGAAGCAGTTGTAGTGAGGTTGCTGAAGATGGCTTCCAAGCTGGCCAGGGAAGACCACAGGTTTAATCCTTCCTAGTCTTACCATAGTTGATTGAACTGCCTGCATTAACTGCTTACTTTAAAGTGAGCCTGAGTATTGAGAGCTTCTCTGAAATCAAGGCAATAACCTGAGCTGAGGGGAGAGAAAAAGAACAACTCTTTAAGTCTTTCAGTGAATGTATTCTTTTCTGAGATTAATTTTGCTGTTAGTTATTTTTTATCACTATATTATAAATGAATAAAATTTACAATTCCTGGGTAACTCTTTTAAATTCCCAAGGCAGTGTTAGAAGAGCACCATGACCTAAGTTGGCCATCTGCAGGAAAAAAAAAAAAAATACCGTGCTTGATTATTCCATCTATATAACATTCCAGAAAAGGAAAAACTATGGAGATGGTAAAAGTATCTCTGGTTGCAAGGAGTTAAGGGGAGGGAGGGATGAATAGGCGGAGAATAGAAAATTTGTAGGGCAGTGAAACTATTTTTTATGATAGATACATGTCATTTATACATTTTCCCAAACCCAGAGAATGTATACTAAGCGTGAACCCTAATGTAAACCATGTGCGTTGGCTGATAATGATGAATCAATGTAGGTCCCTCAGTTGTAACAAATGTACCACTCTGGTGGGGGTATAGAGAAAATCTCTATACTTTCTGCTCATTTTGCTGTGAACTTAAAACTCCTCAAAAAATAAAGTCTATGTACAGAAAACAAAACATTTGATTCATTGTTTTCTCATTGACTCATTCATTCTATAATTCTACAGACATTTATTGACCGCCTACTGTGTACTAGGCATTGTTTTAAAACTTGGGGATACAGCAGTGAACAAAATAGGTCAAACCCCTGCATTCATGGAGATTATGGGGAAGACAGATAATAAGCAGATACATGTACACATCAGGTAGTGCGACAAGTACTATGAAGGAAAATCAAACATCTTAAAGCATAGAGTGTTGTGAGTGGTGAGGGGAGATGCTTTTTTAGAATAGGTTTTTAGGAAAGGCCCCTTGGATGAGATGACTTTTCATAGACAGTGGAGAGAAGTATGAGGGTCTGAGCTAGGCAGAG
>NW_012143856.1:6691593-6706527 GCF_000956105.1 Propithecus coquereli | reverse complement strand
ATACATTTCTGGAAAGTGAAATGTTGTGGGAGGGGGTTACAACAGAATAGTGACGTTACCTGTTGCTTTCTTTTGTGAGAAATGAAATGTAATTCCAGGCTAATTTAGGGAGTTGAGAGAATTATCTTGAGCTGTTTTACTAAGGTCTTTATTAGCTTCTCTTTCTTCTATTGTTTCTCAAATACTCAAATACATTCAGTAAGTGCCCAAGGGTGCAGAATTCCATAGGGAATTCCCAGGCAGATATATATCAAATCTGGAAAACCTGAACCAATCCTAACAACTGATGGTAGGTTTTTCAGAAAAGGAGTGCACATTATTTAATTACAGAAGATGATTTATTCATAAGCATTAGGAATATGAAATAAATTCAATTTATGAAGATTGGGTTCCTACTCTGTGCTGTTATATGCAATAAGATATAAGGTTAAGTGGCTTATCCTCGGTGACTTGACCTTTCTCTTTATTTTCATTATCTTAACGATTTGATTTCATTAAAGAAGCATTAAACAAGGCATTTTATGGTGAATAACTCAGGCCCGGCACTTCAGAATTCATCTCTTTGGCTATTAGTCGCAAATAGATTAAACTATACATCAGTAATTCCTACAGCACTTAAAGTTTTCGTTCAAAAATTCTTAAGGCCTTGCTTCACATCAAAGTCACTGATGCGTTAAAAATTGGGGAGTCTTATCTATACATTTTTTTGTAGTGGCAGAGGGTAAAGGGTTTAGGAAAATCTGATTTATTATCTATATCTCATATTCATCACTAAAAGCAAGAAAATGCATAACAGATGATGTGTGTCCTTTCATGCTATGGGACAAATGATGAATTAGAAGAGCAGGTGGTACTACAATCTGTTTTTGTTTTAAAATGATTTTTTATCCAATAACTTGTTTGAGCCTAGCTCCTAAACAAATTTATTTAATCCTGGATAAACCCTATTCTGAAGTTTATAATATTAATAAGTACTTACTTCAATTTATTTTTTTCCTTCTCTTTTGTTGTTTTACATATTAAATGAGTAAGTCTGGTTGGAACCTAGGACTGAAATCTGTAACCCATAACATTCTATTGATATTTTGCGTTGTTACTTCCCAGGTCTGCATTGATATAGACAGATTCGGGGACCAACTCATCTACAAATTGGTGGATAATAATAGCAAGATGAAAAAGTTGATTGAGGACTTGTGAAATAATAATGTTAATTAAAAAAATACTAAAGTGTGTTGTGAGTGGTGAGGGGAGGTGCTTTTTTAGAATAGGTTTTTAGGAAAGGCCCCTTGGATGAGATGACTTTTCATAGACAGTGGAGAGAAGTATGAGGGTCTGAGCTAGGCAGAGATCTGGGGTTAGAGAAATTAAGGCAGAAGGATCAGCAAGAGAAAAGGCTCTCAGGCTAGGACACGCAGCATCTTTGAGGAATAACATGGAGGCTTGTGAGTCTGGGGCTCCGTAGGCTATGGAGAGTACTGAAGGAAGTTGGAGAATTAGTCAGACACCAGATCACACAGAGCCTGGTTAGCTAGCTGGAGTGATAATACAGGTTTTATTTTGACTGTGGCAGAATGCCATTGGAGGGTTATCAGCTGGGGAAATAAATGATCCAGTTTAATTTAGACAATGGGGGACAAGCGTGAAAGCAGAATGGCTATTAGAAAGCTGTGTGTAGGAATCTGCTTGAGATCCTGATGTCTTGGAATAAATTAGGATGTTGAAATTGATGGGAAATGAGTTGAGACCAAGATATATTTTTAAGGTATAGCCAAAGAGATTTGCTGATAAAGTGGACATGGGTTGAGATTGAGACTCAGGGAAGTTACTGAGGGTTGGACTGGGTAGGTGAATGGTGGTATCATTTGCTGAGATAGAAACACTGGAGGAGGCTCAAGTCTGGGTGCAAAAATGAAGAGTCTGATTTTGATTAAGGTCAAGTGGAGATGTTGAGGAGGCAGTTGGATGTTTGGAGTTCAGGAAAGAGGTCAGGACTAGAGATGGATAGATGAGAGCCATGTTTGCATGGATCACCCAGGTAGTGTGTGTGGAGAGCTAAGGCCTCTGGCTTTCTCCAACTTATCGAGGAGGAGGGTCCCATGAAGGAGACTGAGATGGAGGCATTGGTATGACTAACCTACTAGAAACAATACAAGTTGCAAAAGTAATCTCAGAATCATTAAAATTATTAAAACAAGAGAGTAGGACATTCCAGGTTTTGGTATACCCATGAATTAATTTATACCTGAAAAGAGGCCCCTAAATCCTCATTCTTTTCTCTGTTCTATTCCAGGGTATAATTAAGCTACCATTTTGTCTCAGTCACCAGAGAAACTATCAAAACCTGAACAATTTTGACGTTTAACCATGGATAAGAGAAATGTCTGCATAAAAAGAACTTGTGAATATGTGAATATGCTAAATAAGTGAATATCTGAATATGCTAAAATGCCAAGTTGTGAATAAGCAAATATGTAAAAATGAAATATTTGTGGATTTATTGTGAGTGGCTTCATTTTTTTTTTTATAATTCTAAAGGTTTTGTTAATGATCGTACATCAGTATCACCAGGAGAGCCCAACGCATGTGCTCTACGCCAGACCAATTAAATCAGAATTTCTGAAGCATCAACATTTTTTACAACACTCTCCAGGGGATTCTAATATGTAACCAGGGTTGAGAACCACCTGTCTTCATGTATATATCACTTTATATGGCTGTAATTATTATGATAAATACAATATTGTCTTGATCCTCTTCATATGATATGTCATAAATATTTCTTTTTTGCATAATCTTTATAATTTGAGACTTGCACAGCCATTGTCCTATAGTTAAGACTTAGATTGCATTTAATTTTTGAGGACATATGTAACACTGTAATTAATAATTTTTTCACCTGTCATATTGTATCCTTAAGCAAAATATTAGGACATGGTATGCAATTCATTATATTTATATTGCTTTCTAAACCTTTAAAATGATCTACAGTCCCCTGTAGTATTTGGGGAAACAGATTTATCACAATCTCAGCCAAGTAGAGTGTTAAGGATTTTTTTTCTTTACATTGCTAGAGTAATGGATTATATTAATGAGAGCATTTTCCTTGCAAACAGTAGAAACCAAGTTGAAGCCCCTTAAAACAAAAAAGAGAATTATTTTCTTGTGTGACTTTTTAGTTCAGAGATTATCTGAACTTTTTAGTTCAGAGATTATCTGAATTTTGGCAGTGATTGATCCAGGGAGTCAAATAATGGTGCAGGATTCAATTTCTCTTTTTCTATTCTTGATTGACTTCGTTCTTGGACAGGGCCTTGTATCCTGCTGCTGCAGCCTAAGACTGGGATTCATTCTAAGTGGTTCAGCCTGAACTAATTACTATGCCTGTGTCCCTGTCTTGGACTCGGGTTTGAGGTCCACACATCAGAAGAACATGGATTCAGAACTGGGCAAGAGTGATGCTCTAGAGAGATGTTGGGCAAGCAAAAAAAACATGTCTATGACATAGATTTGATATGATATATAACTTTTTTTTAACATGCATTTATGTTAATGTTCTAACACTATTTTAATGCAATGTTTAGGATGTTGATATAGCAATACATATCACGTTATTTAAAAATTATATTTATTTAAATAAAGAGTCCTATAGAAAACTAAGAAAAAGAAAACTAAGCAATCTTAAGGAAAAAACCTTGCTTATTAAGTATTTGACATGTATATTCCTTTTCTTGACATCTGTAGGTCAGGATTTGGCTGAAGTGCTTACTTATGAAATTAGAAATGTAGATGTCCTGTTGAACATATGCTGTTCTATGTGATAGTCATTCTGAACATATTGTGTTCTCACAGTCATCTCTCTCCCGAATTTTAGGAGTGGGGGAACATTTATCAGCTCCCAGGAATATTCTTTTAAAATCTATTTTGGTTTATTAAAAGGAGAAACCACTGTAACCAGTTCATCACCATAATTTTAAAGTTTGCAAAACATACCAGTAAGCATACATAACCAAAGTTGTATTGGTAGTGAAGAAGAACTAATAATCATTTTTTCAAGGTGATGGAGCATAACACTAATGCCTAAAATATTCCCATTTTGAAGGGAAGATGAGAAAGCAATGCAGCAGTTTCAATATAACAATCTGTTCCAAGAACCAGCTTATCATTTATGTATACAAGGTACAGAGTAAAAACAGAGCGTTTGTGTTCATTTCTGAAAGCACCACTGACACATTAAAATCAAAATGTGATAAGGACAAGATTCCACCAATTTTTCACTACCATAATACTGAAATATTTGGTTACATGTGAAAAATAGTGTATGCTGTTTCTTATTTGCTTCTTTTCGTTTTCGTCTATTCAAATTAATGTGATCTCTAGCAGCAATGTATCACATTTCTTTGATACATAAGGTACATTTTAATGTGCTATATTAGCAAGAATACTGCCTAGAAAAAGGATTTTTTTTAATGGTTTTCTTTAGTGTTGGCTAATTGAGGTCATTTGGCAAGAAAAACAGTGGAAAGATAGCAAGGTAGAGAATATTTACAATTACAGCAACGTACAATATTTTGAGACCATGAATCTCTATTAATTTTTTTTATGTAGGCTAAAATAACTGATAAAATGAATCTGCTACAGATATATAACAACAAAAAATTTGTATGGATTTATATTCTTAAATATTGAGGCTCATGGCTTTTATCTTTTCTTTAACTTATGACATTTACTTGTAATTTATTAGATAGTTATAAAAAGTAGTCCAGAGACTAAAATGTATAGAAATAATATTGGTATTAATCTCCCTAAGAATGAAGACATTCGTCACACTTATAATTTCTAAAAAAATGTTTTTTCAACTGTTGATTAGACACAAACTTTTCATTACATGTCAATTTCTGGATCTTCAGGTCTGTCAAATCAGTAGGCACTACCACACATTCTCTCCTTATAAATGTTCCAATAATAGACATAATATTTATAGATGATCTCTACCTTTCTTTTTTTTTTCTTTCCTGTTTATTTCTAACTAGTATTCTACTCTATACACTTCAGTTTATTCATTCCAATCTCTACCTTTCTATGACTCTAATATGGGTACATTCTTGCAAGTTGAGTTTTCCTTAATTTATTCTTAAAATAAGAGCTCACATTTACTGAGTGTTTCTATATGCCATTTATTCTCCTAAACACTTTACCTGGATGTTGGTATTGTTTTACAAATGGGGAAACTGAGTCAAGGGACATTAAATATCTTGCCTATGAACATATATCTAGTAAATGAAGGCATTCTAGCTTGGGTGTCCAACACTCTATGACCTCTCATGAAGCCTTACCACCTGGAGGGTGGTACTTCTCTCCTTTGAAAAAGCTCAATGTCCACCTACAGTGATACCACAGAGAGGTGAAAGATCTAAAGAGATAGTCCAACCTTCTTTCTAGAATACCAATCCATGTCCTCTGGTGTAAATACTAAGAACCAGTTTTTAAGTTTTGATTAAATTTTCCATTAAAACGTTAAACTAGAAATTCCTCAAAGGATATTTCTTTTAGGAAGACAATATTGAAATTAATTTTAGTTATTCCTATTGACCCTATGGAATCTAGTAGTAGAATCTCACAAAAGCCTTCAAAATTTCTCTGAGCATTCTTCTTACTGTGTTGAAGAATCACACAGATGTTATCATATTTAAAATTGAAGCTCTTTCTCTTTCTCTTAAAAAGTTCTAAGAAATATGATGGCCAAAGTTTCCTTGGAACTTTCTTTGTAATAACAGAGCTTACTTTCAGAATTGAGAGTAAAAAGCACATGTAACTAGATTGTTAGTATTCTAAAACAATAATAATTTGGAAAGAATGGGATTGGATAAAAATTATAGCATTAATGGTTTAACATGACAGTTCTCATTTTGTCCTCAGAACACTTTTGTGCTCTCAAAAATTGAGAATCACAAAAGCTTTTTGTCTTTGTAGATTTTATCCATTAGTATTTACCATACTAGAAAACAGGACAATTTTTAAAAAATATTTAATTAATTTAAAAATAACAAATCATTTAATGTTAATATCTGTAATGTTTTAAAAAAGAAATAATATATTTTCTAAAACAATATAATTAGTGATAAGAATGCCATTATTTTACATTTTTACAAATCTCTTTAATGTCTACAGTAATAAAAGGCATTTGTATTCTTATATCTGTTTCTGGATTCAATCTGTTGTGATAATGTTACTTTGAATGACGTATAAGAAAATCTGCCCTCACCCAGATATGTAGTTGGAAATAGCCTTCTAAAAAAGATAATTATGAATATTCTTTTTTGATATTTTATCCAAACTTGTCAAGTGGTAGTTTTTTAAAGATTGTTTGCAATGGGGATCTGAAACCATACCAATGAACTTCTCATCTCTGTTATATTAAGATTCATTGGATCTCTTGCACTTTAAATGGGTCATTACCCATGTATGATTCTGTAACATCATGCATTGGTCATTTAGAAAATGTTGGTTCGTTGATTTTGCAGATCTTCCAAAGGTTGACACATTTCTTTATTTGATATAAGAAATGTGTATATACAATACATATCACATTTGTTAGCATCACCACCAATCTCATCAGAAAAGTCTTTAAGTATTGGGGAACTGACAAGTTCATAGTGGAGGATAAAAGTTTTCCAAAATGCGGGGAACATGGCCAGTGTTCCCTGCAAAAAACCGATCCCTTTGGTAGAGTTGCAAGGGATAAGAAAATAATAGAGAGAAATGGAAAATGGAAGAAATAAAAGAATACACTGAGACAAAGATATAGTTTTATAAGTTTATAAAGATTATAGGCAAAGCGAGAGCTCAGGGGGCTTAGACCTCTCCGTTGGTCTCAAAAGCCCTGAATGAGGTCTTACATGGTAACTTATAGGAAACAGTGAACAATTGTCAGGGGTAACAGATTTACATAACAACAGGTAGTTCCTCTCAGGTTAACAGATTTTCAAAAGGCTTTTACAGAAGGCTTCTACAGATTCTTTAACTAATTCTATTTACGTGAGCAAATGGTTACAAAGTCTTTCAAAGGTTAATTTCTAAATTCTAAGGTAAGCTTATCATTTAAACAGAGGGGTTAAAGAGAGATATGTAGGCTCCATGTTTATTAGGTTATTGTGAATGGAGACAAGTAGTCTAGAGTGGTTTAAACAAAAGCTTTGCTTTTAGCCATTCGGGAAGCTGTTGTTTCCGGGAAGCTGTTTGTTCCGGAGGGCCCTCCATTGTCAGCTCTCAGCCTATAGTTTTTAACAGATTCGCTTGTGCTTTACAAAGCAAATCCAATTCTTTTGGTCTGAGAAATGCGGCTCCTCGTGGGATACAGCCGCTACTGCCTTTCAGAGACGCCCTTCCGAGTGTAACAGCACTCGAAATGCAAACCAACATGTTCAGATGTTCTTTCAGGGCAAAGCTCTGTAAAACTCTTAAGACAAATCCTGTCCCAAAACACGTTTAATACTAATTCATGGTGCAACACCAAAATTCTAGCTTTTGCTTGAAAGCTTGAATTTCATCACTGGTCACATGTACCGCCAGTTATTTTTCTTGAAATGACAGTAGAATGACCAGCTTTGCCCAAGACCTTCAAGGATTTGCACGTCTTACAGACCCAGTGATTTAACAGAATATTGTTTATACAGTGCACCTCACAAATATTTGATATTAATTGCTTTAAGTAAACATTAGAACAGTGCTTGGTTTTTTTTTTGTCTTTTGATTCCGTTGTCATGGAGGTCAATATCTCTGTTCAAAACTATTTACTTCTGGAAAGTGTATTTGAAATAACTGAATATGTATGAATGTGTAATGAATTGAAAGACAGGAATTGATAGTAGGAGAATGTACTTTGTTTTGTGTGGAACAAATTGTCTGAGATTAGAAAAATGTGTTCTCGTTGATTCTAACTAATGCCATTTGCTTCTGTAACCGTGCTTGCTTTTAGTTGTTTGTTAAATATAGCAGTAAGAGCAGGAGTGACTCCATGACAAGCTGAATTTCCTGGAATAGGCCTAAGTTTCAGTTTCCCCGAAACCAAAACGCAGACCACAACTGGCGCTGGCACGAAAATTGAAAATCCCGAGGCTTGGAGCCAACCAATCAGGAGTCAAAACAATCGGCCACTTTCAAAAGAACCAATGGACTAAGGGGGGAGGGGGGATGGTGTGCCCAGCGTGTCGTGTGGAACCTGCGTGTCGTGTGCCACCGGTGTGTCGTGTGCAAAAGAAAGTATAAAGGCTTCACTTTTACCCCAGGGCGGGGTCCTGGTTCATAGGGAGGCCACTGCGTTGGTGCTCTGGGACTGGACCCTACCTCGAGCTAGCCAATAAACTCTTTTGCCATTTGCAGCCTCGGTGACTCTGCCTCTCTGTTCCTGGGGTTGAGGGGAGCCGGTTCTAACAGAATCAGAAGTTCTCTCTCAATATGAGAAGGGTCAATTGAAAGAAAATCCTCTCTAACTGCATGATCTGGAGCAAGTTGTTCATCAGTCTGGGGCTTAGTTTCCTAGACAGTAAATGAGGAACTCGGCTTAAATTAGTGATTGACAATCAGGGAAACACTGTCTCTCTAGGGGTCATGGAAATATGTAGGGTGGTCTTTTGTTTTATTTGAATTTGTTTTTGCAATTGGGGAGCTGTGGGGTAGGGAGGGTCACCGGCATTCAGTACATCAGAATTGGGATGCCAAATGGCTTCCCAACTAAGAAGTCCTACCCCAATAACAATAACACCACCTTGGAGAAACATTGCATGTTCTCTGGCTTTCTGTAGTCAGATGACAAATGCCTTTTTCCTCCAGGAGGAATATATATCAAGGAACAGTAAGTGCTGAGTCAAAAGAGAAGGAGAAATGAAAACATACTGCTGGAAGGTATACGTGTGAAAGGGAATGGAACTGAGCTGTCTGGCCTTATCGGTAGAGTTGTTCAGGGTGGAGGGAGGAGAGATTGACAACATGTGTGAGAGCATCGGGTCTTCCTTACTGCTGACTTCTGTCTCACACCCCACCTCTGGTAAGGGTCTCATTACAACAAAGTCAATTTTTAAATTGTTACTTATAATGTGATATATGTATACATTTATTACATATTTCAAAAGGTATTTCACCTATATTTCTTTATCATGCAATAGGAGGCAGTGTGAACAAATCTCTGAAACAAAAATAACATTCCTGTTTTTTCATATAATCTATAAAAGAGAATAAAACATATAATCACTGTGTTCAGAATTTTTAGCTTCTTAGTCCCCGTTGTGTTAAAATAGGAAACTTAGACTTAAAAGTGAGAATAGCTTTAGTCAAAAGTCACTTAGGCTGTTCTTCTTGACACACTGTAGTCCCAGCTACTCAGGAGGCTGAGGTGGGAGGCACGTTTGAGGCCAGAAATTTAAGGCCAGCCGGGGTAATATAGCAAGACCTCATCTCTTAAAAAAATCACTTAGTAGCCAAATGAAAGTGACTCCTAGTAAATGGAGATAACCAGAGTGAAAAGGTCATGGTTGGACCAGGTATTTGGAATTTATTTACATTTAAAAATTCTAATTGCATGATGCTTTTTAATTATTGCAACCTTGTGTGGGTGAAGCTTATGTTTGTTTTTGTTTTTTTTTAAGTTTCAGTGTCTTATAAAGCTCATCTTTTTAAATTGCAGTGAATATCAGAAGGAATTATTAATTAAAACAGTCTTAATAATTCCTTATGAAATTTTGCCATAGAATACTCTCAATTTCTCATGAACTTATTTTTTATTCATGAGTTAGCTGAGAGCTTTGACTCCTACATCTTTTCTGCATCCATATTTTGTCTGTTTCAAGATTCCTAAGGCATTACCTACCAGTGGGCAGAGAAAGGCCAATACTAATTACTCATTTATTTTCTGCATCTTTGTCTTGGTAAAATAAGTGGTTGAGGAAAAAGGAATTTTAAGCAAGAAACTTTTACTTAATGAATCATCAGTGTGCTTATCTAGTATTTGATACTTCAGATCATGTCCCTTCTACTCTTGTTTTAGTAGTTCTAAGATATCTATAGATTCAGTTTGTCTTTGAAATCAGAACAAGTGGATTCAAATCCTACCTCTGCTTCCATCAGCTGGGTGACTTGGGCAAGTTTCTTAGGCTTTCTAGGACTCAGTTTCTTCATCTGAAAAATAGGAAATGCTATATATGACATATATGATAACACTTGTGAGGATTAATTTATATTGAGCTTTTATTTATTCATTTATCTAAAAATTTTTTTGAGACATGGTCTCACTCTGTCGCTCAGGCTGGAGTGCAGTGGCACAATGATAGCTCACAGCAGCCTCAAACTCCCAGGCTCAAGCAATCCTCCTGCCTCCCCCTCCTGAGTCGCTGGGACTACAGGTGTGCCACCACACCTAACTAATTTTTTCTATTTTTTGTAGAGATGGGGTCTTGTTCTTGCTCAGGCTGTTCTTGAACTCCTGAATTCAAGCAATCCTCCCACCTTGGCTTCTCAAAGTGGGGTGATTATAGGCATGAGCCACCACATACAGCCTATATTGAACTTTTAAATTACAATTCTTAATGCCTGGCAGAGAGTTGATACTTAAAAGTGATTTCCCTTTCTTAGTTCTTCTTTAAAAAAGATGGAGCTAATAAACAAATCAAATAGTTTTTGGTGTGTACTTAGTTTAGATTACATTTAACTTAGTTTTGCCCTCATTTTGATTCAAGGCTCAGTTTCTTTTGAGGTCTTATTTTAAATTTTGGTTTAAGTGGATTTGAAATTTGAGTCTAGGTAATAATTATCCATGCTGTTCTTCTGATGGGGAAAATCTCTGGATAAAAAGTTCTTTTGAAAGAGTAACTGGGTTCAAGAGGTTAAGGAGGCTCAATGACTATCCAGGATACTTAGCACAGCATCTGACATATGTATAGTGGGGCTGTTAGTAAATACTAGCTGAATAAAGAATGTCTCCATTTCTGCCTTTCTAGCATGGGCATCTATGAATGTGCTAGTGGGCAGGTGGAAACCTCTCATTAGGGCTTGGTTCAGCATTGGATATTTTCTTTATTAACTTATTTTTATCTTGTTACAAAATTATAAACATAGAACCGCTAGAAAACACAAGTGAGAACAAGTAAGAATTTAAAAATAATTCATCCACGGTCATAGTTCTCAGTATCATAACCACTTTAACACAGACATATCTTTTAAACAAAAATAAGACCTGACATTTAGTGTCATATTTCCACTTGGCTGCTTTCAGGACAAATAATGGAAAGCTGGCTACATTAAATCCATCCAGTTTTAGTTTTAGTGAGGCAAAATGAAGTTTAATCAAAAGTCCAGAATGAAATTTTGAGCAGTTTTAAGGCATACGTACTTGCTAAGAATCACCAGTTTTTAAAAGATTGAATATTTATTTATTTATAAATAGTAACATTTAACAATATCTTATTTATGATTTCTTCAAATTTATGCTAATAGTATTTACTGATGTATTATTTTTGTGAGTTATTAACTTGTCCAATAGTTTGAGCCTATTGATCTTGAGGACTGAATTCAGTTTTCAATCATTTCTAAGCCTATAGTGAAGTCTTGATTTCCTCTTCCATAGAAAGGAAACAGAAGGTGATGGAGAGAGACAACTTGTTTGGCTGGAAGCTTTTAGCACCAACTTGGTGTCTGTACGAGTGGTGTCAGCCCTCATTACACCTGCTTGGAAATGTGAGGACAGGCGGGGCCATGATCAGGCAGTCTGGTTATTGACTCCAGGCATCTCACTTCAAAGGTGATGGAGATTTCACCACCTGTCCCCGTGATGTGTGAAAACTTTGCTGAGGAATTCTGGGACCAATAATAGGTTGAATGAGAACATTGCTTCGAATGTTTATGAAAATTTCCCAGGGCAATGAGAGTATGAATTGTGAATCTAGCCCTCTCAACTAACATATAATCATTCTTTTAAATTCTAGTGTCAAAATTTTAAAAATCACATTATAGTTTTTCTGACAATTGTAAATTATAGGAAAGAAAATCTTATCTTTGACTTTTAAACAATAATTAAATATTTGCCTCTAAAATTCTAAATTTGTTTCCTCCATGGTAAGGTCTACTTGGTTGAATTAGCTGAAAACTTGCACTTCTTCATATACTGATTTCTAGAACAGCTTAAGTGCTTTTTCTGTTAAAATGCCTGTAGGTACATGAGATTCAGAGAAGAGGAAAAAGCTGAAGTAGCCATTATTGCACTAATTTTGTGATTACAAATTTTCTTAGAACTTCTTTAAAAGTTTTAACATGATTGGTTCTACCAAAGGTCCCAGCTAAAAAAAGAAAAAAAAGATAAAAATAAAATTTAAAAAAGTTTTAATTTGATTGGTAGGCCAGCCTATTTAAAGAAACAATAGGTCTATAACTGTACACTAGGCTTAACATTAAATTTTCACTGCTTTCTGATATCAATGCTTGTTATCATCTTTATAATTAAATCTGGTTTTCATTTATCATCCAGACCAGACAATCAGCAAATTTACCTTTGTCTTCCCTTACTTTTAAGGAGTATTTTGTGAATCCTCACCTATTTTCAGATGCCCAGATTCACTGCCCAGCCTGCCCATATCTCCTGAGAATGTGTACAAAAGTAAGTAATGCCAGAAAGAATTGAAGTTCATAATTATAAAGAATATTGACCCTTGGAATGACATTTTAAAAAAATGATTATTCTTTAGTTTTCTTTTACAATTAAAGATTCAAAAAAAAAAAAGTTCTGGCCTTGCTCTTCATCTCACCTCTACGAAGATGTTAAAAGAGTTGCTCTGCGCCCATCCTGTTTGTACAACAACCTTCCCCAAGGAACCCTGGACCATTATTGTTCTCCCCTGTTCCTGTCAGTAATTCATTCAGGAAGCCTTCTTGAAGAATGGTGTTTCTACTTTATTATCGCTCCTGATGAATATGTTACACATGGACTGTAAAAAATTTGAAGGTAATAAAATGAATAGAAATACAAACATAATCAATATAATTTAGTCCTTCAGGATGTAGAATTTGCAGTGGTGCAGACATTCATTTTGAACATCAATGATAATTACATTGTAGCTATAAAAAATATAGGAAATGGACTGAAACGTCCTTCGTCTTGTAATCCTCTGTCAGTTGTTCGATAAAAGGAATTCTTTCTATCACTTCATTAACTGTCTCTTTCTTAGATAGAAGAAGATGGAGGTAAGGGTGTGGGGAATGGAAGATAATGAGAGGACGGTGGATGGGTGTGTGGACTGTAGTTATTTAATAAATGTGTTACAGTGTATCAGGAATAGTAATGTTAGCAAGCTTCAGCAAGGATCGGCCACAGTTGTAATCAGAGGCAGGGAAAGAGAGCAGGACACCGAGACAAGCTATATGGTCTCAGTAATGGGACAATGCCACTTTGTTCTCTTCTAAATCAAACAATAAGTGGAAGACTCTCAAGCTTAGTCACCCAGGTCATGACATAAAGGTCAATTTGATCTCTCTCTTCACTTCCTTCCACCCTGCAGGGAGTCCTCTGCTTTTGGAAGGATAGACACATTGCAGGGCAACACTGCAGGGCCCATTGGCATCCTGAGTCGCCCCCAGCTTCCCCTCAGGCCTTCCGAGTCGCCCCCCAGGAAGGCAGCAAGCGCTGAGCCAGGGGGCAAGGCTTTCCTCCTCCACATGACCAGGTATGGCGGAGAGAGCCCACTCCACAGTGTCTGGTCCCACTTCCCTCAGAGTTAATTCTTATTCACTCTCTTCCCAAATGTTGATTAGAGTTTATCCACTATGCTCCCAGCATTACAGCTTTTTTGTGCAGGTAAATCAGGTAATTCTTCTCAGAAGCTGCAGCTTCCTGCTGAGTCGCATCCTCTCTCCTGCCTCCTGACGAATGCCCTGATGAAAAGTGCTGCTCATGGTACGTCCAGTTAATATGTGATTTCTCCAGCTGAGCTCATTTGTCTGAGGGATATTTCCATCAGTTACAATCGAATCCTGAAACATTTTCACGGTGGTATGCTGCAGTCTCCTTGAGCATGAGAAGGACTTACTTTTAAAAGCTCTGTATTTTCCCCAAAAGGAGAAAGCCTCCCTCCAAATGAGCAAAATTCAGCAGGTCTGGCACAGTTAACCTTGATCCTCCTAGCTGCTGTCCGATTGCTGCTTCTAGCCCAGCCTCCTTTCTGTTTTTTAACGTGGCCTCTTTTTTATGTTCACTTATTTTATTACTTGAAAGAAAACAGCAGGACCTGGAAACTCTAGCCCAGTCATGCTCCTGGACTCTTGTCTTGCCCTGTGGTCTCTTTTGATCTAAATTCCTTTCTCGCTATTACAAATGTGGCAGCTGAGAAGCCCAGGGAATCTGAAACAAACCAAGGGTTTGTATGAGGGTGTGTATGTAAGTATGGGGAGTAAGGTATGTCGCACGCACGTATCACTGCCTGAGCTCACGTTGGCTACATTTGCAGGTATTGCAGCCTCCATCTCCAAACAGAGATGTATGTTAAGGTCATATGGAACTGTGAGTTCCTACATTTAATTGCAACATATGGTGAGTTACAACATGCTTCAGTGCTGGTTTGAACACTTGTGAAGTAATTGGAGGATTGTCCATTCTTAGATATTTAATTGCCTCATGGCTGCAGAGGAGGTACTGCCACAAGCTGGTTTTCCAATGAAAGGCCACACCTGAGGATGCTATAGTCTAGGCTGGCCTGCTTTTCTTGGGCAAAGACAACATGAACTCCAGCCTGACTTTGTAACATGCTGCTTTTTCATCTGTATTTTTTGTTTCCTTGACTGGTTCTTAAAAGAAAAAGTCAAATTTTAAAGGAAATGGCATTTAAATGAGAAATTGGCCTCACACTATTCAGTTAGGGAGGGCATATATGGCATTCTAGCAATGACAATCATGTACAC
>NW_012143856.1:6688413-6689733 GCF_000956105.1 Propithecus coquereli | reverse complement strand
TGACGCCACAGCACTCACTCTAGCCCAGGCAACAGAGTGAGACTCTGTCTCAAAAAAAAAAAAAAACAGAGTCCAAGTAATAGAAACATTGACAATGTAAATAGTTAGAAAATGGAAATGGGACAAGGACAAAGATGGAGAAAAAAATATGGGGCATTAGTTTTCTCATTTTAGATGATCGTGAATCTACTTCTAAAGTTGGTAGACCAAGAAATAAATATTAATTTGTTTAAACCTCTCAGTGCCTCAGTTTTGTTTCTTGAAAAACTGAGTTGATAATATATGTCCTACTTACCTCACATCAACTTAGCCAGAAATGTCAAATAATATTAAAGGCATGTGAACACTTGATATAAAAGCAGCATTGGAATATGAAGTGTTTTTACCGTCCAAGTGTGTGGCTTCCATAGACTTTTGACCATTTGCTTATGCATCCTAACTGCAAATCATCAAAGCAGATTTAATGTATCAACTACTTTCATCAGCTTTCTGCCCTGCATAGTTCTACGGTTTGCATCCCACGTAGAATCGTAGGCTTTCAACGTTGGAAAAGCTCAGAGATTGCTGAGTTCACCTTCCTCATTTCACAGGTGAAGAAATTGAGGCCACACAAAGTTAAGTGACTTGGTAAAGTTGAACAGCTCTTCAATGACAGAGACAGGCTAGGACCTCAGTGTCCTGAATCCTGGGGCAATGCTTTTCTGTTACACAGACAAATAAAATAAAAATTCCAGAAAATAAATTGAGTCTATATGACTTCAGAAAGAAAGGTAGAACCCTGTAATTTCATATGATTGGGGAGAGTGTTCTGGGATAAATAAATACATCCCTAACTTGTATAGGTTTACTCTGTAACTGATATGCTGTTCCAACTGACTTATTAATAATATTATGTACGATTCATCCATTTACTTGTTTTATTTGCTAGTGTAGCCTTGTCAACTGGATTTTAAAGTTCTAATGGGTAGTTCTACGTCTCTTAGTACCTTTTTGTTTTTCAGAGTCATGAGGCTGTATTAAGCATTCAAGAAAAATGTGACTGATTGTTTCTTCCTGTTTTTATTTTTGTGTTTGAAGTAATTTCAAACTTACAGAAAAGTTTCAAGAACAGTACAAAGAACACCTGAACACTCGTTACTCAGATTTACCAAGTTTTAATATTTGCTTTATCTGTCTCATTTATCTATATCCATCTATTAAATATGTATTATACATTTTAAAAATGTAAATTCTTCTCTGAACCACATAAAAATAGGTTCCACACATCATGCCTCTTTATTCCATAATATTTCAGTTTATATTTCCTAAGAACAATATTTT
>NW_012143856.1:6671547-6688108 GCF_000956105.1 Propithecus coquereli | reverse complement strand
AAACCATCCACCCACCTTTGCCTCCCAGAGTGCTAGGATTACAGATGTGAGCCACCGCGCCGGGCCTTGGGCTCTGTTTTTGATGGTTGATTATTCTATATTTTGCCAATAGGTTGACTAAAACATTTTTTTCGTAAAAAGATTTTATGCTATTATAATAATGAGACTATTATTATTTAAGGCAAAAAGCAGCATGATTAGACCCATAAAGAAGGAGATATAACCCTGTGTTAATGAACCTGTAGTACTTGAACAGTATTTCAAGTGTCAAGGTCAAAATGATTCTTTTCTTCAATTTATCTAAATATCACATAATATTATAGTTTGTTTTATATTTAAACCATGATTTCTTTATATACCCTTTCAGGGATTTGAATTTTTAATTAACGTTCTTTTTCTGTGGACAGAATTATAACATGCCTTCAGCTTTCATCTTGTCAAAGATCATCCAGTTCCATAATAAGAATATTTCCTGAAGGGATATTTTTACTTGAAGACTTATTCTTCAGAGTCCTCCGATTTCTTATTACTATTTGGACTGTTGATATTCTAAGCTTGCCGAACGGCTCTTATCCAACAATTATTTTTCATGGATTTCTAGGTCAAGTTCACTTTTTTCTTGGCTGCCATGATCTTCTTTGTCTTGAATTACTTTTTATTTTTGTTCTAGTACTTCCCTAAGTAATTGTTTTGTTGTTTGTTTTTTTTTTTGTTTCCCAGAAAGCATACATGGGAGGTAAAATCTCTAAGCACTTACATGTTTAAAAATGTCTTTTGGACTTGAAAAATAATTTAGATAGGTATACGATTCTAGTTTCAAAAGAATGTTCCCTCAGAACTGTTAAAGCATTTTCCATGATATTCTCAGCAACCAGTTTTGCTGAGGAGACTGACACCAGTCAGATTCTCATTTCTTTGCAGATAATTTGTTTCTTCTCTCAAAACGTTTTCAGGCTCTTACCTTTTCACATAGCGAAGTTTCAGAAAAGGTGCCTAGGAGTGGCTTCCTTTGTTCATGTATCATTTGGTGATCTCCTTAAGCTAAATCACTCATTTAGTCAACAAAAACAGAGGACACTAGTTATATGCCAGGTACCACACGGCCAGGCCTTGGCCCTTCGTAGGCATGTTGTTCAACTTCGTAAGAGACTACCTCTTTGGTGTTAGTTTAATTAGGCAGACATATCACTCCTGCATGTGGGAGTGGAGAATGGGGTGAAGGTGGACTTGTGAAGGTTTTCTGTAGATGTTAAACTGATATCCTTGGTTTCTGCCTAACTTTCCCCTGGCAGTCTTGCCAATTTCAAGCTTTGAACTTCCAGCTTTCTTCTGTTTTAATTTCTTGGTTGTAGATTTTTTGGCTTCAGCTTATAACTACAAATCTAATTTTTACTGAGCAGCATTCCAGCAACGCTCCTAAGTGCTTAGATTGTGTGTCAGCTTGGCCAATCCACACAACAACCTTACAAAGTAGGTCCTATAATTACCCACATTTCATAATGAGGAAACAGAGTTATTGAATATCATATAGCTCATGATTGGCTGAGCTGACATTTGAATCCAGGCAGTCTATGACCCCATCCTCCACTTGTCTTGGAGAAATATATGTAAACTAATTTAATTCCATTATCCTGGGATTTATTATGAATTTATTCCTCTCTCTCTGTATATATTTTTTTAAAAACAAGCATTTCAGTGGATGTGAGGTGGAGAGGTCAAGAAGGAAGGGCGCGTGTTCTGTCTGCGATGTTTGACTGAAATCCACCCATAATTTCTGCATGCTAAATTCACCAAGGCCAAACCTGAGTATAAGCAGTTGCTTATGCTGTGCGGTTTTACGACATAATGGCAGACAATGAATAGCCAGAGGCTTACTTTTAGAGGTCTCAGATTGTTGTGGTCACTCTTCCCATTGCTTTAACTACCTCCTACTGCCTGAGCTGGAACAACCTCTTACTGGTAGAACCTAATGATGCAGCTTAACTCTCCTATTCCCTGCCATGCTCATTTCTCTGATTGAACTGGTCTAGGTGGGGCATGTGGATGGAAGGAAGTAGGCAACCACGGGAAAGCAGCACTGGGGCCGAAGGGAGGAAAGAGCGAGGAATGAAATGTGTATGGGAAGCTGGGTTTGGCTCCCGCTTTCTGCTAATTTCTGAATGTCTATAATTTGTCATGTGTTGTTCCAGGTGTTCTATGTATATCATTCTATTTAACTTTCATAATGATCCTGTAGCAAAGGTATTATACCCATTTTATAGATGGGGACTTTAAGGCTCAGAGAGGTTAAGAAATTTGCCCAAAGTTACACAGGCAGTATGTTCATCTGACTTTAAAACCCACGTCAATTCCAATCTGCCATGATGCCTCTTGACTCCCTAGGACAGTATTTGGAATGGAGCTGCTGTTTGTGCACGTTCACTGTCCCTCCCTCTCTCTCTCTCTCTTTCTCTCACTACACTCACAAACACACACACACATGAATTAACTAATCTCACCAATAGTTGCCGAGTAGTTATGTACCAGATATTTGATAGGGTCAAGTGATTGATACACTCTCTTCCATGAGTCAAATCGTGCCTCTTAAACACACTTTGATGCAACTTTCTAAGGAGCAGGGGTGGGGGAGATAGTGCAGAATCTGTGTTCAGCTAGGTGGCTGCCCATAGATCAGGACTGGAGCCCTTTCTTGTCTGCCACTGTACCTGGAATTCTGATTCTGGAGCTCAGTTCCTTTGAGGTGAGATATTTTGCCATATTAAGAAGCAAACCACTTTGTTAGTAGTCTTTATCACCTTATTGTGAATTCAATTTATGGGATTTAATTTAATTTAAATGATAGTGTAATAGATCACAAAATGGTCACAAATTACTTATATCCCTTATGTATGCCCCCTTGCAATGGGATTTTTTGTTATGCTTCCCACCAAAGGCTGAGTATATTTCTCTGGCCTTTAATCCTAGGCTTGGACAGGTAACTTGCTTTGGCCAATGGGACATTAGGCAATGTGACACAGGCTGGGTGTGATGTCCCACATCTATAGTCCCAGCTACTTAGAAAGCTGACGCTGGAAGATTGCTTGAGCCCAGGAGTTCAAAGCCAGCCTGGGCAACATAGTGAGATCCCATCTCAATAAATTATGGTTTCAGGGGCTTGAAAAGTGCTTGCACATAGGGTTTGCCTTCTGCTGCTGAAAATCTTTCTGCTACCATGTGAACTAGCCTTCTCCAGGATGAGAGCACATGGAAGAAAGGCCTTAAACACTACAGTTATCCCAGCTATTGCCTCAAATGTGAGAGGGAAGCCATTTTAGATCATGCAGCTTGAAATCCAGATGTCTAATGTAGAAGAACCATCACCCACATAATTGTGAGAAATCATAAACGATTGTTGTCTTAAGTTACCAAGTTTCGCTATGTTGTTTGGTGAGGCAGAGTCTAACCGACATACATAGCTTGTTGAGGTAGGTTAGGGAAGGGAAAGTAATGCAGGAAGGGAAAAGGACTGAGTAGAAAGGACCTTGATTATTGTTTGTGCAACAAAAGGGCCTGAATATTTGGGTAGAGGCAGGGGGACCTCTAAGGAGAGAGGCAAAAATGAAGGAAGGAAACAAACCTGTAAAAACGTTCACTCTTTCTCACGATTGACCTTCGCGTAACTCCAAGAAGAAACATTTAGAATGTCAGCACTTTATCCCAGGTCAGGGTTTTGCTGTAATTTGGACAATCCAAAAGTGATCTGACACTTTTGTTTACTTTTAATTTAATGGTCCAGAAGAAGAAATAATTTCTCAATAGAGTCATTTGAGTTTCACATTGACAAGAACTCTGAGTCTAAATATAGCCATTTTCTGAAACTTTGAAACAGCAGAAGTAGAAGCCACCTCAATTTGTCCTCTGTACACTCCTGCCATATTGGTTTAACATTGTACTGTGTTAAAGAACATCGGACCCTAACGGTCCAATTCAGTATCACATCTTCATTTGGGTAATATGTTTTCTCCCTCCTCTGCCCTTCAGATATAATGCTTTCTCTTTCTTCTGCAATGTAAATGATTCATTTTTTTATCTGGTTATTCAAATGGATGTCTGTCATTGTCTTCAGAGACTTTAAGCTTTCTGAGGGCAGAGACCTTGTTTATTATTCATTCATCCTTTCATTAATTTATTCATGCAGGAGATGTTTATTGTGTAAAGATGGTTCATCCCTGATTTCAAGGCTCTTATTATATAAGTAGAAGAGAAAAAAATATAAATCAGTTTTTAAAGCATGTGCTAATGTTAGTATTGAGTATTTACAAAATGTCGTGTGAGCGCAGAGAAGAAAGAGGAGAATTGGTTTAACTCACGCACCTGTATTCTGACTATCTTTCTGCTCCTTCACTTGACTTCCTAAAATCCAGTGCACTCCCTGTAGCCAGAGTGATTTATTAATATATATTAGATTGTATCAATTCTCTGCTTAAAATTTTGAATTTAAACCTCTTATTGTTCTTAAGAATACAAAGCCAACAGGATCTGGTCCCTGACTGTATCACAATCATGCTGGATCCTTTCAGTTCTTTGTGAACCATAAGTTACTCTCTAGGCTTAGTACCTTTGAACCAGTGATTCCTGCTGCCAAAATGCTATTCCTCCTATCTCTACATGATTGTTACGCCAAAAAAATTATGTTGCACCTAATGTAAGTAATCATCCAGTCACTGGCTGTCATATGACCCTGCATGACACTAGCCATCTTTTGTTAGTCTTTTTTTCCCATCTCCTTCTCTTTCCTTCCTCTCTCTGTGTTTCTTTCCTTCTTTGCTTCCTTGTTCCATTCCTCCTTTCCCTCTCTTCCCCACTATTTCTTTTTTTCTCTCTCTCTCTCTCTTTTAGAGAATAGGGTCTTGCTCTCTTGCCCAGGCTAGAGTGTAGTGGCATAGCTCACTACAGCCTCCAACTTTTGGGTTAAAGCCATCCTCCTGCCTCAGACTCCCAAGTAGCTGGACTAAAGGTGTGTGCCAACATGCCTTGCTAACTTTAAAAAACGAGGTCTCACTATGTTGCCCAGGATGGTCTCGAACTCCTGGCCTCAAGCAATCTCCCCACTTCAGCCTCCCAAAGTGCTTTGATTACAGGTGTGAGACACCATACCTGGCCCATTCTTTGTTTTTGCTTTCTTAAGTTTCATTTCCATTCCTCTGTCTCTATTTCTGCACCAGAATACACCCTCCATCAGAACAATAGCTTGTTCTTCCCACCTTCATGTTTGTCCCATAACTGGTGTTCAGTAAATACTCCTTAAGTACATGAGCAGATAGATAGAAGAATACTGAGTGCTAGAGGATTTGTAGGTACACACTAGGTAGAATAGAAGGAAATGGCTTTTTAGACAGAGAAACAGCACCATATTCAAAGACATGAGACAATGAACAAGTACATTAGAATTATCTTGGCATGGCCGGAACACAAGGTTTGGGTTGAGTGTTTGGGGAGAGCAGGAAAATAAAAGGAGGTGAGAATTGAAAGATAGCCTCTCTATCTCTCTCTCTTTCTCTCTCTCTCTCACACACACACACACACACACACACACACACACACATGCACACACACACCCATAAATGGTTTTTTCACCTAAGACCTAGTTTCTTCATTGACACACAATAAGGCAGACTTTTGCTACTTTGTGACATTGCTACCCCATGGGAAGAGAATGAAATGGACTTGACAAAAAATGCTGACTTATTTGGTCTGTTTTTTTTTTTTTTTTTTTTTTTGAGACAGAGTCTCACTTTGTTGCCCGGGCTAGAGTGCCGTGGCGTCAGCCTAGCTCACAGCAACCTCAAACTCCTGGGCTCAAGTGATCCTTCTGCCTCAGCCTCCCAAGTAGCTGGGACTACAGGCATGCGCCACCACGCCCGGCTAATTTTTTCTATATATTTTTAGTTGTCCAATTAATTTCTTTCTATTTTTAGTAGAGACGGGGTCTCGCTCTCAGGCTGGTCTCGAACTCCTGAGCTCAAACAATCCGCCTGCCTCGGCCTCCCAGAGTGCTAGGATTATAGGCGTGAGCCACCGCGCCCGGCCTTATTTGGTCTGTTTTAACAACTCCTTGCAGAGTTTTGACTTTTAATAGGGGTTTTTTTTTTTTAGTTTTATGAATGAATTGGAAATAGATTACTGACTCTGGCCAAATGCAGGAAACACATAGATCATCATTTTGTACCATTTATTCATTTGACTCTTACAAGAAATGACTGCAAGCAGCAGCATCATTTATGATTTTTTTTGTTTCTGCTTTATTTATTTATTATTTGTGAGGTTTAAAAACAATTTTGGGCATCTGAAGAGGCTTTCATTCACTTTGATAGCCTCTTCATCTGTAAAATGGGGACAATAAAAATGTGTATCTGAAAGAGTAGTTTTAAGATGTAAATGCATAAAATGCTTAGCGCAGTATGTGGGGTAATAATTGTTAGCCTTCGTCATCATCATCATCACCATCATTTGCTGCTCACATGAGGAGAAACATGTTGTAACTTTATTGAAGGAATTTTACACTAGGTTCAATTTCATTTTTAAAAACTATACAGAGGACAGAATATGTCAGGGATATACTGAAAAAAGGCGACATGAAATCTCAATAGAAAAAGTATTATGTAGGATAGAGAATGTGCTTTCCCTACGGCAGGGCCCTGACGTGTTAGTCCATTTTGAAAGCTGATTGCAGTTGCCCTGTCTCTGACTCTTGGCCTGAGCCCTTCCCACCAAGACTCTAGGCTAGTTGCAGCCTGTGGTTCTGCAACTCAGCTCTTTGGGAGGGCAGGAAGGAAGGGTGGATCTGCTTGAGATTTCCTGTCTCGCTGTGAGTCACTGATACAGAGCACTTTTCTTGCACTTTTCTGCCTACCATCCGGAGAGCAGGAATGCGGCAGCTGAAGTCAAACCGGAACCATTGCGCTGCTCTGTGTCACGCTGGCCACTCTCATGGCCTTAACAAGCATGGTCTGAACCTCTTTGGGGGGCACTCCTCTCCCCATTGAGCAAGACACCAAACGAAGGGCTCTCCATCACCCTCTGTGAGAAGATAATGAAACTTATGACAAAGAACATCCTTACTTATCATTTAGGTCCAGTGGAAAAGGAGACTTTTTTGAAGACAGGAGACACAATCTCCAGTTCTCACTCAGCTGGGAAAGATTGTAAGCCTGTCTCACACCTTCTTCCCTTCCATTCCCTGCCTACCTGTATTGCAAACAAATTGAAGTTGAATATGGGGTTTTGAGATTCCTATAAGTAAATGTCTTGTGAATAAACATTTAGAGGTAATTCTTACTTGCAGAGTATAAAGTGGAAAGAATCAATCTTTGTACAGGAATTCTGTCCAAAAGGAATGTTGAAAGCTATACTACCTAACTTCTAAGCCTGCTGGGAGGATCAATAATAATAATAATGATGATAATAATAGCCACTGCACACTCATTTTACACTAGATATTATACTCCACATACATTTTTGCTAATCATCACAACAACCCTCACAAGCTCTCCATTTTACCAGCTGTCTTGAAATGGTATGATGTATGTGACAGAGCTTTGAAAATCTTAGTCATTAAATAAAGGTAAGTATATAACTAACTTACTGGTAAATGTTCCAGATATAATATTTTATTTAGCTTACAAAGAACATAAGCTCTGGAGTAAAACTGAACTGGGTTCAAATAAAATTTTTCGCCCCTTTATATCTGTAGGACTACTGCCAAGTTACTTCTCTGCGCCTTAATTTCTTCCCATGTAAAATGAGTGTAATAGCAGCTACCTTTTGGGACTGTGACATTCACAAGGATTGTGCGTGAAAACCACCCAACTCTGCGTTTGACACAGAAGATTCACCACAAATATGGACTTCCTTCTTTTATCCATTTTCCTTAGAGATAATAGAACCTAATCAAAGACCTTTAGAATCATTAATTAGGTCTTTGATCATTTTTCAGAGTGCCTGCAGAAATGCTGAGGAAGAGGAAGGATGGGCAGAAGAATAAGAAATAATGGAACGTTATAGATGAGGCAGTCTGTTGCCTATGAGGAGAATCATCTGATTGTTCTCATAAAGCATTCGAAAGTAGCTGTTTGTGTTAGAGACATGAAAATCATGCTTTAAAGTTGCAATGAAAGAGAAATTATTAAGAATGCATTTTATTTTCTTTAACACTGATCACAACAATATAAACACCATGATTCTAGGGCTTTGGTAGGAAAGTTGCAATGAATTTAGCTGTGATTATGAATGAATTTAAATTGCCAGTCATTAAGCAGCTACCTCAGATAACCAGAAACATGGACTCTGATAGCATGTATTCATTATAGCAGAGAGATTAAGTTGTAAAATGGTCGCTGTGGTGCATTAGAGAATTAGATATTTTTCAATATTTTTATTTTGTTCACTCAGTTAGACTTTCCCTTTTATCCATGAAATCTGGGTCCGCTCTCAAGATGGTAATTATTTTCTTAAGCAAGTAGCTCCTTTTCTCAGTTGCTCCCTAACTTTATGCCTCAGAGTAGAAAATAATAATAGTAATTTTTTAATATCAGTACAAGATGCCTTCAATACACTTTGTGAAATTTGGGAAATTTTATGAATGTGGAGTTTGTTAGCACATTTAAAAGACGACTTGGGCTGACAAACGTCTTGAGAACTATCTCAGCAAATACTTTGACACCACTCTGGTATATTCACGAAGCATTACAGTTTTCTATTCAGGCAAACTTTTTGTAGACTCAAGCACCACATTATTAAATTAGGTCTAGAGACTTAGTAAAGTAAGCATTCTTTTTCACAGTTTGGGGAGCTTAAAATCCAGGATATCTAATTATACTTGCACAACTAAAAATAAAATATACCTTGCAAAGAAAAAATACAAAGACCAGAATAATCATCCTTAACTAATAATAAACATTTTACTACAAGGTCTTCATTTTCTTTCACAGTATCTCCCAACAAAATTCTTATTCTATCTGTACCGACATTCTCTACTACTGTCCTAGCTTTAGTTACAGGTGCTGTGTTAGTCCATTTTGTTTTGCTATAAAGAATATCTGAGACTTGGTAATTTATAAGAAAAGAGGTTTACTTAGCTCATTATTCTGCAGTCTGGGAAGTTCAAGTCACCTGCATCTGGTGGCTTCTGGTGAGGGCCTCCTGCTGTGTCAAAATAGGGTGAAAGATGAACCAGGCATGTGCAAAAAGGAGCACCACCTGGCTTTATAACAACCAGCTCCCTTGGGAACTAATCCATTCCAGCAAGAACTAACCGAGTCTTTTGAGAAAGACATTAATCCATATAAATGAACTAATCACCTCTGAAAGGCAGTACCTCCCAACACCGTCACATTGGGGACCAAGCTTCAACATGAATTTTGGTGGGGACAAACCGTATTCAAACCATAACAGGTGATAAATAGAAAATTATCTGATAACTTGAGTAAATGGCCCTGGTAATTGTCTTGAATGTTATGGTTTTAGGGGCTGAGAGAGTTGTATTTCTCCATGGTAGTTGACATTTATTAAGTAAATATTTGATAAATAGTTTAAAAGGTACTATCTAGAAATATGAGTCCATATCTTTAGAAAGGATAGAGAGGGATAAAAGGAAATTTAGTGTCTCGCTCTTCTTTTAGAAGCAAGATCTTTGTTTACAAGATCTTTGTAGAACCAAGTTTAACTAATGGCAACAGTGTTTGTTGTAGCTTTTATTATTCATGGATGTCCTGGGGATATAACTTAAAAAGTATTTTAATGCTACTAATATTGCTAAGCTTAACATGAATTTTTCAATCATGAAAGAGAATTTTCGACTTTAGTTCCTTATGACAGAATTATTCTTGGACTAAACTGTAAGCTGTTCTTTCTTTTTTTTTCATATTTAGTTATTTGATATCCTTGATCCACACAATGTAGGACCCACGTCTAGGGAACAGAAATTTGGTGGTGAGTCTTATGGAAAATAAACTTGAATGTTTTTCAGGGAAAGGAATTTAGCAGCGACGATGTGAAATAGGCAAACTCACTGTGCCTCGTCTCCAAGAAATATTTCCCTCCTTTCCCCTTTATCTTCCACCTATTACATAAACTAAATCTAGAGAGGTTTGTCATTTTTAAAATAATTATATTTAACTATATATATAAGAAGCAACAAAGGCTAATCTCAAACAGTAAATTTGTTTCTTCTACTGGTTTTCATTATAAAATTAGAATTTCTCCCTTTAAGTCACTAAATTTGCAGTTGAAACTTTCGTTGGGGGAGTTAAGAAGTCAGGAAAATCTGGGCCACGGCAGACCTGGCAGACCTGGTAGAACTTAGAGAATTGTAGTTCCCACTTAGATCTTGAACTCAGAATCTCCCTTCGCTGATTTGCTATTTTAACCCAAAAATCCTTCTCCCCAGAGTGAACCCTCACTCCATTCACAAATGCTCCAGCTCTGCTTGACTTTCTGATTGCACAGGTACAGTGTTGATCCAAATAGGCTTCTTGTCCTTCTATGACAGATCAACATCCGGACACAGTGGTTTTCATATTTAATGTTCATTAAAACTGCCCGGAGCCAGGCCCGGTGGCTCACGCCTATAATCCTAGCACTCTGGGAGGCCGAGGCGGGTGGATTGTTTGAGCTCAGGAGTTCGAGACCAGCCTGAGCAAGAGCGAGACCCCGTCTCTACTAAAAATAGAAAGAAATTAATTGGACAACTAAAAATATATAGAAAAAATTAGCCGGGCGTGGTGGCGCATGCCTGTAGTCCCAGCTACTTGGGAGGCTGAGGCAGAAGGGTTGCTTGAGCCCAGGAGTTTGAGGTTGCTGTGAGCTAGGCTGATGCCACAGTACTCTAGCTCGGACAAAAGAGTGAGACTCTGTCTCAAAAAAAAAAAAAAAAAACCAAAACTGCCTGGAGACCTTGTTAAAACACAGCTTGCTGGGGCCCCACTCCCAGAGTTACTGATTCATTAGGTCTGGGGCAGTATCTGCGAAGTAGCATTTCTAGCAAATTCTCAGGTGATGTTAATGCTGCTATACTGAAAACTCCACTTGAGAACCACTACGTGTGATGCAAAGAGCTCATACGCAGAAGTTAAAAATCTAGACTTCATATGCTTTTATAACTTCCTGCCACTAAAATACTTACATTATGACCTCCATGCCTAGTTTCCTCACATGTAAAACAAAATTGAGCTGGTAAACCCTTTCTCAGTATAGGCACAACTTGTTTTATCATTGTGTTGCTTTTTGCAGACACTATGTTTTTTTTTTAACACGTTGAAAGTTTGCGGCAACCGTCCATCAAGCAAGTCTATCAGTCTGTGCCGTTTTTCCTACAGCATGTGCTCACTTGTATCTATGTCCCATTTTGGTAATTCTTATAATACTTCAAACTTTTTCATTATTGTCTGTTGTGTTGATCTGTGATCTTTGATGTCACCATTGTAATTGTTTTGGGGAGCCATGAACCTCACCCATACAAGACAGCAAACTTAATTGATAAAGGTTATGTGTGTTCTGATTGTTCTAGTGACTATCCGTTTCCCTGTCTCTCTCCCTTTCCTCAGGCTTCTCTACTCCCCGAGACACGCCAATATTGAAATTAGACCAGTTAGTAGCCCTACAATGGCCTCTAAGTGTTCAAGTAAAAGGAATATCTCTCATTTGAAATCAAAAGCTAGAATTGATTTAGCGAGGAAGGCATGCCTAAAGCTGAGATAGGCCGAAAGCTAGGCCTCTGGTGCCAACAGTGAGCCAAGCTGTGAATGCAAAGGAAAAGCTCTTGAAGGAAGTTAAAGGTGCTACTCTTGTGAACACATGAATGGTAAGAAAGCAAAACAGCCTTATTGCCGATATGGAGAAAGTTTTATCAGTCTAATTAGAAGATGAAACTAGCCATAACATTCCCTTGAGCTAAAGCCCAATCCAGAATAAGGCCCCAGGTCTCCTCAATTCTATGCAGGCTGAGAGAGGTGAGAAAGCTACAGAAGAAAAGCAAAGCTAGCAGAAGTTGGTTCATGAGGTTTTGAGGAAAGAAACTGTCTCTGTAACATAAAAGTACAAGGTAAAGCAGCAAGTGCTCGTATAGAAACTGTAGCAAGTTATCCAGAAGATCTAGCTTAGATCATTGATGAAGGTGGCTACACTAAACAACAGATTTTCAAGGTAGAAAAAACAGCCCTATATTGAGAGAAGATGCTATCTAAGACCTTTATAGGTAAAGAGGAAAAGTCAATGCTTGGCTTCAAAACTTCAAAGGACAGGCTGACTCTCTTGTTTGGGGCTAATGTAGCTGCTGACTTTAAGTTGAAGCCAGTGCTCATTTACCATTCTAAAAATTCTAAGGCTCTTAAGAATTATGCTAAATATAGTCTGCCTATGCTCTATAAATGGAACAACAAAGCCTGGATGACAGAATGTCTGTTTACAGCATGGTTTACTGAATATTTTAAGCTCACTCTTGAGACCTACTACTCCAAAAAAAAAGATTCCTTTCACAATATTACTGCTCATTGACAATGCATCTGGTCACCCAAGAGCTCTGATGGAGATGTTTAAGGAGATGAATATTGTTTTTATGTTTGCTAACACAACATACATTCTGCAGCCCGCAGATCAAGGAGAAATCTTAACTTTCAAGTCTTATTATTTAAGAAATACATTTTATAAGGCTATAGCTGCTATAGGGAGTGATTCTTCTGATGAATCTGGAAAAACTAAACTGAAAACCTTCTGGAAAGGATTCACCATTCTAAATGCCATTAAAAACATTCGTGATTCTTGGGAGGAAGTCAAAATACCAACATTAATAGGAGTTTTAGAGAAGTTGATTTCAACACTCACGGATGATTTTGAGGGGTTCAAGATATCAGGGAAGTAACTACAGATGTGATAGAAACAGCAAGAGAACTAGAGTTATATGTGGAGACTGAAAATGTGACTGAATTGCTGCAATCACATCATAAAACTTCAACAGATGAGGACTTGCTTCTTATGGATGAGCAAAGAACATGCTTTCTTGAGATGGAAACTACTCCTGGTGAAAATGCTGTGAACACTGTCAAAATGACAACAAAGGATTTAGAATGTTACATAAACTTAGTTGATAAAGGAGTAACACGGTTTTGAGATGATCAAAGTTGATTTTGAAAAAAATTCTACTGTGGCTAAAATGCTATCAAACAGCATCATATACTACAGAGAAATCTTTTGCGAAAAGAAGAGTCAATTGATGCAGCAACCCTCTCTGCTGTCTTATTTTAAGAAATTGCCACAGCCACCCTAACTTTTAGCAACCACCACTCTGATGAGCCAATGGCCATCAACATCAAGGCAAGACCCTCCACCAAAAAGAAGATTATAACTCACTGAAGGCACAGATGATCATTAGCATTTTTCAGTAATAAAATACGTTTTAATTAAGGTAAGTAAATTTTTTTAGATACAATGTTATTGCACTTTAATAGACTACAATATAGTGTAAACCTAACTTTTATATGCACCGAGAAAGCAAAAATTTCATGTGACTTATTTTATTGTGCACTTTATTGAGATGATCTGGGACCGAACCTGCATTATCTGTTCAATGATTTTTCTGTGTCTCTCACTTATGTCATTGATTCATGGCACAATCCCAGCAGTAAAACAGACTTATTCCAGCAGTCATTCCAAGTTATGAATCTCTCCTCTGAGGATATATCCCAGTTTCATTGCATGTGTTAGAGGGGGTGGTAGTTAGAAAAAGCATCTCAGTTATTTCTAAGTATGAAAGAAAATACTTTACAATAAAATGCTTAGATCAAAGCTGCCCACATGGCATGCAAGAATGGATTGTAAGTATGCTGAGATACGGGTTTCTTTGGACCTGAACCAGCCAGCACCCACAGGCAGTCCATCTTCAGAAGTGTCCCTTTACCCCAGCATGCCGTAATTACAACTGTAATCTTTTTGATATGACAAAATTTGGGAAGCATTATTAGGTTAAGTAAAACTACTTTGTTTTTTCATCTGTTCTGTAGTTCTGATATTTTTCATATCAAATTTATTTAGGAATGAGGGCAGCTATATGAAAAAATGTGATTGTGGTATGCTAACTTAGTTTTAAAATGTCCCCTGAAATACTGGTGCCATTCTTGCTGTGTTTTACTTTGATGCACGAATTTAATAGGGTATGGGAGAGATGGTTTGATTTCTCCAAATCCACCTGAGAGAGAGAGCTCTTGTGTCCAGCACTGGATATTTTTTTAAAAATCTGTCAGTCACACACTGGGCTTTACACAATATGTAATAAGGAATTGATGGTTGGTGATTGACAGGAAGTAGGGCTCCTTTATGTGTGTGATGTTCAGTAGCTGGATATTTGGCGATGCAGAATGGGGAGCAATGGTGCTGAGCTCCTTGGGTGGGACTTTCAAATTTCCTGAAAGCAAAAGAAAGGCTACCACCTGGATTGGACTCTTCATTGGAAATACCATAGAACTCTGGATAGGGGCTGGATATATCCTACTGGATCCTTAGGGACCAGAAGGGTGCTTGGAACAAGATGGGTGCTCAGAACGTGTCTTTGAATAGCTTTTAAGGATAGCTTGGCAAAGATAATTAGGTTCCAATTTACTGTTTAGGAACCTATATTATTTACTTTGCATAGACAAGAAGCCACACAATGAAAAATGTTGTGGAATAGAAAGAAACATTTTACTCTACAAACTAAGTAGACCTATTCTAACCAGTTCTGCCTCTTCAACTCATTTTAACGTGTTTTCTAGATGATCTTATTTCTGATTGCTTTTAGAAAAAAATGTCATTCTGTTATCTTGACAACTAATTGGTCTTCAAATGTTTGTACCCCACCTTTTTATATAGTAAATGTATAGCAAGCCTTCTACTTGCTAAAGCATTGTCTAATTTATTGCTCATGAAATAGCTAACACTGATTCGTAGGCTCCTAAGAGAGCTGCTGTCCACCACCAATTGCCTTGTCCACCATGAAAAACTTATGTTAAAGCTCCATAGCATTTCATATTGGATCAAAAATGGTTTTCACACAAACATGAACAAAACTAATTCATAAAAACTTACATTTTGGTGGTAGTAACTAAAAAATATAAGGGTAGCATAATGCATAGAATTTCAAACTGATTTTATCTTCAATTAGTCAATCATTTTTAGCAGGGGGAAAGCGGGTGACAACATTGTGGTTAGTCCTTGCAATATACAGACAAAGTCCAGGGTGGATGTAAGGCTGCCCTAGTTTCCAACTGGAAAAAATTGCTTTGCTGGAGCTCGATTCCGTTTTATATTAATACTTCTCCTTCAAACTTCATTTCTCATTACTGATAATTCTGTTTGACTCTGGTTGGGCACAATTTTGAAATGGCCAACCATGTATTATTTTCATTTAAAGTTGCTTCAGGCTTGGAAGAGTCTGAGGATGTTATTTGACAGGAGAATCCTCCAGATGTACATTCCAACAGACACGGAATTCCTTTCCTTTATTATCCACATCTGCTGTATGTGAGCCAGCCCTCCTATCTTGGAGAGAGACAACCATCAACTATTATTTTGAACATTTCTACTCTGTAGAATACTGTCCTGGTTTTCTTAAGAATATCTGCTGTTATTCTTGAACGTTAAAACGAGTGTACTGTTATATAATATCTCCTTGCTAAGGCACACTGTCACCGTCAACACTATCATCTCCAAAAGCTTCACCTGTCATTTTATAGTACTTCATCTACTGCTTATCTGTTGTACCTTTCAACAGAATTTCCAGCTCCTCAAGGTCAGGGCACATGTCATTCATCTTCCCAGCATCTAATAGAGAACGGCGCATCATGTGGGTATTCAGTAAACAGTTGTTGAGTCATGTTGAATTGAATTAAAAATGTCCACATTCCTGGTGCTAGTCAAGGAAGCAACAGAAAGTACCCCTACTATCTATAGTTTGAGACTTTTGTCACAAGGAAGGATTATCTGATAAACTGAGATTACACGTAAGGAAAAGCCAAAGACCAGTGCAAAATAGTATGTAGAAAAATTAGAAGAAAAACGATTCCCCTTTAATATAGTCCTGTCCCTACTGCAGAAAGGGGATGTTTAGTAAATGTTACAACACCCAGGGTCTCTTGTGATTGTCACATGTACCAGCTGCATAGAGCAAACAGCTTTAAACAATTATTTAAAGACTGAAGTCCTAAAAAAAAAATTCTGTTTACTTCATATCATTTCTTTGATGTGTTTGAGTAAGCTTGTGTATAAAAAATAAAAGTTACTTCTCTAAGTCCATGACTAATTTCTAAATACTAATTCAGTGCTTCAGACACTGGGTTTTACTGCATATTCTCCCCCCTTGTATAAACCTCGTGGTGTCATGTGCAGGAACTAAGACAGGGAGAACAGTGTCTGCTGTCCACTTTAGTAGTGTCACATGGGCTTCCGTGAGTGGGCAGGCCTGGGCTGCCTGTTCTACAACTGTGCCCTCATGTTCCTCCAGCTGATGCTTTTATTAGCTTCTGGCTCTTAAAATCAACTTTTTAATCTCTGTATT
>NW_012143856.1:6656931-6671497 GCF_000956105.1 Propithecus coquereli | reverse complement strand
TCATCTTCAGAGAAAATATTTTATATTTTAATATTCCTCTCCACTCAGCATACTTCTGTGTTATTTCCTAGATTCTCTTCTTCTTCTTGGTCTTCTTGCTAAGTTTCATAGACTCTTAGAACTATGTATCACTAGAATTCTTTGGTTATAAGTAATAGAATCTAATTTTGGATGAGATAAGATAAAGCAAAAAGTGTTACAATTTATGGCACCGATCATAGATTAAAAATAAATATGAAGATCCAGTGTTAAGAAAAGACAAAAACTAGAATAGTTCCAGATATTAATATATAAAGAGTAGGAAGTACTAACCATATTCAGTTCCTGTGTCACTTTATTCAAATTTGAAATTTTAAAAGCATCAGCTTTGCCTAGCTAGTCATATGCCCATATTTTGGCCAAAGGAGGAGATGAAACTGAGGGAAACTCTCCAGAACTATATCTAGAAAGGTCTCTAAAGCAAAATAGCAGTGCTATCACAAGAAGAATGGAAGATTTCTTTGCAGACAAAAGCAAGTTCACCACAGTGCAGAAAACTTTAGAACCATTAGGGAAAAACGTATTCATTTTATTCAGAAATCTACTAATTCCTGAGAGTTAGTCAGCAATTACTTGTAACGTGCTTAGTACTCTGAGTCAGGTGCTATGTTAGGTGTTAGGGAAATAATAATGAAGTTATTGAAGTCAGGACAACAAATTAGGCAAACAGTAGGTGGTCTAGTTTAGTTAGAATATGTTTATAATAGGATTTCTCTAACCAGTACTAAAGTAGGGGAAGAGCTTGTTTAAATAAATAGAAAGTCTGAATCAGGATGCCTTTTTATTTACATGGACCATTCTTCCCATTAACTAAGGACAATACGGTAAACATTGTTTTTGCCTACCGAGTGTTCAAACAGGTCTTTTCCTAAGCAACAGATACAGGGTCTTGCAATTTGGGTAGTACTTAGATTAAATGTTTATCAAGTGAATAACGTTACTTGAATACAAGTTTTTCTCCCTTTTAAGTAAGTGAGTAGTCTCTCTCAAATTGTTTTATGTCATATTATATTACATTAGTTTACATTATTTACTTGAATAGACCCTATCATTTCAACCAACGTTTACTGAGCACCTACTATGTGCTAGCTCCTGGGGATATGTTTCCAGCACTCAGAGAGCTCTCATTTATTCTGGGGGAATGCCCTTCTTTGGAGATAATGGAAAGGCAAACTTTAACCTGGTTTAACTTAGCGTAAGTTTCATAATTTGCCCCTTTATACGTTTTTGTCTTCACGTAGGTCATTTTTCTGCCAGGAATGTTCCACCCCTCCATTTATTAATCTAATAAATATCAACTCATCCTTCATCTTTAAGTTCAAAAGATTCTCTAGTTACAGTTTTCTCTAGCTTACCCTGGAGACTTAAGAGTCTCCCTGTGGCATTTTGTGTCCGTACTTCCGTCTTGTAATTACTGACCTGCCTTCTTCTTCATCTTGCAGGAGCCTAGAACCTCTTTAGCAAATGGCTTCAAGCACCCTTAATATACTGAGAATGCTCAGAGCTATGTCTCCAGATCAGAAATGTTTTGTGATTTCTGGATTTATACAGCAGACTTCGCAGTCAGAATTTCCAGATCTTATCTCATTGATTGTTTTCTTGGAAACCTGTTTCCTCCTCTTGAATTCCTAATCTGGGTGAAAGGTACTTCCTTCTACTTAGTTTTCCAGGATAGAAACCTGAAATCTCCTATGACTTCTCCCTCTCCTTCTTCTTCCACAAAGAATGCAAAGCTGTACCTCAGACCACCAGGATTTTTGTCAGGAGAACTGCACCAGCTTCTGAATTAGAGCCGCTTACCTCTAGTCTAGTCCCTTCTAATTCATCTTCCAAAGAGACAGCAGGAGTAGAATTTACAAAACCAAACCTGTTTCTATAACCGCGTTTTAAAAACATTTCAAAAGCTTCCTGTAATGCTCAGGATAAAGTTCAAGTTCCCCCATTTAACATAAAAAACTCCTCATTAGCTAATCCTTCCCATGAGTCTTCATTAGAAGTGTTGCATGGGATCTATTGAATAATAATATTATTAAAATAGTTAAGCAAAATAGCAGTTTAACCAAAACTGAGCATTGCATACAGTCAGGCCTTGGTTATTTTCTGTAACATATTTGTTTTAAAGCTTTTGTATAAAGATGTATCTGGAAAAACATCAAACACATTACAAAAGAAAAAAATGTGTTTAGAATTTTTTGTTGTATAAGAATGCTTAGGCCATACTATATTGGATCTTTTTTTTCTGTTACCTTGGCTTTTAAAAAAGTAAACTCAATTCTTCAAACATTTGTGGAAATTCCATGGTATGTGATATTTATATTTGTCCTAGAGATAACTGTACCTTCAGAATTGATCTATTAACATATTAATATCTCAGCAACACCCCACCTCCATTTTAAGGGACATACTGAAATAATGAATTCTCAAACCTTATGAGAGAGATCTCCTTCCCATGCAGATGGTGATATTTTGAATGAACACAAGTGTATACAAAAGACCAACAGGGAATAAAATTATACCCATATGAACGCTTCTTTTATCTAAATTATACAAATTGGATTATAAAATAAAGACAGTGGTTTTAGTTTCCTTAGGCTAAATATTCCCTTTTGTAATCTCACTGGCCCTTGCTTAATGAAATAAAAATTTGAAACTCGTCTTTGTTATTTTCTTATAGGCAAATATGTCTTACAATTCACTTAATAGGTCACCATAGTCATTGCCAAAGTTAGATCATTTTATAAAACAGTTATTGTACTAGAAGTTTGGAACTGTTGAGCAAAATGGCAGGGGGAAGGCAGGTTTTGCGGTGCTCATAGATCTGATTAATTGCCACTTTTTCATACACAGCAGGACTGCAAGCAGTGTTTCCCAAAGCATGGTCTGAGAATCACCTGGGAAGGTTATAAATTATGCAGATTCCCAGGCATACACAGCCCTACCAAATCCAGAACCTTTGGGTACAGGGCCTGGAAATCTACAGGTGAACAAGCATCAATATTATGCTTACTAAATCTGAAAGCCACTGACCTTAGACTCACATTTATTAATTAAAAAAATACATGTCATCTTCAGAGAAAATATTTTATATTTTAATATTCCTCTCCACTCAGCATACTTCTGTGTTATTTCCTAGATTCTCTTCTTCTTCTTGGTCTTCTTGCTAAGTTTCATAGACTCTTAGAACTATGTATCACTAGAATTCTTTGGTTATAAGTAATAGAATCTAATTTTGGATGAGATAAGATAAAGCAAAAAGTGTTACAATTTATGGCACCGATCATAGATTAAAAATAAATATGAAGATCCAGTGTTAAGAAAAGACAAAAACTAGAATAGTTCCAGATATTAATATATAAAGAGTAGGAAGTACTAACCATATTCAGTTCCTGTGTCACTTTATTCAAATTTGAAATTTTAAAAGCATCAGCTTTGCCTAGCTAGTCATATGCCCATATTTTGGCCAAAGGAGGAGATGAAACTGAGGGAAACTCTCCAGAACTATATCTAGAAAGGTCTCTAAAGCAAAATAGCAGTGCTATCACAAGAAGAATGGAAGATTTCTTTGCAGACAAAAGCAAGTTCACCACAGTGCAGAAAACTTTAGAACCATTAGGGAAAAACGTATTCATTTTATTCAGAAATCTACTAATTCCTGAGAGTTAGTCAGCAATTACTTGTAACGTGCTTAGTACTCTGAGTCAGGTGCTATGTTAGGTGTTAGGGAAATAATAATGAAGTTATTGAAGTCAGGACAACAAATTAGGCAAACAGTAGGTGGTCTAGTTTAGTTAGAATATGTTTATAATAGGATTTCTCTAACCAGTACTAAAGTAGGGGAAGAGCTTGTTTAAATAAATAGAAAGTCTGAATCAGGATGCCTTTTTATTTACATGGACCATTCTTCCCATTAACTAAGGACAATACGGTAAACATTGTTTTTGCCTACCGAGTGTTCAAACAGGTCTTTTCCTAAGCAACAGATACAGGGTCTTGCAATTTGGGTAGTACTTAGATTAAATGTTTATCAAGTGAATAACGTTACTTGAATACAAGTTTTTCTCCCTTTTAAGTAAGTGAGTAGTCTCTCTCAAATTGTTTTATGTCATATTATATTACATTAGTTTACATTATTTACTTGAATAGACCCTATCATTTCAACCAACGTTTACTGAGCACCTACTATGTGCTAGCTCCTGGGGATATGTTTCCAGCACTCAGAGAGCTCTCATTTATTCTGGGGGAATGCCCTTCTTTGGAGATAATGGAAAGGCAAACTTTAACCTGGTTTAACTTAGCGTAAGTTTCATAATTTGCCCCTTTATACGTTTTTGTCTTCACGTAGGTCATTTTTCTGCCAGGAATGTTCCACCCCTCCATTTATTAATCTAATAAATATCAACTCATCCTTCATCTTTAAGTTCAAAAGATTCTCTAGTTACAGTTTTCTCTAGCTTACCCTGGAGACTTAAGAGTCTCCCTGTGGCATTTTGTGTCCGTACTTCCGTCTTGTAATTACTGACCTGCCTTCTTCTTCATCTTGCAGGAGCCTAGAACCTCTTTAGCAAATGGCTTCAAGCACCCTTAATATACTGAGAATGCTCAGAGCTATGTCTCCAGATCAGAAATGTTTTGTGATTTCTGGATTTATACAGCAGACTTCGCAGTCAGAATTTCCAGATCTTATCTCATTGATTGTTTTCTTGGAAACCTGTTTCCTCCTCTTGAATTCCTAATCTGGGTGAAAGGTACTTCCTTCTACTTAGTTTTCCAGGATAGAAACCTGAAATCTCCTATGACTTCTCCCTCTCCTTCTTCTTCCACAAAGAATGCAAAGCTGTACCTCAGACCACCAGGATTTTTGTCAGGAGAACTGCACCAGCTTCTGAATTAGAGCCGCTTACCTCTAGTCTAGTCCCTTCTAATTCATCTTCCAAAGAGACAGCAGGAGTAGAATTTACAAAACCAAACCTGTTTCTATAACCGCGTTTTAAAAACATTTCAAAAGCTTCCTGTAATGCTCAGGATAAAGTTCAAGTTCCCCCATTTAACATAAAAAACTCCTCATTAGCTAATCCTTCCCATGAGTCTTCATTAGCTACTCCTTCCCATGAGTCTAGCTGCTAGAAATGCACAATGTGGCAAGTACTGTTTATGTTCTCAAAGTCTCCCCCATCATCCCCAAGCTAGGGCCTTACCTTTGTAGTGAGACTGACTTTAACTGCCCGAGCTTTTTCTGCCCCCACAATCCTTAACCAATCAGTGACAACGGTGCATAAAGGAAAGCATCCCTTAAAGAGTGAAATACATTCTAAGAAATGCATCTTCAGGCGATTTCATCCTTGTGTGAACATCACAGAGTGAACTTACACTAACCTAGATGGTATAGCCTACTACACAGCTAGGCTATGTGGTAGAGTTGCTCCTGGGCTACAAACCTGTACAGCCTGTTACTGCACTGAATACTGTAGGAGATTGTATCACAATGGTAAGTATTTGTGTATCTAAAAATAGAAAAGGTACAGTAAAAATACAGCATAAAGGATAAAAAATGGTACACCTGTTCCATTCTTACCATGAATGGAACTTGTAGGACTGGAAGTTGCTCTGGGTGAGTCAGTGAGTGGTGGGTGAATGTGAAGGCCCAGGACATTACTGTGCACTCCGTGGACTTTATACACAATGCACACTAGGCTATACTACATGCGTTAAAAAAGTTTTTCTTCAGTAATAAGTTAACCTAAGCCCTAAGCTTATTGTAACTTTTTTACTTCATAAACTTTTAATTTTTTTAAAACTTTTTGACTCTTTCTGTAATAACACTTGGCTGAAAACACAAACACATTGTGCAGGCATACAAAAATATTTTCTTTCTTCATATCCTTATTCTATAAGCTTTTTGCTATTATTATTATTTTTTTTACTTTTACTTTTTAACCTTAAAAAAAAAAACCTAACGCAAACATACACACGAGCCTAGGCCTCCACAGGGTCAGGATCGTCAATATCAGTGTCTTCCACCTCCCCATCCTGTCCCACTGGAAGGTGTTCAGGGGCAATAACAGGCATGGAGCTGTCATCTCCTATGATAACAATGCTTTTTTTCTGGAACAACGCCTGATGGACACTCCTGAGGCTGTTTTACAGTTGAATTTTTTTTTTTAATAAATAGGAGTGTACTCTGAAATAATGATAAAAAGTATAATACAGTAAATACATAAACCAGTAACATAGTCATTTATTATTAGCATTATCAAGTATTATGTAATGTACACAGTTGTATGTGCTAGACTTTCACAGGATGGCCGCTCAGTAGATATGTTTGCATTGCCATCACCACAAACATGAGTAACGAGTTGTGCTACAATGTTACAATGATAGCTATGAGGTCAGTAGGTGATAGTTTTTTAGCTGCATTATAATCTTAAGGGAACACCATCATATATGAGGCCACCGTTGACCGAGGTCTTTATGTGTCACATGACTGTACTCTAACTCCCTTGCCCTCTGTTAGATAACTTGAGGCTTGTGTTTGCATCAACTCCCAGAGTTCCCCACTGCAGTTAATTTCCATTTACTTATAATCTTAACAGTCTCGATAAAATATCCTTTGTTAGCTGCCTTTCCTTTCCCAGCTTACTTTTCCCTACCCCTCCTGGTGCTTCCTGGGATTACCTCTCCAACAGACCGTTTGCACTTGGATCTTTGTCACTGCATCTGATTTTGAAGAAGCTAAATAAGACACCCAACAAGTATCTTTTGTTTCAGACAAAAAAAGAATTGCATGTATTTTTGTTAATGTCATGTGTTTTCCCATAGTTCCTCTGCCTAAAATGATTCTTGCTCCTACCTTTGTTACCTATCCAAATTTTACTGATTTCTCAAAATCATGCCCAAGCATTACCTCTTTAAGGGAAATGTTTCTTGACACTGAATTGTGTAATAGAAACTACCTTGCTGTACCTAAGCACACCTGTATCATGGCAGACACCTCACTCCTTCATTTGTTTGTCTGCTCCCCACGTAGACTGTGATCTCCTTGTGGACAGGAACTGAGATATATTTGGGTTTTCAGTCCAGCCCTAAAACAAAGGGAAGGGGAAGAAAACATTGACTAAGCTGCTATATGTTTGCTTGAATGAATAAATGTTTATCAATGAAAGAGTAAACAAAAAATGAAGCCAAAAAGGGCAGATTTTATTAGAGGAAAGATAATCTACTGCTGAATGAAAATTTATGTAGCTAATTCCAAAGTTCAGAAGAAATAATTTTGGTTTATTTTCATCATTGTTCTTCCCAGGAAATATGGATAACAATAATACAATTAACACATATAGAACAATCATTGTCTCCTATACTTTGTGTTTTAAAAATATTACACATTTTATCTTTCAGTGTATATGCCATTATTATATTACATTATATCTATTATTATATTAATTAGGATTTATTTTTACTACCATTATTACTACTGTTATTGTTCCATTTTACAAAGAGTAAATAATGTTCATGAAGAATATTTCAAAGCAGTTCCTTTTCACAAGGTCAAGAGTCTCAGAAAGTCCCATTATGCTTACAAGGAAGCGAGGAATAATAAATTCAAATGATGAATTGGGTATAGGAACTTCCCTTCTCTTGCTCTGCTCAATACAGAGGATTAACAATTGCCAAGGGCAAGCTTCTTGCCTCTCGATATTTTGAGACTCAATGAGCCAAAATAACACCCTTTGGATGATGGGCTAGAATTTCCTAAAACCAGTTTCAGAGTTATATTTTCCAAACACGCATTCAAAATTTGGGCTCACCAAAAAGCAGTGACATTCATTTATTCGAAAAACACATACTGAACCCATTTTGTTATAGACTGCGTGGTGTTAACAGATTTTAACGAGGTCAGGATTCCGACTAGTGGCATGTAGTATCTTATTTTGAATGGCAAGTGCCTTTGCAAGTTTAAGATCAATGACCAAAATGTACCATCTAAGTCTTTTCTCTTCTACTGTGTCTGGGGTTCAAAACGGAAATTGGCTTGGTCTTTGATAATTTTGTATTTGTTTAGAGACTTTCTGGAAAAAGCTCTGGATGTTTTATAGATATTAACATATTTATCTTGAAATGACTACTCCCTTTGTTTATAACTGAACTAAAGGATACTTTCATTTTTTCTATGAATTCTTTATTGCCTTTTTATTTTTATTTTTTGGTTTATCCATGTGTTTTTCTCTTTTTAAGAGTACATTATTTGAGGAAAGGATCCATGTCTTATTTATTTTTGTATCCCCAGGACCTGACATAGAGTCAAGTACCTCTTCAACACTATAAGTGTTTTTGCAAAGGTTGAAAAAATAATCCTATAAAACATTTAATATAATGCTTTAAGCCTGAAAACCAGAAATGTTTTTGCAGAGTGGTTCTATATGAATTATATCAATAAATACATTTTCTTTTAAGTCCTATGAAGTAATCTGCATCCTCTTGAATCCCCACTCTAATAACTTTTCTTCCAGACATAATTGAAAGTCAGTAATAAATTCCAGGTCATAAAACTAACCTCTAGTGTTACATCCTGTCTGCCCCATTCACCGGCTTTCTAACGGTAATCTGAAATAGTCAGTATGTAGTAACCAGGAAAGCTTACTGGCATGCTTCCAAGCCCTAGACATCTTTTATGAGCCTTAAACACTGTTAAGTCACATTGACTTAGGCTCAACCACATGAATGAAAATTTCACCATACCTTAAGCCACTATACACAGGTCCATAATTTACAAATAGGTTGTTTTTGGAAGTACATTTTCCCATCAGTGTAAACATGTTCCTAATGTTTCCAAAATAACCCAACAAATCCTTTCTAAAACTTATTAACTTTAACTTATTTAATGAATAGTTGAATCATAATGCTAGTAATAGTTATACAAAAGTTCTGGATCCTGGGTTCCGGACCTCTGGTGCAGGAGCCAGAGAGTAGCAGTGGGGTTGTCAGCAAAGGACATACATCCCCAAATGCCTGAATAGAGGAGTGCAGGGAAGCCTCCAGACTGCAAATTTGATGCAGTACCGTATAGGACTCAAACGTTTACATTACTTCTGGGTCACTTACACCTGCACTGACCCAATAGCAGGAGGAAGGAAGAATGTTGGCTTTTCTATTTCCAGACTTAAAGTTTCTTCAAATATCCCTACACACTTTTTCTTACAAAGGGCTAGATAGTAAACATTTTAGCTTTTTAAGCCATACAATCTCTGTCACGAGTATTCAACTCTACTGTAGATGATACATAAACACATGAGTATTGTTATGTTAGAATAAAACTTTATTAGTGGACACTGAAATTGGAATTTTCTATAATTCTCACATGTCACAAGTATTACGCTTTGGATTTTTTCCCTAACCACTTAAAAATGTAGAAACAGTCTTAGCTCACATGCTCTACAAAAACTATGTATGGGCCAATAGATTGCCAACCCTGCTTTAAAACAACCCATATTTGACTTCAAATGTGCTAATGTCTCCTTCCCATTTTGCTGTAAATGCCCCTTTTAGCATCCCTTGAAGGACTGCTCTCCCCCAAAGTGTCTATTCCATCCTCTAATATTGCTAGGCTTACTTCCTTCCTTTCCCAGTTCCCAGGTATAGCTGTCTAGCTAGTTCTTAAGAAAAAGCAAATGTGATTCACAAAAAAGTGCTGCTACCAGAATTATTTTTTGAACATACATATTTGAAACTATCACCCTAGTTTTAGCATTTTCCTGCCTTTCCTTTGAATAAAAGATACAGGGTAGCCTGGCATGGTGGCTCACCCCTGTAATCCTAGCACTTTGGGAGGCCACGGTGGGAGGATCCCTTAAAGCCAGGAGTTCAGGACCAGTCTGAGCAAAATAGTGAGATCCTTTCTCTACAAAACATAGAAAAATTAACCTGACATACTGGTATGTGCCTGTAGTCCCAGCTACTTGGGAAGGTGAAGCAGGAGGATTGCTTGTGCCCTGGAGTTTGAGATTGCGGTAAGCTATGGTAGTACCACTGCACAAATATTTCCTCCTTGCTACACAGGGTCCTTTCCTGCCGTTTTGTCTTGTGCAGAGCCCGGTTTCTGCATGGAATACTTTGGCCCCTCTTTGCCTGGAATCTTTAGTCTGGCTCTAAAGTCACCTTCACAGTGAAGCCTTTGTGAATAACCCTGAGAGATCTTTTAAACCTTTTGAAAAGATTATAACATTTTTAATTATGCCATACAGCACATTACCATGCAACTGTTTGTTTATACACCTTTCATTTTTACCAGATTCTGGTTTCAGCTGGACAGAGATTGTGTTTTCTTCATCTTCGTAAATATCTTCCTTTTCTGCTCAGCACAGACCTTAGCACAGAGTCAGTCATATAGTATTTTCCTATGAAAGGTATTAAATTTAATCCTCCTAGAGGTATTTTCACTTTTAGAAGCATAGATTTGTTAATTCAAGTGACTTTCTAATTGGCAGAGTTTCAGGCTATAGTAAAAAGAAGTGAAGGAATTTGGGCAGAAAAAAAATGGATGCTATTTTAGAGCAGAAGGCTGTCCCCAGGGCAGGACAACTGTCCCCCAGCCTTCACCTCCATCTGTCCTCAGGGTCAGCTTCCCTGAGGGTCCCATGTTTCGCAGCTCTTGTTTTTTTCTCTTTTCTTTCAGACTTGCTGTCATATCCAGTGTTCCTAAGGCCACCATGGGTAAGGCTTCAGGCTTGAGAAGGGAAGTGAAGGAAAGAAAAATTGCCAGGGAAATTACAAGTTAATTGTAAATTGTTTGAATGTTGGTACCTGGTTCTATCATGTATCCCTATCTGCCACATCGGAATAGTAGAGAACTGTTTAAATGAGAGTGACATAGACTCTAAAATGTGTGCCTTGGGATTAAACAATTTCTCAGTTGACAATGATTGGCCAAAAATTAAAAAAAAAAGAATTAAACAATTTCTTCAAGTGCAAAAGAGTTAGGAAGGTACACAAACAGTTCTTATTTCAAAATAAATGCCATGATTCAATAAAGGACCTGTCAGAAAGATAATATTTAAAGACTAAATCCATTAGATCCACTCAATCAAAGAAAAGAATAAATGTAAAACTACGAACAATGTAAAGGGATCTCATTAGATATTTTAAAGTGGTATGCGCTTGTGAATAATAATTCATTGATTTTTTTTTTTCTGGTTAGCAAAGTAGTTTTACTTCAATTGCCATTTTGATTTTGACAGAAACTCTGAAATTGAGAATCAAATTCCTATTTGATTATCCATGGATTACAGCAACTTTCCAAACCTGGTTTTACTTCAATTTACTAAACAGAACATGTGGACTCATTTCATCTTCCCAGTGCGGGAATTACAAACTAATTTTAAGATAGGTCTAAAACAGGTGTTCATAACCTGGAAACTGTGGCAACCCTATGAAGCCAAAAAGAAAATAAGTCATGCACTTGGCTCAAGAAACATTCCCACTTCCTCCCTGATTATTTATGCTCTGGTCTATTTGTGTACCATTTCCGTATTATTCAGCCCTCAACATTTTACATTATGCTTGGTTCTCAATAAATGTTGGTTAAATATTAATGGAGGAAGAAGACCAAGAATTTTTAGATGCTGGGGAGAAAAAGAAATACTAAATATAGGTGGTCATCAGTGAACTAAACATGACTCACGGATCACCAATATGGAGATGTTCTGATCTGAGGAAACAGGTGGATACACTAGCACAGGGAAGAAGCATCAAGGTTAGAAAGCCCAGCTGAATTTGTATTTCTTGGTACTCCTCACATATCAGCATGGTTTTACTTTGTGTTAGCTTTGTTTGATGTCCCAAACCAAAGGAACTTAGACATGGTGAATATGGAAAGGGAGATAGAGCAGGGCAGTCGCCTAGGAGGTAAACAGCAGAAAAGAGCAGAATGTGGAGAAGAAAAATTGCTGGACTTTTTTTTTCTTTTAGTCACTTCATGGTAAAAAATTGCTGAAAATAGTTCCCCAATCAATAAGGTTGCCTAACTGAGGGTAAAACTGAAGTCTAGGATTTTAGGTCTTTGGCATATAGAAATAAAACCTTTCCTTTTTTTTTTTATTTCCTTTTAATAACAATTAATGCTATCAGCTATTAAGTTAATACATTTTTGGAAAACATTTCTTGTGATCTGAGGTGTATTTTAAAAACTTGGTGGGGGGACAAATTTTGATTAAGAATGTCAAGTTTAACTTTAGATTCTGTCTTGGGTCTCCTTTGAATTGACTTCTCAAAAGCAAAATCTACTTTGTGTCATGTTGGCTTAGAAGCTGTGTTAACACATGAGATTTTAAAAGAATACTGAGGCTGAATGAAATTAGAACTGTAATGGGATCTAGGGTAAGATCAGTAACATTTAAATAGCTTTTCTTCAGCAGACCTGCCACATAGTTTAAATAAATTCCTGCAGAAGGTACTGCAGGAACTTTCTGGTTAAGTGCACTAAAATTCAGTTAAGTATTCCATGCTGATGCTTTTTTCAAAAAAAAAAGAAGCAAAAAACAAATAAAAAGCAGAGAGGCCAGATTCCAGCAGTGGATGCCATGGCCCACTTTTTGAATTCCTGGCAACTGAAGATTGTGTGATAAGTATCTTCCACCAAAGTTACAAATTCAAAGGTTTTCTTCAATGAGGGTGGAAAACAGACAGGAAGGTTTATCTTCTATCAGATGGCACAGCTGCTATCTTCAGGGCTGGTGGAGTCAATGGAGATCAGAAGAAAGGCAGGTATTTAGATAAAGAAGAGTTTATCAGAACAGGAGTCTTGCCATTGGATATTAAATCTATCTTTTAAAAGTCCAAAAGAACCAGTTGAATTGGCCTTTCCCAGTAGTACTGTGTGGCCTGTTTAGAGTACTGCGTGTGGTAATGAAGTATTGCAACGTTCTGTAGGTCAGGATCATGGGGAAGACTAGAAATTCATTCATAAGACAATGATTTTCTTCTGATCAATGTCTCTTTTTTTCTCTCTCTTTAAATACATTTTTATTACTGGTCTTTATTTATTTATTTATACAATGGTTGCTTCCCTTGTAATGTAATTCTACGTAGAGTTTTGAAAAGTGAGAAGCTCATTTTCTGTCATAATTTTTTAAGTGAATATATGAGGAATATTACAAAAAACTATAGCTCTCCTATACCTAACAATAAAAATTAATTAATTTATTTTCTGGCTCTTTCTTTTCTTTAACAAAGCATTTATATCATATTCATACAATGATACAATTTGCCAGCTTTATTTTTACTTATATAATATTACTTCATATATCTAAAGAGTTTTCATATTTTTATTTTTTCAGTTTCATTGTGATTCATATAAATAATATAGTTTGTAAGAATGTTTCTGATTATAGGTTTTTACAAAAATTGATCAGTGAGTAGAACTAACAATAATTGTAATTCTGTGTATGTTATATTATTAAGGAGTCTGTATAACTCGGCATTATCACAGAAAATATTTTTTTTGTAAAGAAGTAACTCAGAAGCACAAGATATGGTGCAATTATGCTATTGTTGTTTTTGATTAATTTTCTCGACTTCTGTGCTAATTATAATAATCCATATTGTAAGTTTTAAGAACATACGATGAAAATCAGTATGGTATAACTCATCGCAACATACAGGAAGGTAGAACTTATCACAGATCTTTAAATTGTTAACAAGTGTACATAGGTCATGGAGACAAATTATAATAGGCCTTCACCTCATCTTTTTTAAGAAATTACGTTTGGCAGGCTGCTCTGACCCTATACTCAGTGCCAACATTTTTTTCTTAATGGCCAACTACTTATTCTGCAGTAGTGTTTTTTTTTGCTATGTATCTAAGTCAGTGGCTGATAACTCCTAATTAACACTACGAGGATTATACATATTTATTAGGTTGAAATAATTGTTCCATATAATAATAATTATTTACATTCATTGTATTGGGGATAGGGGAATAGAGACATTGCATGACAACTAATAGAGTGAAATTTCTGAAGTCTTCATTTTTAAATTTCCTCTGACTATCCAGTACTGATGATTCCTCCAGGGATTTGAGTGTGCTACATCCTCAGTCCTATATGACCATACTAACAAACAGCTAAATAGCAAGTTCTACAGGAAAGTGCTATTCTAGGCTCTTCACTTGTGTTAATTATTTAATCCTTCCAACAACACTATGAGACATGTCTGCTATTAACAACTCCATTTTACAGCGAGGAAAATAACATATAGCAAGGTTAAGTAACTTGCCCAAGGTCATAGCTAATAATGGTGGGACCAGGATTCCCACCAGGACAGTCTTACTCCAGAGTCTGTGATTTCAACCCTTGAGTTTATCTGCACATGTCCAGTACCTTACAGACCAGAGCAGAAAATGGTAATACACAAAACAGCCATGCTGTCTTCCAGTATTTTCTTCCTTCCTTCCTTCCTTCCTTCTTTTCTTCTTTCTTTCTTTCTTTCTTTCTTTCTTTCTTTCTTTCTTTCTTTCTTTCTTTCTTTCTTTCTTTCTTTC
>NW_012143856.1:6630858-6656881 GCF_000956105.1 Propithecus coquereli | reverse complement strand
TTCTTTCTTTCTTTCTTTCTTTCTTTCTTTCTTTCTTTCTTTCTTTCTTTCTTTCTTTCTTTCTTTCTTTCTTTCTTTCCTCTCTCTCTCTCTCTCTCTCTCTGCCACTTGCCACTAGACCACCAGGGACATCTTCTAGTATTAAGGAAGGAAGAAAAGATTAAGATTAATATTCACCATCTTGAAACTAAAAAGTGGACAAAAAATTCAGGGGAGAAATTAGTCCTAGATGATCATTTATTCAAAAGGAATCAATGTCTGTGGCCTCTTCTCTCTTGCAGTTACAGTTTACATTGAAACTGCATAGAATCTCAATATATCATCCTTAAAAATTTCTCTAAAAATATGTTTATCTTTGTCATAGGAATATTATGTTTACCTTGTACTTAGAAATTTGCATACTTGTTTATGGGACTATGTTTACTGTTCTGTAATTTTTTTTTTTTTTTTGAGACAGAGTCTCAGTCACCTGGGCTAGAGTGCAATGGCCTCATTATAGCTCACTGCAACCTCAAACTCCTGGGCTCAAGTGATTCTCTTGCTTCAGCCCTCTGAGTAGCTAGGACTACAGGTTCATGTCACCACATCTGGCTAAGTTTTTTTTTCATTTATAGAAATGGGGTCTCACTATGTTGCCCAGGCTGGTCTCAAACTCCTGGCCTCAAGCAATCCTCCCACCTCAGGCCACCGAAAGTGCTAGGATTACAGGCATGAGGCACCACACCTGGCCTGTTCTGTAATTTTTAAAACCATTTTCAGGCTTTTGGGAAGGGGGATTGTTATCTTAAAGCCACTTAAAAAGTAGCCATCTGTCAAATCTTTGGATATGAGGGAACATGACTCAGTTCCCAGCAGAGCAGGGAAGATGAAGAGAAATTGGAATCTGGAGCTTGAGGGCCCCTGGGGCTGATACAGGCTGGAAGGAACCTCTGTCTGACCAGTAGATTCCAGGAATGCAGGGCATGCAACACTGTGAAGTGAAAAGAGCACTGGATCCAGAGCGAGGAGGTCTGGAGCTGAGTGTTGGTGCCACAAATGCTAACTACATAAGCTTGTGTGAGTTATTTAACTTCTTGAATTTCTGGCTTTCTTTAAGGATCTCATGATTAAATAAGAAAATAGGTATAAATATCCTCTCCAAAATAAAAATTGTTTGAGAAAACTTTTAAAAAGAACAATGCACACTAAATTAGACAATTGAGCTGATCTGAGTCCCTCATGTGGCATAATAATAGAATCCTAGTTGTGTTCAAGTGTCGTGATGGGTAATCCAGACGAGAGTAAAAGTTGGAATCTTAGACCTCAAGGCCATCTGTAAGCAGTCATTAGAACTATAGCCACTGGGCTGGGGTTCAGATGGAAAGTCTACTTTTAAATGTACTAAGTTGCTAGGCAAAACTCTGGTTATACAGAAAGGGGGAGTCCAGCTCCTGGGTCATAATCTCAGCTGGAAAAATAGCAAGGGTTCCATGTTCCGTGCCCTGTAACTTGGGCTAATGTGCCTTCCATCCTTTCGTCTAATAGGTAGAGTTGAGTCTGTAGCACTCTAGCCATGGGTTAGAAGGGACTCTGCCAAATCTGGGAACCTGATGCTAGTCCCTGAAACTAATGGATCACATATGATTTCTTGGATTACAGAAATGGAGACAGCTTCAAGTGGGTGGAAAATGAGAACTGAAAGGTGAGTTTGTGGTTTTGGGCCAGAATGACTGAAGCCACAGATATCTCATTTATGAAAGCTGTAGTGTAGGGGATCAAAGATGAGAAAGAAGGGAGTTGGGAGAAGAGTAATATTCTGGAAAGGCAGGATGATGGTTGGGCTGTCATAAAATGTTGGAATTGTAGGCCTAGAACTCAGAAGGAAAATTAGAACAAGGAGTGTGAGTTTTAGAAACTGTCCATAGAATAGTTGCCCCCAAGTTCTTGGAGAGTGTATTAATTTCCCGGGAATGCTGTAACAAAGTATCATCAGCTGGATGGCTTAAACAACAGAAATTTATGGCCTCATAGTTCGGGAGCCTAGAAGTGCAAACTCAAGGTGTAAGCAGGGGAAATTCCTTCTGAGAGCTATGACAGAAAATCCGGTTCCTGTCTCTCTCTTAGCTTCTGGTAGCCTCAGGTGTTCCTTGGCTTGCAGATGGTATTTCCTCTGTCTTCAAATCATCTTCCTCTATACATGTCTGTCTCTGGATCTAAATTTCCTCCTTTCATAAGGACACAGTCATATTGGATTAGGATCCACCCTGATGACTTCATCTTAACTTGACCACTGGCCAAGATCCTATTTCCAAATAAGGTCACATTCACAGGTTCTGGGAATTAAGAATGTAACATATTTTTGTGAGACACAATTCAACCCATGACAAAGAGGATGACATGGTTCCTGGAGAGTTTTAGAATAAGCAAAGAGGAAGGCTAAAGCAAGAACTTTGACGTTGTGATTCAGACTGAAGAGATGAACCTATCTCATGGAAATAGGAGGAGAAGCATGAAAAGTATAGTAGCTAAGGGAAAGAGAATTTCACAAAGGAAAGGGTCATAATTTTAAATGACAGAGAAAAAGGCAGGTAATGTAATTAAAAATAAGAAAAGATAATTACATTTGGTAATAAGGCCACTGATATCCATTATAAGAGGTGTCTATGACATAGTATTTCTGGAGACAAACTCCATAGGCTCAAAATTAAACTCGGCCACTACCGTGGGATATTGGCACACACATTACTGAAACCTTTTATGTCTATGTCCTCATATGTAAAATGGGAATGATAACAATAGTACCTACCTCATAGAGTTGTTATGAGGATTAAATAAGCTGTGTTTAAAATTGTGTCATGCAACTTTAGTACCTCAAAGGACACTATTAACATAGTGAAAAGGAAACCCATGGAACGTGAACAAATATTTGCAAATATTATATCCGATAATGGATTGATATGCAGAATTTATAAGAAACTCTTAGGAGACAACTCAACAACAAAAAAAGAGCAACCTGATTAAAAAATGGGCAAAGGACTTGACTAGTCATTTTTCCAAAGAAGATAAACAAATAGTCAATAAGCACATGAGAAGATGCTCAACATCACTGAATCAAAACCACAATGAGATATCACTTTACACCCATTAGGATGGCTATTATTAAAAACCAGAAAATAACAAGGGTTGGTGAGGATGTGGCAGTTAATGCTGGGACATTGCTGGTGGGAATGTAAAATGGTATAGCAGCTGTGGGAAAAGGTACAGTGATTTCTTTAAAAATGAAAAATGGATAAATAAAATGTGGTATATACATACAATGGAATTTTATTTAGCCTTAAAAGGGAAGGGAATTATGGTACATATTACATCATAAACCTTGAAACATTATGCTAAGTGAAGTAAGCCAGACACAAAGGAACAAATATTGCATGATTTCACTTATATGTGGTACCTAGAGTTGTCAAAGTCATACAGACAGAAAATGGAATAGTGGCTGCCATGGACTAGGGGTAGGGAAGAATGGGGATTGTTGTTTAATGGATACAGAATTTCAGTTGAGCATGAAAAAATTCTGGTGATGGACAGTGGTGATGGCTGTACGGCAATGTGAATGTATTTAGTGCTGCAGAACTGGATACCTAAAAACAGTTGAAATGATAAATTTTACATTATTTGCATTTTATCACCACAACAAAAACATACCCTGAACTGAAAAGAAAAATAGTTTCACATAAGTGTTACTGTTACCTCATGTAAGGTAGATGACAGAGGGTTTAAGGAGTAAATGGGAGTTGAGGAAATGGAAGTAGCTAGTGAATTCTACCCCTCAGAAGAGTGTCCTGGGAAGGAACATGAGCCAATGGCATGAATAGGCAGGGAGGGGTGAGGGGTTTCTTCTCTTTCAAGTACAGAGAGGATAGGGCTTGTTGTGAGATGAATGGGAGGGGATAGGCTTGTTTGCAGAGGAATGAGAAATAAGAAATTAAGGCCATGAAAGAGAGGGAGTGATAGGTGGTCCTAAGGTTCAGAGACTGGAAAGACAGCAAGAGCCCTAGAGAGGATGGACACTTGGAGACAGGGAGGAGAAGTTTGGATATAGAGACATACTAGGATTTTATAGTCTGCTATCACTAAACGGATCTTAAAGATAGTTCATCTTGCAGATGCGTGTCCAGGTATGGTCTGAAGTGGTTTGCGAGTAGGCCTAGTCTTTCTGGTATAAAACAAGTAAGCCTCCTTTGAGGTTTCCACCTGTTTGGCTGTGAAATCTTACAGCAGGGCCACCTGCCTTGGGAGAAACACCTTGGTGAAATTCACCTTCCCTTCCACCTTTGACCTCCATCCCATGTTACTTATGGTTTGTGGACGTCTAATGTCAGGTTGAGTCTAGGACCCCGAGAGGTTTGTTCTGTGTTAGAACAATGGGAGGCTGTGATGTGCTGTGTAAACTGAAATCTGGCCTTGGAATTTAACAGGCATCCATACCCCGTATTAGCACTTTCCACTCCCAGCTCAAATTTCTGTTCCCTGGGCTGAAAGTGAAATAAGCTATTTTTTTTTTTTTTTTTTTGGTCATGGTGGCAGTAGGAGAACTGAATAGGGTGTTAGTGGCATTTGTCAAGTATTTAGCCCATGACTTTTATTTTCTGAACCACACTGTCTCAAAGTGGAGTTGGCTGTAAAAGTTTGTAGCAACCCAACAAAAGCTCAGGTCTGTCCTGGTCATGCACATACCTTAAGCCAGTTCCATATTACCTAGACCTTGACATTCTATGCTTCTGTTTCTCAGAGTATATTCTCCTCTGACTGGTCTGAACCAAAGGGGTTCTCTTAAAGCACTGTTTTGAAGTCTGGCTCTTATCTGTAGATTTCAGCCAACTGTAGGGTTAGCTTGGTTTATGGGAACCCTTCTCATTGGCAGACAGGACAATGGGTTCTCCCAGGACTGTGTTTTTCTAGGGTTTTCCCTGGCATCTTCTTGTAGCTCTTCCATTGAGGCAACTACCTAGGAAATTTGGTTATGCTTCTCAGCAAACCAGCAAAGGAGTCCAGACTCCCTACATCTTAACTTTCTAATTGTCCTTTCCTTGACTTCTGACTTTATTCTTTTTAGCAGTAGCCTTCTTCCCTTGGGGGAGCTGAAGAATGTCATGTTTTGAGCTGCATATGTGGCTACTATTTATCTTGTTTCTTTGATGTGAGGAACTCATAAACTGACTTTCAGTGGGACCTGGTGATCAAGGGGTAGACTATGTGATAGGGTCCTTTTAGTGAAGCCAGATTGCTGGGTTCCTTAACATCACTGGTAGATCTATGAGTGGTCTGAAATTATGGATAATATAAAATGTACTGCAGGGAGAGTTATGGTGTCAGAACTTCAAGCAAGGACAGTACTCTTGGGCCCTGAAAGGAATACTACCTTGAAGGACACCAGAGGCTCTGGTGGACATTAGCCATGTTCCTAAAGGGCACTCACAGCTCAGTGAGAAGCAGAGCAGTCAGACACTGCACGTGGTTTGGTAGATGCTCCTGAGGAGCAATTCTGCAAGGTGGATGAGGGAGAGGCCCAGTACTCTGCATTTGATGATGTTCCCCATGGAAAGCCACCTACCTTTGACTCACCTGAAGCAGGAAAGCAGCTCTACAGATCCCCATGGCTTTCCTGGGCTGTTTATAGGTAACCCCTATTTACCTCGTCTTGGTTCCCAGGGCCCAGTATGACCTTGTTTTCCAATCAGCCAGTTTGCTCTTCATGGTGAGGGCCATCCACCTAAGTGATAGCCCCCCAGGGTGCTCAGCAGGCCATTTTGCTCACCTGGCAGTGCTTCTCTGTCTGGTCTGGACTGCACTTCAAGCCAGGGAGGGCTCACTGATGGCTGGGGTCCCATCCAGGAGGACAGAAGTCATCTTTCCAATAGCTGCCTGAGTGTGTATGCAGGGAACTCCTGGTGTGAAAGGGGAAAGCTCCTTGGTATCCACACCATGTCCATCCATTACACCCCTTTTCCAGTCATGAGCACAATGGTCTTACATGGGATTTTTGTAAAAAAATAAAATAAAATAAATGGAGACAAAAAAATGAAAGATTGTGAAATTTCCAATTCTTATCCTTTAATTTCATGGCAAAAAAATATTGAATATACTTTTTTTTAAGTTCATAATTTAATCCAGTTTTCTTTTCCTGAAAGAGAGAAGATAAAATGAGTTGCCGGGCTGGGCGCGGTGGCTCACGCCTGTAATCCCAGCACTCTGGGAGGCTGAGGTGGGCGGATTGTTTGAGCTCAGGAGTTCGAAACCAGCCTGAGCAAGAGCGAGATCCCGTCTCTACTAACAATAGAAAGAAATTAATTGGACAACCAAGAATATATAGAAAAAATTAGCCGGGCATTGTGGCGCATGCCTGTAGTCCCAGCTACTCGGGAGGCTGAGGCAGAAGGATTGCTTGAGCCCAGGAGTTTGAGGTTGCTGTGAGCAAGGCTACGCGCACTCACTCTAGCCCGGGCAAGACAGTGAGACTCTGTCTCAAAAAAAAAAAAAAAAAAAATGAGTTTCGGAGTCAGCTTACCTTGTGCCAAAGGCATGATTTTTTGTTTTTTGTTTGTTAGTTTGTTTGTTTTTGTTTTTACTGTTGGGTGGAATAAGGCATTCATGGTCTCATGTACAATAAAGTTTCATTATGACTTGCCTAAATTCGGAGATAATTCTATCAATTCGTTTAAAGTTCAGCAGGTAGTTTCCTTAATTTTGGTTTTGGAAATAATTTGAGTACGTTTTACTGATTTATTGCATCTAAATGAGTAGCATTAAAGTTTCTTAAAGTCCAAGGTCAAAAATATTCCAAGTAATATGTTTATGTTTAGAAGTATTCTTGGCCAAAACATAGAAATATAAAAGCAGTTATCATACATAACTATCTCCAAATCCAAGCTTTTGACAGGGTTATTCTCAAATTAAATTTGAAGGATTAAATTAACCAAATGGGGAAAAGAAATGAAAGCTCTAGGGCTTTAATTATTTGTGTACTCACATCATTTTGCTAAAAAATCTTTTAATTGGAGAGTTAATTAAGATATTTTCATCTTCTTAGTCAACTCAAGTAAAATACATACAGTCCTGCCTTTTCAGTAATTTCACAGGCACCGAACTGTGCTGTTAAGGTTAAGTCCTCAAATTTGTTTTCAGAACACTTCATAGTTGTTGAAAAATGGTAAAACAATGCTAAGTTTCTGTTTCTAGATATGTGGCCATTATGTATTCAAATTTTAGTGCAAGTAAACAAATTTTATTGATTAATTCACATTTTAAAATATTTTACACTGATGTGCTTTTAAAAAGTTAGTTTCCCCAAAGGTTAGCCTTTTGTGCTTGTTTCATTTAATAGAAACAATGAGAGGTTCTATCATCTCAACCTACCTTCCCAGGATTAAGATCCTGGACGATCCTACCAGATTTTAAGTCATACCTAGGTAGGAATGGAAATGAATATTTTTAGATAAGATTAGTAATTAGATTTATATTTTCTTTATATAATATTGTAATAGGTTGAATAATGGGTCCAAAGATATTTAATATCAGGTTCAAGGGTCTTTGCACATGTGTTTAAAGGCTAAGAATTTTGAGACGGGAGTGTTTTAGTTAAGTCAGTCTTCTCCAGAGAGACAGAATCAATAGGATATATATAGATTTATGAGAAGGAATTTATTAGGGGAATTGACTCACTCAATTATGGAGGCTGACTGCCAGCTGGAGAACCAGGGAAACTAGCAGAGTGGCTCAGTCCAAGTCCAAAGGCCTCAGAATCAGGGAAGCTGATTCTGTAAATGATGGTCTAACTGTCAGTCCAAGGCCACAGGCCTGAAAACTCAGGAGGGTCCTTGTGTAAGTCCCAGAGTCCAAAGCCTGTACAACATGGAGTTTTGATGTCCAAGGGCAGGAGAAGAAGGGCATCTGAGCTCTGGAAGAGACAGAGCAAGAATTGGCTCTTTCTCCACATTTTTGTTCCACCCGCGGCCCCCAAACTATTGCATGTGTGCCCACATGGAGGTTCTTCCCCTCTCAGTCCACGGATTCACATACCAATCTCCTCTGGAAACACTCTCAAAGACACATCTTAGGCAGCCCAATCAACCATTGTATTCAAATGTGAAACCACCTGGGTTTCCTTTTCAGCAGAAGAGAGATGGGCCCAGTGTCTGTTAAAGCATTGAGGATAATTAATGCAATGATTGAGAATAAATAGTGCTTTACCAGCTATCTGGGTGTCTCTTAAATCACTCAACACCCAAATCAACCATCACAGGGAGATTATCCTGGATTATCTGTGTGGGTCCTAAATGTCATCATGTGTATCTTTATATGAGGTGGGTAGAGGGAGCTTGAAAAATACACAGAGAATGCCATGTGAAAACAGAGGCAGAGATTGGAGTGAGGGGCCACAAGCCAAAGAATGTCCATGGCTACCTGAAGATGAAAGAGGCAAGAAACAGATTTTCCCTAGAGCCTCTGCAGGGAGTGCAGCCACGCTGATATCTTGAATTCAGGCCAGTGATGCTGACTTTGGATCTCTAGACTCCAGAACTGTCAGAGAATAAATTTATGTTGTTTTAAACCATCCAGTGTGGTAATTTGACACAACAGCTGCAGGAATCTAAAACAAATATAAACCTTTATGGTGAAAAATCTTTACACAATCATTTCAATGTTGTAGGAAATTCTGATACTTTCATAAAAACCCTGAGAAGGAATAGTCCTATGAGTTGAACTCCAAGAATTCCACATTTACAAAGCCATTAATATAAAGACTAAAAAAAGAATGTTGCTGACATGATGAATCAATATAAATGCCATTCAATTGCATAAAATACATATATATATATTTTTTTGAGGCAGAGTCTCACTGTGCTGCCCGGGATAGAGTGCCGTGGCATCATCCTAGCTCACAGCAACCTCGAACTCCTGGGCTCAAGTAATGCTTCTGCCTCAGCCTCCTGAGTAGCTGGGACTACAGGCATGCACCACCATGCCCAGCTAATTTTTTTTTTCTATATATTTTTGGTTGTCCTATTAATTTCTTTCTATTTTTAGTAGAGACGGGGTCTTGCTCTTACTCAGGCTGGTTTCGAACTCCTGAGCTCAAACAATCCGCCCGCCTTGGCCTCCCAGAGTGCTAGGATTACAGGCATGAGCCACCGTGCCCGGCCAAAATATTTTATTATAATAGACTGTATAGTGCTTTTGTAAGGCTAAGAAGAAATTTCATAAGTATCAGCAAAAAACCCTTGATTATTTTAATCTTTCTTTCCATTCATTACCTTAAAAATTACTTTCCAAATTATAAAAACAAAACAGTCACACTGAATAATCTGTGCAAAATAGAAAAGAACAAACTCACATAAAATCATAAATACAACTACTATTAATCACTTTGGTATAATCACTTACATTCACTTTCTTTTTATAATGGCAGCAATCATTCAAAGCCTACATGTTTGCATATTGATTTTTTCTGTTAACAAGTATTAAATTTTTACTATTGTTATTTAGTCTTCATAACCATCATTTTAAAAGATAATTTAAATTGATATTGATTGATTACACTATAACTCAAGTATTGTCTTGTCAGGACTATTCAGACTACTTTCTATTTTTGTAAAGAGCCACATATGTCATTTTTCAAAAACTCCCTTATTTAACATTAATGAAATTGAGACCCATAGATTACAGTTTCTCAACCTCAGCACTGTTGACATTTTTGGTTAAATAATTTTTTGTTGTGGACAACTGTCTTGTGCATTGTAGGATGTTTACTGGCATTTCTGATCTCTACCCACTTGATATTATTAGCTTCTCTCCTATCCAGTTATGACAAAAACAACAAAAAAGTCTCCAGACATTGCCAAATGTCACCTGGAAGACAAAATTGTCCCTTGTTGTTAATCATTGCCATAGAAGCCAAGTTCAAGTTCAGTCATTGGAAGAATCAATATTATAACTTAGCTTCCTGAGTCCAAGTCAAGTGTTTTCAATTCCACTTTTAATGTTCTTCACCATTTTTATGGAAACTTTTGAACTTTTGGTGCTAAGATGGCTTCTGCCTCCAGAAATCATATATCATATATTATCAAGTAGTAAGAGTTAAAAACACTCTTAAAAGAAGCTGCCATTTTATTGAGAGGGGCTGCCCTCCCTAGTGACTCTGCCTATGTATTATTGGCCAGAATTGTGTCACACAGACAACAATCTCCCAGTCACAAAAGAGACTAGGATTTCAAATATTTAGCTTTTGCAGCTTCTATAGTAGAGTCAGGCATGGGAGAAGGGAGGTGACAATATTTGCTATATTTCCCATCCTACTTCAGTCACTTCCCTTGGCAGATGGAAGGGGCAGGAATTGAAACTCTAAAAATGTTTAGTCATATGTATGTGAAGTCTTAGTATGCTGTGATTTATTATCTCAAAAGTGCTTCATGAAACCCTTTTCAGATGATTGATTTGGTGATTTCTTTATTGTTTTCTCTGAGTAAGAAAAGTGTATTCATGTACAAGTAGTGTCATTGAAGAGACCAATTAATTTCAGCTAGAAAGGTCACTACTTCAAACCAGCTTTTTACCAGTTGTGATAAACAAGCCTATCAATTCATATCATCCACAGGCCGACATTTGGAAGATTCAAATTGGTTTCACATCATACCTATCCAGCAATGTACAGCAGTGACCCAAAGTGCTAAATGCCAGCTGCATCTGAAGATGTACAGGATATGGACCTATCAGACGTACAACAAGGACATAATAAGAGCAGGAGCACAATTCACTGGTTAACAGTAGTTCTGTTTATTTCCTTATCTACCAAGTCACTGAGATATTTTGTTTAATTATGCAGTTTTCCAATTTTTATTCAAGGAAACATGCCTCTACCCAAGTGTTGTGGGTGGAATTGTGTCTCCCAAAAAAGATTCTAACCCCTGGTACCTGTGCATGTGATCTCATTTGGAAATAGAGTTTCTGCACATGCAATCCAATTAAGATGACGCCATTGAGGTGGGCCCTAGTCCATTATGACAGGTGTCCTTGTAAGAAGAGAAGAGACAAAGAGACATTCAGGGAGAACACCATGTGACTACAAATGCAATAATTAAACTAACGGTTGATAAGCTAAGAAACACCAAGGATTTCCAGCAACACCAGAGGCTAAGAGAAAGACATGGAACAGATTCTCCCCCTCCCGAGCCTTCAGAAAGAGCATGGACCTACCAACAAGTTGATTTCAGACTTTTAGCCTCCAAAGCTGTGGGAGGAATATATTTCAGTTGTTTAAAGCTACCCAGTTTGTGCTACGTTGTTATGCAGCCCTAGGAATATAATGCACCAAGTATGGAAAAATAGTAACTACTTGCTGATTGGAAAATCAGTACTACCTTCTATTAGGCTTTTATTTAAAGTATAATTTTATATACACCTTTCATTCTGAGTATACATCTCCTATCCTTTTATTTGAGGGTCAAGTTCCCAGTGTTAATTTCCTCTCTTTTTCATTTATTAGATGATGAAATCCTTTCAAATCTGACCTCATTTAGAAGGAAGGGTAGATTTGGGCCTGGTATTTTGTACCAAGGGAACGGTGTCACTGGGAGATGGAGAATCTTTCTCTCTTGGCATTATTGCTGAGGGCTGGGATGCTCGTAAGAGAGATAGACTTCACCTAAAAGTTCAACAGGATGGAACCTCAGAATGGATTATGTCATAGTTGGGTACTTTTTTAGATGAGGTCCTCTGAGAAGCAGACGTCAAGCTAGAAATAGATGTGTAAAAAAACATCCAGGGAAATGCCTGACAAGGATGAAAGAGAGGGAGCTGGACAAGGCAGGGAGAGCCTTCAGATTACAGTGCTGTTCCGAAATCTGTAGAAAATATTGTGTCAAAGTTGCTTGTTAGAAGAGTCCCGTGTCCCAGGAATGGGCTTGCATTAATGCCCTCACCAGCCTCAGCCATCAGCTGAGAGTATCTATGGGAAGCATAGCTTGAGCTCAAATGTGGTGTTGGATCCAGAGGGACAGCACGTGGCCATCAATCAGCTATGCTCCCAGCAGCAGGACATCTGAGCACTGCATTATGTAGCCATCAGTGTGTTCGAAACCAGAACAAATTTTGGGTGCTGCCAGGAATCACAAGAGGGCTAGAATCTTGAGTACTAAGGCAACTTCGTTTCCTAGTTCATTTCCTGGTCTTTGCAATGATAGTTGTTTTTTGGCAATGGCTGGTCAGTGGCAGTTTTCTGGTTAGCTTGCTTGGTGGCTCCAGGCTCTGGTTAGTGGCTCCCAGCCTGTGCTTTTTGGCAAGAGCTCCTGCCCAAGGGATCCCCCACTGAGAACTCTACTGTAGAGTCAGGACCTTGGTGGGCCCCAAGCTGGGCTACACAATGCCTCACTGTGGCAATCTCTGACTGCAGTGGCTCCAATTGTTTCTCTCAGTGGCAGGAGTGGTTTGCTCTGGTTTCTGGTGTCCACTGTCATTCTTTTGCCCAGGACACTCCTTCCATCCTTCTCTGCCCATACTCATGCTACCCAAACTTTAAAGCTCAGCTGAATTCTACTGACCACTTATCTCCAGTATTCAAAGACACATCATTCATATAACCTACTCATCATTCGACCAAAGATTTCCTTGTTCACTAACTTTTCATATGGGGCCTATTGTATTTCTCTAATACTGGATATGATAAATTCTTAAGTGTATGAGCCAGGATATATGCTTCTCTACAGGGCTAAAATCAATTAGAAAAACACTGAAATTCTTGGTATTATTCGATAACTGTGAGTCCAGTGAGTACCTACAGTTACAATGAGACCAGTCATCCAGCAACTATTCCTGGCTCCCTAACTGCTGATCACATTGTTCGTTTTTCCAGACTCTGATGATTCATTGTGAGTTGATATTGCAGCATTCTGGATGCCAGAGAGTATTCCAAATTATGATTTTAGAATCATGGAATGATTTTGCAAACATTGAATTAAATAATTATAAATCACGAAAAGCTTTTTTTCTGCAATATATTTCAGAGCCTATATTTAATATATTCTTTGTCATTGTGAATCTTAAAGAGTAATAAAATATGTAGCATTTAGCAAGTTTCTTTGATCACAGAGCTTTTGTTTTTTGTTTTTCCTGAAGCATCTCGAGGGATTAAAAGTATATATATTTCTTTGAAATGCTGGATTAAATATCTAACCTCTTCTCAGGGGTGATTTTCATTTTTTATGAGAAATTCTAGAAGACCAAAAAGACTTCATGATCTAAAAGAGTGATGCTATAATAGTGGAATCTGAGGCATTGAGAAATTCAGGAAGGTTATGAAGAGAAGCAGAGACTATTTTGGCATGGGTCTGTTGCTTGATAATGTTGACCCTTCCAGCGACCTCAGGAGGCTCATATTAAGAGCTTCAATTATGCAACATGCTGCCCTGATTTGGATTCAACTGAACTGTTATATTATTCACAGAATTCATGTTATCACTTGTCCCTCCTCTCCCCTGCTTCAGTGCTGAGCGGTGAAACTTCTTGTCAAGCCTAGTAAAGCCGTCTGAGAAATTGCATGACTCCTCCATTCTCAGAAATTATATCTTTAGTTTTTAGCCTAAAGTCAGGATTCTATATCAAGAGATGTGACATTGCCTGTCTGATTGGGGACACTTCAAGGTTATCAAATCAACAAATAGTGACTGAACAACCAGAATGTGCAAAGTCCCAGGCTTTATGTTTGCCTGAGGTCATAGCTTTCTCGGCTCCTTGAGGCAATCTAGGTTAATGGAACAAACTTAAACTTGGTAGTCTGATTATTTAACATTTAATTGAATGTCATGGTCTTATTTTGAATGCTAATAGAAAACAAAGTAAGATATTTGTTAAGGTCTTGACTAAAACTATTTTCTTTTTAATTTGTGCATATGACTGTGTCATGATCTGTCCTTGCAGCTTTCTGCTTCATACAACTGTTGTATTGTCCATTATTAAAAATACTCTTCAAAGATGTGGGAGTCTCTTGTAGCACATACAAAGTTAACTATTAGACTGTGATCATTAGTTCTTTATGGAGTCCCCACGGGCAGTAAATGTCGCTGATATGTTCATTTTAAATAATCAATATTAAAGGAATTTTATGAATGCTTTTCTGGTAGAAATATGTTATTTTCCATTTAAACTTCTCTTTTCAAGATAACATTATTATTACTATTAATGTAATTTCCTTTTACCAGGGATCAATAATGCTTTATAGGTATGATTTCACTAATATTGCTTTGTTATGCATACTTCCAGATATAAGGATTATGCAATTATCAATATTTAATGGCAAAGAGAAGGGCTTTATTTATACACATTCATAACAAGCGAACTTATTAATTGGCCATGGCAAAGGGAAGGTTATCCATTTTCTCTGCTTTTTTTTATTTGTTGTTTTTTTTTCCCTTTGGGGTGGTAAATTGATTACTGAGCTGAGACTGGCCTTGGTACTCTGTGGTGTCTTAGTTTTGGATTTATTTTGGACATCTGGGCCTGGCTATGTCTTGGGGAGGAAAGGCCAGTAAAGAAGGTCGATGTGTGGGCAGCGAGGGCGAGGCAGGTGGGCAATGGAGAAGACAGTTTGTGCCTGTTTCCCGGCCCAGCCCTGTGGACTATGGCTGAGGTCTGTGAAGAAAAGGAAGAAGGTGAAGAAGTTGTTTTAACCTAAGATCGGGGAGGAACCAGGAGGACGGCCCACTGCTTGGGAGCCCTGGGTGAAAAGAGCAACCATACGCAGGTTGACTACACGTCCCAGTTTGCCTGGGACAGCCCCAGTCCATCCTCCTGTCTTGGGGTAACTAATAATCAGAGCCCCCTTTCACTCTCAAAACTGTTTGAGTTAAAGGGAGGCAGACATTTTGGCAACTCTTGGGTCTGTGGCTTTAGGAGCACTAGGGTGATCCCGTCCTGGGTTCTCACGGAGAACCTGGGCAATAGTGATCAGTTTCCCTCACATGGCTTCATGGGTGGCAGGCATCACTAAGAGGCTGCAGTGGAGGAATATCGGGCGATTTGTTCAGGAACACATGGAGAAACGCCTTGACAACTGCTCAAAAGACTGGGGAGAGTCCTCTGTCAGGAGGGAAATTTTTGTTATGTGACCTCACTTGGTCTCCTGGGCTGGTGAGACTTAGGGAAATTAATACATGGGCTCTGGCAGTAGTAATTGCATGTGGAAAATGAGGGCATTTAGATTCTAAGGATTTGTTTAATGGATTCAGCAACATTTTGGAATAGACGAAATTCAATCACAATGAATCTTAAGATGTTTCCCTAAGTTAAAAAAAAATGGATCTAAATAATGCAGAACCCTTAATCAAATAGTAGAGTTGAGCAATTTATCAGTCTGAATCTTGGTCCCTTTGAAATCCTGCAGCTCCTGTCTTAGGCAGTCCCTCAAAAATTCTGGCAGTGATGACAAGATGAGGATGATGACTAAGTTTGCTGCTAGGTGTGGAGCCAGTTTGAAAATAACTATAGTGCATTTTCGACTTATTATCTCATGCTCTCACATTAATATGATCATGTATGTCTGATTTATTTTTATTATGTTATATAACTAAAACCTTTCCCAACACAGGATAGATAGAGAAGATTGCCACAAGTAGGTGTGTATTATAAGTTCCAGGGATGGTTTTATATTTTGTTTGTTTTCAGAAAACTATCTTAAATTTACTTGTGTTTCATTACAATAAGGATTAAAGATAAATTAATATCCTCATTCTTGTTTTTGGCGATTTAACCTTAGCAGTGAAAAGAGCCTTTGAATTAGTGCCCTGAATAAGCTAATTTGAATAAAGACTCAACTGACCTCAAAGAGCTGATGTACCTTACCGGGGTGAATAATTGGTTCCTCTCCCTCCCTTCTCTCTCCCTATGTTTTTGTTGGTGTTTATGGGCTGTTTTCTTATATTAATACAAAGCTTTTTTGCTTTCCTACATTTTTTTTGTGAATAGAATGCACTCTCCTAAGAAAGATACTGAATTCTTTATGCATTTTATTCTTTATAGCACAACTAACAAATATAGATATTAAAATAAATTAATGCTATATTTGAATATATAGCAATGTGAACTGATATTTTGGGGATGTTGGTACTTCTGAACATCACATTCTGAGAGTCTTAGATTCTATCCAAAGAATGCTATTTATTTCTTTCAGGAAATGTCTATTGGCTTCATCTAGCTGAGCTTTATTCTTCTAGATTGCGTCTCTGTATCTGTGATTCCATAATGTTCATATGTGATCACTCAATGTGACACATATTACAGTCTGTGTTAGTCCAAATTCTTGGAAGTTCAAGGAAGCAAGACTAATAATGGCTGGATTTAAGTGATCAGGTGATGTCATGATGACCTGGTGTCTGATCATCTGTTACTCACAGTTCCCTCTGTCTGACGTTCGCATCCCTAGGCTACCTGGGCTAACTCTCTGCATGTGGGAGGCTGCTAGCTCTCACATCAGCAGTGTCATCTGATAATATTCATTCACTCCATGACTTTTAGAATGTTTTGTACTTTGCAGCATAAAGTGCATTTAAAATAGTTATTTCATTCTTCACAACACTCTTGTAGGTTGGTTATTATTAGATTCATTTTCATTTAAAGAAGAAGAACTGCAGGTCAGACATGAAGTGACTTGTGCAAGGCCTGGGTCAATCTTCAAACAAAACTTCTGTCTCAAACCCTGAGTCCTTTTCACCTGATCACACTGTTTTCCTATGAAGCTTTCTCTTACCAATCTCTTGCAAAGATATCCATATTTTACATAATCAAACTTTCAGACCCTTAAGTAAAGGGGAAAGGGAAAATGAGAACACGTCCTACCTTCCTAATCTGACCAGGCTGCTGATGCTCAACACGACATTTCTTCCTGCATCACCCACACACGCCTTATGACATAGCTCTCAGTGCTAGGCTGGTAATGTTACCGGGATCAGAAGGTGGAATCAAATAAACATCTCTTCCTCTCTGGAGAAAAATCTGTTATCTAAGAGGGATTCCTCTTCCAACATAAAATTCTCTTCTCTTTCTTCAACCTTGGCCAGACTCATGTTCTTAAGGATCTGTAGAGTATATGATTTGCTAAATCAAATAAAGTAACATGATTTTTAAAACATTGACAATTTTCCTGCTGCTCCTTATTTTTCTTTTTTCACTACATTGATAAAACTCATTCCTGACAGAATTTATTTTCATCGTTTCTGTTTTCAATGACTGTTTTATATTTTATTACTATGGATAGATCTAAGAAGATTTGACTCATATTACAAATCCAGAATTGATTAGTGAAACACTCAGAAACAAGAGAAATTGAAATTATGACAATTCTCAAAGGTATTATTGCTCTTAGTCAAATAAACACTTGGGACATCATTGTTTTATGAAGAAAAAAAGATTTTGAATATCGGAGAATGAAAAATTGACCACTTGAGAACATTTTGAAATTAATATACTAAATAATCACTGCAATTTAATGATTATTATCAGTTGTTTTGTCTGTCCTTTCTTTTGGGAACAGCATTACTAGTCCCTCTCCCCTCTCCCTGCCCCCCATGTAGTTGCAATGAGAGCCTCATCATAATCTAAGGTCCTGACTGCTTGGCTACAGCGATTGGTGGAACAGGCTCTGTCTCAGGCTGGCCTCAGCATAGTACCCCATGCTTCTGGACACAGTCATTAGACAAGGGGTAGACCTGTGACCCAAGTCAGCCAGGAAGAATCTTTCCATAAAGTTTCTGTAGTTGGAACTGTGGATAAGTACGTGTTTGCTTCCTCTTTGGTCACAGGTCAGTGAGGTGTAAATCAGGAGCTTCTGGAAGCCAGATCTACTTCTCGGAAAAGCCTGTCTGAGAGAGTGTTGCCCAACACAGAGGGAGTTGGAGAGAAAACCTAGAAAAGGAGAGTACTGAGAGTGTGCGAGTCCATGTGGCTATTAAACATTTCGTTAGCCCTTCCCCTTCTTTGTCCACATTTTCAAATGTAGCCAGAAAGCACTTCCTTCTATTTTATTTTTTATTTTTTTGGCCTAAATTGCTTTGAGTTAAGTTTTTGTCATTTGCAAATACAAAAATCTTGTCTTTAGTACTATACACAATAGTTTATATCTAACACAGAAGCAGACATAGATCAGAATTCCTGTTCTATCGCTTGCTAGCTGTGTATCTTTGGGCAAGTAATGTAAACTCTTGAAACTTCAGCTTGTCATCTGTCATAAAGATAATTTTTATTCATAGTGATTTACTTAGGAAGTGGTTGTGTGGAGTAAATGAGATGCTGTATGTAAAATGCATAACTTTCAGCCTCCAAATTGTACCTGTTTCCATTATTTTCTGTGGAACATTTCATTTACTCATTAAGTTAGAAAATGTGGTAAATTGAATCATTTGGGCCAATACTTCATCCCTTTCTGTATCCATCTTCTTTTCCTGCAACTCTGCAGTTTCTCCCTCTAAAGGTGGATGTACTTTATCATCCCATTCACTGTGAACTTGGCCACATGTCTTATTTTGGCCCACGGGATGATGTTCACAGACTTAAGCACAAGATTGAATGGTACTTGCCTTATGGCATTTGCCCTCGTACATTCTGCTGTTGCCCAGAGAAGAACACATCCCAACAGCTGCCAAGAGATGTGAGACATGGGGCAGAGTTGCTCCAGGGGACTTACAGACCCTTGAGCAAAATAAATGCTGCCTGTTCTAAGCCTTCGAAGTTTCGTGGTTATTACACAACAATAACTGAGTGATACAGCAGTAAGCCACGTTCCAGTAGATAGATTTTAATTCAAAATGATCATTATAATAGAAAAAACATTCAATACAGTGCATATATTCTACCAATTTAAAAAAAAAAAACTACTCCTAAAACTACTAGAAGAGAAAGTTTCATGTCCACAGATGTAGCAGAAAATGACGAAGGATAATGGTTCTAAACTCACTGGGGTCAGGGACTCTTAAGAGTATGATCAGAGCCCTACACCCTCCTGAGTACATTGCAAACACGGTAATTTGGTACCCGGCACTTAGGGATGCCTTACTACCCACTCAATCTGTAATCTTCAGATTCAGAATTCCTGGTCTAGTGAGTCACAGTATAGAAACATCAAGGTAGTGATGTAACATTAAAAATCTGTAGCTTTAACAAAAAGCCTGATTCTGGGTAATTATGTAGAAGTATAGTTTCCAAGGGCTGTGAGTTAAACACGTATTTTGGCCTGACCTTACTTGATGTCCTTAGGATTATTCAGTCTGAAGAATATACACATAGTGATTATTTAATTTAACATGTATATTCAGTTGATATTTAGCATATGCCACCTTATATGGTATTTTTCTCCTTTATATATATATATATACACACACACACACACACACACACACACATGTGTGTGTGTGCATATATGTGTATATATATATAAGTATATATGTGTACATATATATGTATTATATGTGCATACATATTGGTGCTACAAATGTTCAATAGGGAAAAGAATGACAAGGGATTGGGTGTGTTTGAGAAGATGTTCATGAAATATGGAGTCATAAGCTTTACCTGGAAGGAAGTATGACTCTTAAGTTAGTAGTAAATATGGGAAACACCATTTCATGTGGATGTGAATCTAAGAAAATGTGTGGAGAGGAAACAGGCATGTCATATGTTATTACAGTTAATTTTATGTATCATCTTGACTGGGCCATGAGTGTCCAGATATTTGGTTAAGTATTATTCTGGTTGCGTTTAGGAGGGTGTTTCTGGATGTGAATAATATGTGGATTGGTAGATTGAGTAAAGCAGATTGCCTCCCTAATGTGGTGCTGGGCCACATCCAATCTGTGGACAGCCTGAATAGAACATAAAGGCCGAGGAGGGGGTCATTGCTCTCTCTGCCAGTCTTTGAGATGGAACATTGGTTTCCTCCTGCCTTCAGATTTGGACTTGGACTGGAACTTATACCACCGACTTTCCGTGTTGTCAGACCTTTGCACTTGCACATGAACTATATCACAGGCTATCCTAGGTCTCCAGCCTGCCAACTGCAGATTTTGGGACTTAGCTTCCATAAATGCCTCATGAGCCAATTCCTTATAATAAATCAATCTCTCCTGTCTTCATTCTCTCTCTCTCTCTCTTTGTGCATGTGTGTGTGTGTGTGTGTATTGTGTGTGTGTGTGTATACACACACACACACACACACACACACACATATACACATATATACATATACACTATTGGTTATGTTTCTCTGGAGAACCCAGACTGATAGCTGTGTCGAGTGGGATATTTTTTCCAGTATGTGAATCTATTGCATAAGGTGAGTTGAAAGACATCAAGTTTAGCTAGTAGGAATAAAGAGGAATTAGGCTAATAAATTTAGAAAAAAATTGCCTAGAGATCAGCCAGACTTTGCAGAAAGGGAGAGACAAAATAATAGAGTAAACATGTAGAACTTTGGTCTGGTTTTCTTTCTTTAACCATAAGAGCGAGTGCAGCCCATATATAGTGGGGTTTTTGACCAGGTCCAGTTAAGTCTTTGTCAAAACTGCTTTGCACATTCTCCTCTTTGCCCTGCCAATAGGACCTCTGCCTTATGGTAATTTCATTAAATGTAAATGAAGTAAACAAGACTTAAGTCTAACTAGTTTATAAAGCTTCCCTGGGATATGGTTTGTGCCAAAGGCAGAGAAGAGAGAATGTCCAGGCACTCTTGACTTGCTGTTTCTTTTGCTGGCTTTGTCTGGTGTTATTTTCGTTTTAAAGAACCTTGGAGTATTTATCCACATTGCCTTGCCTAGGATCCTCTGGCTTTACTGTTTATAAAGTAGTCCTAAAATTCTGAAACACAGAAGTCAGCCAAGGTGAAAAGTCACTCTTCTTGTGCCTACTGTTCGTATTATTGATTTGGGTAGACATGTAGAGAGATATGAATTAGGATAAATCAACAAGGAACTAATTGTTCAAGGCCTTGAATATGAGGTTAAAAATTATCAAAAATTGTGTGTGTGTGTGTGTGTGTGTGTGTTGCTTTGGATTAGAGAAGTTTTGTGAAAATCATGACTTAATGATAATCACATGAGAACATGGATCAACTGGAGATAAAAAAAGTGATACGAAATGGTAGGCACACCCCACACTGTCATTCAACATAAGTTTATTATGTGCAGAATACGGTGCTGGGGGATTCAGAAGATGTAAAGTCAGCAGTTATTTTTTCCTTGCACGGCATTGACACACAGAACAGTGCCTGCATTATAACAGCACTTGTATATTTAATATAATACTAAAGTGCTTATAAGGTATTCAGAACAAAAATGACAAAGATAGAGAAACAAATAAGTAAGCACTTTCATTTTCAATATTGGGTTCCCAAAATGTAAGTGACAATAAGAAGCAGTTTGAGATTAGACGAATGGCATAAGAGGCAGAGAGAAGAATGAGTGTGTGAGTAAAGACTTCCTAACCAGGGAACTTTTCTGCAGTAGGTTGCAGAGTGAGAGAGCAGCGAATATGTTGCTAAAGTAAAAGAGAGGCAGCAGTTATGAGATTACAGGGAAATGAAGCACTAGTTATAACCACCACTTAAGAGTTACATCTTGAAAAGCTGAGTCACTTCAGGGACTGAAAAAACATGTCATGTGATGATGACTACACATAGGAAGGAAGGGTGACCAGCAGGAGTGGGAAGGGCAGTGAATTCATTTTGTTTGAATAGAGTTGGTGGGGGGAGAGGAGTTAGAAGCAGATTGCTATAACATGTTAACATACCTGGAGAACAGCAAAGAGGGAGAGGGATATAAGGAGCGTGGGGAAATACAGTTTGAATCGTAGCAATAAAAGGATTGTTTCTTTTGCAATGGAGTGAAATGACAAAGTTTGGGGTACTTAATTGTAAAAGATTTTTCAGATATAGACATAATAAGGCATGATTCTTATACTGATGGGAAATAGAATTAATAGAAAGAGAAAGCAAGCAAAATTATTTTCTTCTTTTTTTGAATATTTAAATCTTGAAAAGAAAGGCTTAATTAGGCTATAAATATCAGGTGCTGACTAAGCCTTTTCCATAACAATTTTTAAAAATAAGACATTATTTCTACAATGTTTAAAAGGTTTTGAAGATTTATTGACAATATAATGGATATATTTTGTTGTGTATTGAGGGATATAATTTTTTTGCTTCATACTTAAAGCCTTAGCTTACATTACCCTTAATGTGATATAATATGATGGTGTTTAAAATTAAAGAATAATTTACAAAATTGATGTGCAAAGAAACAAATGATGCATAACCGAGTTATATTTTAATGTGCAAAAACATTGAGTTTATGGAATCTGCATCTTCAAGTTTTAAATGTTTTTTTCTCCTTAGTATATTCTTTTAAATCAAATTAATTTGTGAGCAGGATAGAAAGTTACAGAAAATTTAAAATCTTCATTTAGTTTCACTTCTTAAAGATTATGACATCTAGAAAAACACAAAGAAATATTCTATCACATGGAACATCTTTTACTGAGGAATAGCTTCATGTAGGAGGCAACTCCCCCTGCTGTGATGTCTGGGAACAGGGAAACAGAAGCCTATGGTTGAGAGTTAGTAAACGGGAAGGTTTTCATAGAATTAATAGTGCTGAAATTGTTTTCTTTTTATAACCAGGATCAGATGCACAAACACTTTCATTGTCAATATCATGTTGCCAAAAACAAAATAGAAGCAATCTTCAATATTTTCATATGGAGCTTCTTTTGTTCCTTTCAAGAATTCTTTAAGTAGAATTTGGCTTTTTGTTTTAGTCTACCACTATAGCACATATTTCTTCAGCTTCAGCTTCAGTCACATTTGATTGTATTAAAACTTTTCCACTGGGATGGCAGAACTCCAGGATAAACCACATTTTCAAAAGAACAGCTGCCTTTTAGTACTGAAGAGATTAAATTGTTTCAAAATTTCATCTTTTATTTTTGCAAGCAAGTGTACATATTTTAATGATTTTAAAAACGTATTGTTTGTGGACCATATAAGCAGTCAATAAAGTATCTGTAATATACTCAGAGTAAAATGACAGAGTTAGAGAAACAATAGCTCATCCAGCACAGAATGGGCTCAGTGTCTATGCTTATTAAACTCATAAAAATGTTCAGTTTCTAAACAACAGGCAATGCAGGCATCTGTGTTCTTCAAAAGCTTTAAACATGTTTATCTTGGATAACATCACACTTGGTTAGCTTAGAGAAAAAATGTCTTCTTTTGATTTTTCTTCTAATTATACGGTGCCGATGAATCTGGCTTCTTGTTTGCCCTCTGATTAAGTCACTAGAGGGAGCCAGAGTTGCCTTGCCGGTGGTCCTGACCTCCAGTGTTTCCATCCTGCAAGAGAAAGGGATGCAGCCAGCGAGCCTCCTTTGTGTGCCAAACAATTGAAACAGGTGCATCAAAGGTAGCAGAAGTTTTCTGAATCAGATATGGCAAGATTTTTATTAACTATTTTGATGTTTCATAAAGGAAAAAAACATTTAGAAATGAGGCCTTTGTGATTTCCCATTATAAAGAACAAATCTTGTAATTTATGTAAATTAGGCACTGCTTAACCTACTTATAAAGAGCTCTAGGAAATATATTGTGAGTTTGTGGAATTTGTCATTGTTATCTTAGGTACTGATGTGCGAGTCAGTGTACAGAAGTAGTACATTGCTAGGCCTTGTCTTAGTTCTCATTGTTTCCTGTCCCAGCCACTATTTTCTCTCTTCTGGATGCCTACAATAGTCTCCTGACAGGTCTTTCTGCTCCACCCTTACTATCCTATATGCTGTTTTCAACATGGGAACCAGAAAGATCCTTCACAGATGTGTCACTCTGTTCAAAAACCTTCTAATGGCTTCCTGTTCAGAGAAAAAGCCAAAGTACTTATAATGTCCTTCAGGATCTTCCACGATTTGCTGACTCGCGACTCTCTGACCTGATCACCTGCTGCTGCCCCTGTGCTCACTCTGCTCCAGCCATCTTGCCCCCACAGCTCCTCAAACACTCAGGCTCATTTCTGCCCTTCCCACAGGCAAACTCCAAATATCACCTTCATAATAGACTTAGGCTACTCCTGGTTCTCCTTACCCTGCCCTATTTTTCTCCATAGCACTTAATCATTCTAACCTACTATATAATTTACTTATTTACTATGTTGTTATTTTTTTCTCTGTTTCTAGCCACTAAAATTTAATTTCCAGGGGTAAGGAATTTGTAAAAATATTTTCATTTTCAGGTGATTGCTGATTCATATGCATTTGAAGAAATAATATAAAGTGATCCTGTCTATCAGTCACCCAGTATTCCACTATGGTAACATCTTGCTAAACTACAGTATTATATTAACAGTCAGAAAACTGACATGATAGAATCCATCCACCTTATTCAGGTTTCACCAGTTTTATGGGTACTTATTTGCATGCGTGTATTTAGTTTGATGCAATTTATTACATGTATAGATTACATGTAATATACATGTAATATTACATGTGATATACAATAGTTCCCCCACAAGAATCAAGGGTAAGAATTTTTGTTTGTTTTATTCATTGATGTCTTCTAAAGCCCTGGCACACAGTGAGTGCTCAATCATATTTGTTTAATAAATCAAGTTGTTTTATTATGCAATAGAACTTATATAAATATATTATAAGCATTATATTCCCAAATAATTTGAAACATACTCAAATTTCTTTCTTGGTTGTTAATTTAAAACAAATTTATAAATATTATTCATTGGAACACACACATTGATAGTGGTTTGAATGTTTGTCCTCTCCAAATTTCATGTTGAAATTTGATTCCCCATGTTGGAGGTGGGGCCAGCTGGAAGGTGTTTGGGTCATAGGGGGCAGATCCCTTATGAATGGCTTTGTGCCCCACCATGGTAATGAGTGAGTTCTCACTCCTTTACAGCTCGTTGTTTAAAGAATGTGCCATCTCCCTCCTTTCTCTCTTGCTCCTTTCCTCACCATGTGACACACCTGTGCCCCTCTTCGCCTTCTATCTTGACTGGAAGCTCTCTGAAGCACTCACCAGAAGCAGATGCTGGCTCCATGCTTCTTGTATAGCCTGCAGAACCGTAAGACAAGTAAATCTTTCTTCTTTATAAATGATCCAGCCTCAGGTATTCATTTATAGCGATACAAAATGGACTAAAACATACATATTGGTCTGGTGTTTCTTAAGTGCTGATTATTATGCTATGGTGATTGAAAATATGATTTAACATAAATCCTAAAAGCATTGTTGCTCAAGGGCATAGAAAAATTATTAAATATCTTTGATATTCTAACTCTCCATTTCAATTTAGTAGTTTTTGGAAGTGAAAGACAAGTGTTTTATTGATACGCTAACCACATTTCAAACACCTATCAGAAAAGTGGTACAAGTAAGTATGTAAGACTGGCAAGCCATCTTTTATTATTCTTTCTTGAGGGGATTCAGTAATATAGCAAAATTGGAATCAGACCAAGTCTTTTCCCACGGGGACAATATTCTAACTATTATTATTTACCTATATGTTTGTGGTTGTGCTAATTCATTCTGTAACAACAGTGATGGTTACTCGACTTTATTTGTTAGTTTATGAAATGGCTGAGTGGGTTGCTTAGTCTAGAAATGAGGATAGATTTCCTTTTTTTGTAAAGTTTCTTGGCATGTTCAGGCATTGAACTCAAATTTTCAACCGTATTAACACTATAACACCATAATGGTGAGTGGCTAGAGTAGATAATCATGGGAAGCCTTCCAAGTTCAACGATTTCTATCAAGATAATTCTTCAAGTAATGGAATACATGAACCTTAAGACCTATTAGATTTTTCAAAAAACAGTAAGCCCCTCCCCTTCATTACCTACATGCAAGAGTTAAAGATTAAAAAATCTAAAAGCTTCTTGCCTCCTGGTCCTAGAAAGACAAAGACAAAGTAAATAAATAAATAAAATCTAAAAGCAATTTAACTTCTTCTTA
>NW_012143856.1:6627696-6627966 GCF_000956105.1 Propithecus coquereli | reverse complement strand
CAATCCGCCCGCCTCGGCCTCCCAGAGTGCTAGGATTACAGGTGTGAGCCACCGCGCCGGCCTATATTTTTAATCTGTTTCCTGAAAACATCTTTTTTCTGCTTTTCTTACCTGCTATTTATTTTTACTGTTCCTGTCTTCCCTATTTCTCTTATACTATTTTGTATAATAGCTGTGTTGTTTCTTTTTTGATTTTTATTCATCCTTAAATTAGGTGATTTTTTTCCTACATTAGCTATTTGCTAGAAGTTCATGGAAGGAAGAAGACAG
>NW_012143856.1:6627145-6627646 GCF_000956105.1 Propithecus coquereli | reverse complement strand
AAGCAAGTCATAAAGAGAAGTATTTAAAACAAAGAGACAGAGAGTTCATATCTTTACCATATGAAGCATTTTTATAAGGTTCTATGCCTTAGGCAGTCTTCCAAATTATTAACATGGTTTATCTCAGAGCAACTTGAAGGTATATTTAAAAGTCTTAAAAATATTAATCCTTTTGACCTAGTAATTCCATTTCTGGGGTTCTACTCTAGGTAAATATTAGTAACTGCAAATGCAGAAAAAGATTTATTTTAAAAGAGTATCCATCACATCAAAAGAATAGTTAGACATGACAGCATATTTATAGAAGGGGCTTTTATACAGCTACTAAAATTATATTTAAGAAGGATTTTGAATAATGTGGAAAAATTTATGTAATCTAATGTAAAATGTGGTATAGTTTGATCACAACTGTGGGAAAAAATCATAGAAAGATATGGGAAAGAAAAATATCAATTAAAAATAGTTCTCTCTAGGTAATTTTTTGGGGCATACTTAGAAAAT
>NW_012143856.1:6608389-6627095 GCF_000956105.1 Propithecus coquereli | reverse complement strand
TACCAGCTCATGTACCACTAATCAGCTGCTTCACTCTGGTTAATTTAATCATGTAAGGATCAATTGCCCAGTCTGAACAATAGGTTCAGAACAATAGGTATAATGATGTTCATCTCAGAGTAATTCATTGAACATTATACTGTACATCAAAATCTATAGTCATTATGGAAGGCTGATAAATATTAGTTGAATTTGAATATAAATCAAATACAAATATTGCTCTGTGTCCTACTTGGTCATTTTACTAAAGAAGATACATACATCTTTTTTAACTTAAATAGTTGACATTTACATTTGAACTAGTAATAAGTGCTGATGGTATTATTTTATCATCTTTAAATGATATTTATAGATGAGAGAATCAGTATACTTTTACTGTATCTCCTCTTTTTATTGTTTTTACTTCAGGCTATTGCTATGTTTTATGTTTTTAAAAAATAATTTCTACATTTATTTCAGTAACCGTAATCCCCACTGTTTTGCTTTAGTTCCTACTGATAAAGGAAATTAATATTCACCCATTTAGTTTGCCATGGAGTTTCCAGACATCTGTTGGTTGGCTACTTTGTTCTCTAACAGTTTATGAAGAAGTGATGGAAAGTATATTCTCTGGGTTCTCACATATCCAGAAAAAAACTTTAATGCCCTTTATACTTGCACGATGCTTTGGCTAAAAATACAATAGTTGAGTCACACTTTCTTTGTGGCCTTTGAAGTTAGTGCTCCAATGTTATGAAGAGTTGAATGTTTCTTTGTAGATATGTGAAGCCAGCCTGCTTATTTTCTAATTATGATGATGTGATTGTTATACCTGCAGGTCCAAGGGAGTCTTTGCTTTTCAATCCCCAAATCTCACTATGATATATTTCAAAGTTTAGCATTCTGTACCTTTTATAGTTTTGTCTGGGACACTGTATTCCCTTTCTATCAGAAAGAAACTTTTCTTTCTGAAAAGCTTTCTTGAAGTAAACTATTATTTGTTGTTCATTATTTTAATCTCTTTATTATGAGCATCAATTATATACATATGGTACATCTTTTGTCCATTCTCCATATTCATTATTGTTCCTGAAAAATATTTTTGGATATTTTATTTATATTTCATGTTATTCACTTTCCTTGGTTCTGTTCTTTACAGGCTCACCGTATTTTTACCTGCTCTCCTGTATGTTTCTTGGCCTTTATTTCTGTAATATTTTTATCTTTTCTTTCTTGAGTTCCATCAGCTCATGTTTCATCTCCTTTTGTTGTTTTGCCACCCTAAGCTCTTATATATACAGTTTGGTGCTAGTTTCAAATTTTTAAAAAAAATTTGCATCAATAAGTTTGGTTATATATATATTCTCACTCTTTTGCCCGGGCTAGAGTGAGTGCCGTGGCGTCAGCCTAGCTCATAGCAACCTCACACTCCTGGACTCAAGCAATCCTCCTGCCTCAGCCTCCCAAGTAGCTGGGACTACAGGCATGCATCACCATGCCCGGCTAATTTTTTCTGTATATTTTTAGTTGTCCGATTAATTTCTTTCTATTTTTAGTAGAGACGGGGTCTCGCTCTTGCTCAGGCTGGTGCTTGAACTCCTGAGCTCAAGCAATCCGCCCGCCTCGGCCTCCCAGAGTGCTAGGATTACAGGTGTGAGCCACCGCGCCGGCCTATATTTTTAATCTGTTTCCTGAAAACATCTTTTTTCTGCTTTTCTTACCTGCTGTTTATTTTTACTGTTCCTGTCCTCCCTATTTCTCTTATACTATTTTGTATAATAGCTGTGTTGTTTCTTTTTTGATTTTTATTCATCCTTAAATTAGGTGATTTTTTTCCTACATTAGCTATTTGCTAGAAGTTCATGGAAGGAAGAAGACAGACCACTATTTCATAGCGGCAGAAATTTTCTGTATGTTTCAAGATTGGTGCCTATGTATTCTTTCGGTATTCCTCCCCAACTCCTCAAGACCAACCAGGATTAGCACTGCAGGGATGATAACAAGGCAGAGGTCTCTGATGTCCTTGCCACACTGATGATGTACTTCTTGCAATATGCTATGCGGTTTGTCATTCAGCCTTGCCTCCTCTGCTTCTCAGAGCCACACTGGGGGTAAAGAAGCTTCTACCACCAGATCTCTCATCCTTTTCCTGATGTCATGATCATGGGGCTGTTTTGTTTGAAATCACTTTTTTTTTTGGAGGTGTGTGCTCTGCCATCTTTTTCTGAGAATGTGAAGCTGTAGGAATCTTCGTTTCACATCTTTCTACACGTCTGGTTGAGCTTCATTCACTGTTTCTGGTAGACCTTCCCCTTATTTTCTAATTGGGGGTTTTACTTATTTTCTAGATTCATCAAACATGAAGTTGGCATTTTGTTTCTTGTTCTCCTTGTGAGTTTTGGGTGATTTCTGAGAGGGAAATGGGAAAAATCCAACTTTATTAAAACTAGAAGTCTGGCTGTAAGCATGAGTGTTTGTATTCAGAGAATAATTGTGGCAAATGATAATATATACTGACTTTTTAAAAGTTTTGACTTATTTTTGATCTGTTTCAAAAGAAATTAGCTATACTTAACGTCTATCTGTTTTTCACTATTTACTAGTTTCTTCCACTTTTTCTTCAAATAGTAATTTCCTAGATTTCTATCATTTATTTTCTGTCTTCTTTCATTTTTGTTTATGCCATGATAAGTTTAGATATACAGCCAATTTCATGAAAGCAAGTTCAAAGGGAACAATTTAGGATAAGGGTAAGAAAAGTTATTGAAAAATGAGGCACAAAGGAAACAGTTGGCCATGACTTCCACCACTGCCAAACAAGGATAGAAAAAAAGTTAGTATGTGGCAAACAAATTAATTGTTTTCAGGGGACCCTTGAAGATTTGTGCTCAGGTAAACTGCACATGAATGTTCACAAACCAACTCTAATTTCGCAGGTGTAGAAAAAGGAAATCCCAACATCAAGAATTAATTTTCACACAAATGTCAAAATAATCAGGCAAGGACATCAGACTTTGAAGTATTTCACACGCACTTGCTGTTTAGATCCTTTTGAGTGAGTACTACATAATGTAATCTTATTAAAATATTTTTTCTTAATTAAAACCCAGAAATTGAAGGAAAGGACTTATTTGTAATATACAATAAGGATTATATTAATTGTTATCCTGAAATAATGACCTGACCTCCTCTATTCATCTTGAGGTTAATGTGTAGCTACCCTGGGAAGGTGGTGACTTTCGATGAGATGGCTCTTTGCAGCTGGGGAAGACTTGAGGAAGTTGGTGGCTGAGGTCTGTTGCTCGTGTCACACAGCCGGGCAGCACGCTCCACAGAGGGGACTCTGGGCAACACATCTCTGTGTCAACTGGTTGACCATAATAAGAAATCTGAACTTGTCTCTGTCTTTTGGTGAAGACACTGGTAAAGTGGAATGCTCTTAACTAGACTTTTAAACATTTTGATTTCTTATCTCATGTTCTTATGGCTGATTGAATTCTCTCTCTTCCTGGGGGATGGTACTTCTTGTTCACTAAAATCCCTAACATCTAGAAGAGTGAAACAGAATAACTATTTATAACAAATTATAGAGAATGGTTAATAAAAACTTCTTAACTTTTTAGAGCCATAATCAAGAGGCAGTATAGAGTACTATTTAAGAATATGAACCCTGGAGCCAGCTATGATCCTAGACAAACTTCTTACCTCTCTCTAACTCAGTTTTCTTATTTTTAAAAGGAAGATATTAACAGTATCCACTTTATAAGTGAGGATTAAATAATTAAGTATGATGTAATTAGGAGAGTACTTGGTATGGTCTGTATTGTTGTTGCTGTTATTATTATTAGTGTTGTTACTGTTATTGTTTTGGCAGAAGGAAACTTCAAGTTTGATGAGTCTTACGGAAATAAAACAAAAAACTACTATGGATTTCTAAAATATTAGTGACAGAGGTCCACAGTACAAGGCATCCAATAACATCAAAGAATTAGCTGGGTCATAGATAAGTGAAAAAGTTTTATAAATAGATGAAAATACCTTTTAGACGTAAATAGCTTTTGAGAAGAGATCATTTGATGAATTCCTTCCAAGCCATTTGTAATTAACAAAATAAGACTGTTTTAAGCAGAACTTAGTTTGCAAGCACTTAAATCCTACAATTTACCGCTTCATCTCCTGAAATGCATCTCATCATAATATCTCTTGTTTTAACCCTAAAGTTACTATATCACAAGAATGGAAAAACAAGCACCGCATGTACTCACCATCAAATTGGTATTAACTGAGCAACGCTTATGCGCACATGTAGGAGTAATACTCATCGGGTGCTGGGCAGGTGGGGGGGGAGGAGGGGATGGACGTATTCACACCTAATGGGTGCAGTGTGCACCGTCTCGGGGGTGGACATGCTTGAAGCTCTGACTTGGGTGGGGCAAAGGCAATATATGTAACCTAAATATTTGTACCCCCGTAATATGCTGAAATAAAAAATAAAAAAATGAAATGTTTTAAATATACAGAAAATAGAGAAAATAATATGACATCCCTCCCTTTTTCCTTATAACTTACATATTAACATTTTACTATACTGTCTTTAGGTCTCTATCTCTGTCATATTCTCTCTCTCTCTCTGTCCCTCTCTTTCTTTCTTTCTCGTAAATTCTGCCACTTAAAGAACTTCTGACTTATTTTGATGAAGCTGAATTCTGAGGACTTACATAGATCTCCTTGATACTCATTTCACTTCCCCAAGATTTTATGTATCATTTTAATAATTAATATTCATATCATAGTTGTTTCCTTCCCAGCTTAGCTGAAGGTTTTAATCGGCAAGTAATATATCAAGTCTTGTTTACAATCCTTTTACTTCTGAATAATTAGAGCCATAAATTCCTTTATTTGGTGAGGGGGAAGTCTCCTGTGGAGGCCAGTGGTAGTTGTATATCCTTCTGCCTTAAATATCTTCATCTCACTTGAAAGCTAGTGCATGCTCTTTACCTCTGTGATAAACTCTGATATAATAATGTAAAGAAATGAATTAATACCTTTGGTCATTCAAATGATAAAAAGAACTTTGTGTTGCCACGGTACTGGAGTCTCGCTGGCCTGCTCTCATTATTAAAACACCAATATTGTAACATTCTTGTCTAAACTTCCCCTGTTACAATAATACATTAGTTAAAGATATAATTATTTCAAAGCTTCAAGGCAGGACAATGCCACGGTTTCTACAAATCATCACATATTTTATATAAAAGCTCCATAATCAAAGTGAAAATATTAACTTTGGATTCAATAATTTGTAAATATGCTTAGGGCTGCCTTGAAGATAAACACAAAGCATTTACCACCTATGCTTTTGAAAGTTAGTCAGGCATCTCCTAAAACGCACGGGATTTTTACAGTGGAAGAAATCGGATACATATTCACAAATTGAATCAATGGAATTGTGTGAATTATGAGCATGTATGCTTCATTTATTTATTCAACAAATATTTATTAAGCACTTACTGTATGCTAGCCACTGTTCTAGGTGTTAGGGATAGATTAGTGAACAAAACAGAAAAATTCTGCCTGCATGGAGCTTACAACCCAATAAGGGAAGATTGATAATATATATAATACCAATCTATACATTTTCCTCTAGCCATCTTCACCTGTATCAAAGCAGATATGGGTCAGGTAGAGAACTGGATTTAACCAGAGTAGAGGTTTTACCAAGCGAGGACAAAGAAGAGAAGTCAGGATAAGGAAGTTGAGGGTCTATGCAAGGGAATATCATAGGCTTGGCTATGGAATTGAATCTTCTTAGGTGAGAAGTGTAAGTAAATAAGTGTTAGGGAATGGGGATGGAGAAGAATGCCAGAGAAAAAGTATTCAGATCAACGGGTTGTAGGTCCCAGTAGTTTGAAGGACTGAGGGAGTAAGATGCTTGAGGCGGTGCATAGAATTAAAATTTTAGAAAGATTGCTTTATTTGTTGTGACAAGGTCCAGCGTTCAGCCATAGGCATGAGTAGCTGAGATAGTAGAGGACCTGACAATTGGTGCACAGGAATTTAGAAAATTCAGTGAATTGGATATTGGAGAGGTAATCTAAACAGTTTAAAGCTCTAAGGAATGATGTTGGAGATAGTGCCAATGAGCTAGGAGCTACACTCTTCCAAGACTGAAGGGAGATGATGTAGAGTCAGTAAAAGATGGCAACAAAGAAGTATAGGATTATCTGGTATTTTATACATGAGGGCATTGAGGTCAAAATTGTGAATGACTTATCCAGGGTTATATAAGTTATCAACTCAGCTATTCAAATTACACTCAAGTAATCTGTTTCTAAGCTAGCTGTTTTTCCACTATATCACACTATCAAACATAATCATTTCTGTGAATTTAATACTGAGTGAGGATAAGAAATACCAGGAAGCCAGAAGTTTGCTTAGCTGTGGGTAGGAGAATGATGAATTAATTTTTTTTGCAACCTGAATTTGAGGTACCTGTGAACATTACAGTGAAGAGGGCTGACAATATTGGAGATTGCAAATTCAGGGGGAGACGTTTTGTAGGCATTTGGAGATCACAGAGATCCCAGTTAGAGATATGACTTTTTTAGCCATCAGTCTCTAATAACATTTGAAACAATAAATGTGATGAGATAAAACAGTAAATATGATGAGATAAAACAGGGAGAGAGTGCAGGAAGAGAAGAGAAGGCTAGCAAAAAAACAAGGAACAACATACAAGGACTGAACAGAGAAAAAGGAATTGTACAGGAAACTGAGAAGAGAGAGTCAAAGAGGTAGAAGAACCAATAATTTAAGAATGTCAAGTAATATTGAGTGGTCAGTAGCACCAAATGCCCCAAAGAGATTAAATAGGGTAAGGGATGGAAAGAGTCCTTTGGATTTGTCACTAAGAAGGTCATGGAACTACAAAGTTGAGTTATTGTTTAATAATTAAAAATACAAACAATAAATAGTAAACATTAAGCATTGGAATTTCAGAGATGAAGCAGAAGGTATAATAGAAGAGACTACGTAGTTTTGACCACTGCAGTTCTGCTGAAATCATTGTTCGCTAAATCTACGGGAAAGCTCCACCAGGCCTGTCATCAAAGAAACACCCCAACAAACTACCAAAGGTTTACAAACGATGAATTACAGAAGCATTTTCCAGAACACTTGTCTAAAAGATATTCCTTAAAATAATTGCTCGGTGGTCAGCAAATTTTGGAAACTGGTATTTAATTCCTCTTGGAGATTTATTTATTTTAGCACATTCAAGGCTCTGAGAAGTCATACAGCAAAGAAAATAATTTTTATTAGCCCAATCTTTCCCAAGCTTATTGACCAAAGAACCTTATTATTATTATTATTATAATTATTAGTAAAGTACCCTTTAACATTCTAAGATTAATGTTCTGCAGAACACATTTGGGGAAATGCTGATTTGTATTACCAGGCCAGAATGCACTGGTAAAAAGAAAATACTGACTTGGTCACCAACTTATTAGTGGATGAACATATGACTAAGGAAGCAGGATGCACCAGAGCATCCCCTAAATGTAGTATGTTTGCTTTCTAACTATACGCCTAAGGTAAACCTACTATTACTTTCATTTATTGCCATTATTATTATCGCAATATAAATTCTTAATAAACCGGGGTTTGAGTCAATAAGATTATATATACTTGAGTTATTAAGTCACCCCAAATCATTTTCTGTATATTAAATTTACAATAATGATTGTGTTGGAAACCTCATTAAAAGTGCCTTGATTTAAGTTCCTAAAAACAGATTGATCGATTCAGATAAAGGAAAAATAAACCTCAGCCTGCCTGGAATTTTGATCACTTTTTTGCCATCGGGGGGAAAGTATGCTATTCATCTGAGGCTGTCTGAGACTTTCTCTAGGATTTATAGATGGCCCTGCTGAGTATATTAAAGAAAAATGTCGGCAGAATTATTTGTGACTGACGTTCATCAATTTTTAGATTGGCATACTACTAATAGAGTAGCTAGTTAAGAACATTCTTGGTGATGAAAGATGACATAATTATTGAATTTAAAACTGCCAAAGAGAGAAATGGCCTTAAAGCCAATATCAAAAGGAGATGCTTTTAAACACTTGCCTTTAAGTGGGTAATTCTGAAATTAAGACTTATTTGAACAATGGAAATTAACCTATGACATGAAAAATTTTATGATTTGTTGTTTAGTTAAAATTTATGATTTTGCATTGTTACACACTACATATGAAATAGATTTTTTTTCTGAATGCTATCTCATTATTTCTCTTCTCTTAGCAATGACAACAAATATTTTAGAAAAATTCAGGGTAATTTTTTTTCCCTAAAAAACATGAAGTAAATAAGGAAGGCATAGTAAACACTAGCAAGTGGGATTTTAAAAGTGGGATTTCATTTCTGAAAAAGTACTTCTCATTTGTTTATTCAGTCAGCAAAGTCTTATTGAATGCTCACTACGTAACGAACACTGCTTCAGATCAGAGGATATAGTGATTTATTTTACTATAGCCCATGTGTTCACCAAACTTCCATTCCAGTGAGGGAAGCAAACAAAGAAAAACAAAACAAAAAAAGGATAATTTCTAGAATAATAAATGTTATACAAAAAGTTAATGAGGTAACTGAAGGGGGACAGAGAAGGCATTTAGGAATTCTGAGAAGGTGATATTTGTGCACAGACCTGAATGGAGAGGTAAGATGACAATGACAAGTTGTACAGAAAGAACCTTCATGACGGAGGGAACGGTGGGGGTGAAGATCCCGAGGGCCATGAGCCCTGAGCTCTAGGTGAGGGAGTAAGAGTGGAGTAAGAACTCCACCGCGGCTGCGCTTACCTGAGCAAGAGGTGATCCTGGAGAGGTAGGTGGGGCCAGGTCATGAGGACCAAGGCCAATAATTTGGAGTCTGGCAGTCTCAAGGGGAAGAAAAGGCATGATGTGAGGTCCATTATGTAAGATCCCTTTGAGTGCTGAGTGAAGAAGGAGCTGTAGGGAAGCATGTGGAAGCACAGCAGCCCTGGGGACCAAGGTGGGGAGAGCACAGGCGGTGAGGAGCGACCACGTTCGGGATCTGTTTTGGAGGCGTGGGTGGCAGGCCTTGCTGCCGGATTTGGCATGAGGCCTGCACGAAGAGCAAGCGAGGATCCTGGCTCTGTGCGGGGCTGATCAGCTCGGTCAATTACACGGAGAAGGAGAAGACTAAGGTAAAAACAGGTTTACGTCAAATGCTAAAAGAAAAATGATCTCTTTAATATGACCAGAGAGTCCTAAAAATTCCTTAAGGCTGTTTTCGTAAACTTACCTAGTTTTGAGAAAAGACATCCCACTAGAATTTCAATCTTTAATTACATAAATGCCTTCACTGGAGTAACGGGTGGCGCAAATGCGTATTTGTGTTAGAAGCTGCTATTTGTAAAGATTTTTATTACTTTGGGAATATAAGCAAGAAGGACAAAAATAAGCTCATAATAAGATATAGATTCATATATCTCTTTGTGTATGGCTCTCTCAACAAGCTGTCCTAGGCTAAATTAGATAGTGCTTTCAGTAAATACAAAAGAGTTTACTTATATTTTTTCTTTAAAAAAATAACAAAACTATTTCCCTCCATGGAAGCGCAGTGGGAAAAACAAATCAGCAGCTAGAGACTCCTACTTGCCTTTAAAAATAAAAGCAGCTATATTCATGCTGAGTTATATATGAGGAAGAATAACCTGCTAACCTCTCCTTTCACTGAAATCATAACAAGAACAAATTATAGAAGTAGTGACTGGATTTGGGCACAGAGAAAGAGTTTTTGGCAGTAAATCAGTCTTATAAACAAGTAGATGCTAGCAAGAGCCACCTAGACTTTAGACTATAATGAAACATTTTTATATGGCAGTCTGATAAAGAAACAATATATATATATATTTTTAATCTCCATAAGAATCTTTCTTGTAATTACTGTGACATAATAGAAGAATGGTGAATAATTCTATTTATTTAAAAATACAACCAAACTTTCTTCAATAATGCCGAGTAGCTCCATGACAATGTTTGAGGGCTATTATATTTGTTGAAATAATCTCTAAGGCACTATATGGGGATTGTTTACTGTATAAACAAATTTCAACAATGCTTTTCCATGGTACGCTTTGAATGCCCCTCCCATGGTTTAAGCCAAAACATTGAAGTATGTGTTTTAACTTAACACGTGGACTGGGCAATCTTTTGTGAGGGTGTCCAGATCAATGTCAGTGTTTAATTTTTTTCTCAGTTTCATGAATTTTTGATATCTGACTATCTGTTAGACCAGACCATAATAAAACAGAATTATCTAACTGTTCATGGGCTTATGGATTTAAAAACAAGTGAACAAACCCGGTATGATCATAGCTTTTTGTTCAATCCATTGTATTTCAGTTGTTTCTAAGCAGTCTGCATGAGTGCAAGTGAATTATGAAGTGTTCAGTTCTTTAAAGATTAAGAAATTGTGGGAAGGCAGAATTGCAAGGTTTTCCAGAATGACCACCTCAAGAACTGAAGAGATAAAGTCTGGCTGCTTTTCTCTAAATTTACTGCAGGCAGTGAACATTGATTAGATCACCTTTGCTTAGCTTTGGTCAAAAATGTGTAGTCTACACATATTTTGAAGGGAGAGAAATATAAGAAAGAAAAAAACTAGTTTTTCACTGTGAAATGCTCCCAGTAACAGGGAATATTGCCACAAATGTCAATTTCAATTTTTCCTATACACCATTGACTAGGTCAGTGTGAAAACTTAAATTTATTTTATGATATATGAATTCCCAACTCTCATTGGACTTACAGAGGCAATCCCAGCTCTATTACGGTAATGCATGATCCTAGGGATAGGCATTCCAAAATGAATTAATACTCAAGAAAACATTCCCAGTCATCATATTACAGATGTGATTTATTACTTTATAACAATTTTGTGTTTATTTCCTCTCTCTCTCTCTTTTTTTTTTTAAGAGACAGAGTCTTGCCCGGTCACCCAGGCTAGAATGCGGTGGTGCTGTCATAGTTCATTGAAGCCTTGAACTCCTGGGCTTCAAGTGATCCTTCTGTCTCTGCCTCCTCTAGGACTACAGGTGTGTGCTACCATGCCTGGCTAATTTTTAATTTTTATGTAGAGGTGGGGGTCTCGCTATGTTGCCCAGTTTGGGCACAAACTCCTGGCCTCCAGTGATCCTCCCACCTTGGCCTTCCAAAGTGCTGGGACTATAGGCAGGAATCATGGCACCGAGCCTTTCACTTTTATATTTATGGTAAATGTATAATAACAAATTATTGGCTTAATTCAATGTAAGTTACTGAGTAAAAATCTACTTTAATTTGCTTACATAAGAGAGTTAAACCAGTCCAAGATTGTGTATCTTTACATTTAACCATGTTTAGTGTGATATTAAATAATTAATTCATATATTTTATACAATGAATTGAAGTAAAAAGCCTCCTTAGTTGTTCCTGTGCTTTGTTACATGTATTCTATAACCAGAAATATGAAATGTCTGATTTCGAATCGAGAGTGTAGTTTATTATATCTCAAACAAGAAGCAGTACAATTAATCAAAGTATGTGCCTAAACTGTTGACACAGTTTTGCCATCTTAAGGGTAGCTTATTTATGCCAGCAGTGAAGAAGCCTGGAGAGTGAGTGGCGATGAAATTGTGAAAGGCATTTTCCACGTCTTGTTGAGAATTGAGTATTTTTCCTTGCAAGAAGTGGTCCAAAGCCTGGAGGAAGTGGTAGTCAGTTGGTGCAAGGTCTGGTGAATACAGTGGATGACAGAGAGTTTCCAAGTCCAGCTTCTGTAGTTTGAGCAGCGTTGTTTGTGTGGCATGTGGTCCAGTCTTTCAAGAGGATTGGCCTGTCTCTATTGACCAATATCAGCTGCTTAATCACAAGCATCCTCATCATTTCATCCAATTTGTTGCAGTGGCATCTGCTGTACTTGACTGACCATGTTTCATGAAGCTGTAGTGGATTATACCAGTGCTGGACCACCAAACAGACACCATTAGGTTTTTTTGATGAATATTCAGTTTTGGACTGTGTTTCCGCACTTCGTTTTTATCCAACCATTGTGCTGAATGCTTGCAATTGTCAAAAAGAATCCATTTTTCATGACATGTAACAATATGGTGTAGAAATGGTTCACCTTTGTGTCGCGACAGCAAAGAAAGGCAAGCTTTGAGACAACTTCTCTTCTGACCCTTGTCTAATTCATGTGGAATCCATCTATCTAATTTCTTTACCTTGGTGATTTGTTTCTAATGGTCCAATATTGTTGGAATAATAACGTCAAACCTTGCTGCTAATTCACGTGTAGGTTGAGATGGATTTGCTTCCACTACAGCTTTTAGCTCATCATTATCCACCTTGGTCTCAGGTCGCCCACATGACTCCTTTTCAAGATTAAATACACAAGAATGGAACTTCTCAAACTATGGACATATTGTGTGTTCACTAGCCACATCCTTTCCAAACGCTTGATTGATATTTTGAGCTGTCTGTGCTGCATTGGTTCCATGATGGAACTCATATTTGAAAATAATATGCATTTTTGACTTATCCATGGTTTCACAAAAATTTCTCTTAAAAAAACTTTGAAAGATAATCACAAACCAAAACATGCGTTTGAAAGACTGAGGATGTTCCTTCACAATAAAAATAAAACAAGAAGTATCAAAGTGAAATGTCAGAGATATCAACTGTCAAACTTAGTACTTAAGGAAATTGGACATTTCATACTTAGTAACCTAATAGATTTTAAAAGGGGACTTATTAAATTCTAACAACAAAAATCTATTCCCACCTAATTTTTTTTCAAAGTTAGAATAACTTTCTCTAGCTCTGCAGAGTCAGGTAATTCCACCTGGGCAGCCCCCTCATCAAGGCTTATTGAAATAATTGAGATTAACCTTATTTGCCAGGCAGTGCTGTCTGGTCTGTGGTAGCACTACTTAGGTAAAAAGGTGGGCTAGGAGTGCTTTTCTCTTCTCAAAATATGTACAAAGAATGACCTGTCTCTGTGTGATTTTCAAACATCATATGCAGTCGAATATTTTGCTTAAAATATGAACAGTTTGATTTTCATTTGAGAACCTGAAGTAGGAAACTTGGCAACCTTGGCAATTACCACTAACCAAGAATGCTGCCAATCTGTAGAAGATACCAAGGGCCAGCCAAAACACACTTTAAAATTCAAGTAAATCTTTAAGGTAAAGTTGACAGATAGTGGAAAGAAACAAAAAAATGTGTTGTATAATAATCTGGCCCTGCTTTCTGGCATTAGAGAAAGGGGCCTTGGAAGAAAACAGCCCTGGGATATACATACGAAATCACCCGTGGCGATCTATAAATATGATTTAGGGTGAGCCAATTCCTGATTATAGTTCTAAGGTATATCTGACTGCTCATAAAAGGCTTTACTTAACTAAACTAATTGAGGGATGTGATGGAATTAGACTGGGAAGCTGTGAGCTATCCTATCTTTGAGAGTTGTCAAGGCAACTCAGGAGGATTGAATTGAGTATCTACGGGTAGGTTTTTTTTAAAATGAGACCTGGAGGAGGTACAGGAAGGGGGAGGACCAGAAAGAACAAACAGCTGGTGTTAAGCAGTAGCTGAAGGCAAAAGGACTGGTAGGCTCAGCTAGTGAACAAAGCTGTTTGGGTCCTGCTGCTCATGCTGAGCCTTTGGAATTTATACAGGAGAGAAATTCAACAAGTCACTGGTTGGTCTTGCATGTATTCTGGACAAACAATATGCAAAAGTAGAGCAGCATATTAAATGCAATGAGGCAATTGGACTCCATTCTATTATTGTTATTGTTGATTGTACATATCCCCACTTGTTTTCAACCATTTTTCATGTGAGTTCATAAGAATACTGAATTGGAAGTAGAGAAAAAGAGAATTCTTTTCTAGAAACTGGTCCATATTTAAACCAAGCAAGACAATAGAAATAATTTAATACATTATAAATAAATGTATTATTAATAATAAATAACTGTATTGCGCTTTATCTGGCCCCCAAAAGTGAAAAAGAGAATTCTTTTCTAGAAACTGGTCCATATTTAAACCAAGCAAGACAATAGAAGTAATTTAATACATTATAAATAAATGTATTATTAATAATAAATAACTGTATTGCGCTTTATCTGGCCCCCAAAAGTTAAAACTAACATGTTTTACCATGACAGAGTACATCTTTATAGTCTCCAACAATTTCCTTTCTTCAAATCTGCACTGCCAAATACAAATATGCTTTACCAAAACTTCCTTCTTCTCCCCTGATATCCTCAGGGCCATGGTGCTTTTTTGTATGGGAGTATGTCTGTTGAATATTTTTTTCTGAAGTTTGAACCTCAGTCAATTAAAAATAAGAATCACTGCTTTTAATGTAGAATAATTATTTGTGATTATTTTTAAAAATCCAATCAATTTTCCTCAGGCATATTTTCAAAACAGCATTTTGTAGGTGTGTAAAAACTTTTAATTAACTACTGTCCAAAACCACCTATTCATTGCTTTCATAAAATAATTAGATTTTTAACAGCTAGTGCTAAACACACAGCCAAACATAAAAAGTTGATGCTAGGCTTAAAATGTGGCCTTTTGCCATCATCTCCATGTTTTGAACTCATCTATGCCGATTTGGTCATGCACGATGCATGAGTTCTTTTTAGCAGATGTATCAACAGTATCTGCTAATGAACTTTTGAGCTGAGTGAACATTACTCATGCTCCCACAGCCAGCAGTGTGCTGGTAAATGTCAGACAACTGGCTCTGAAAAGTGTGTATGTGAGATATAGGTTTATTATACATTTTACTGATATAAAGGATATGAAGCATGCAATTTACAAATAATAATAAAATATGCAATATTCATTATTGTAAATTCCATATAGCCAACTGATTCTCATGGAATACATCACTGATTTGGGGCAAATTCTTATATCTGTGGCCAAATTATGGTTGTAATTGATGTAATTGATGAATGAGTAGGTCCTACAGGAATATTAATTAACTCTTTTTGCTGATGTTAATGAGTATGATGAAAGTAAAACATCGAAGACATGTTGGAACTTCATTTTACCATCAATGACATGAGTGACTTTGCTGCAACAGATGAAGTTTCAAATACTGGGAGATAGTTTCTCAGTTTTTTGGTACTATTTATAGTGTAATGGCTATAGACATGATATATATTTAAGTTTAATATGCATTATTAACATTTTCTCCATCAGTTTTTTATGACAATAAATAAAACAATAAATAAAACAATTCCTGTTTTGTAGCATGTTGTTGATAGAGATATGGATAACAGAAAGAATAGTCTTCCTAATTAGAAGGCTAGTAGGCCAAGCCACAGACACGTCTTATTGAATAGAATGTTTGCAGCCTCGGGATTATTGCATGAGCTAAACAATACATATGTCATATCACACTGTATATGTTAAAGTACTTTAATATGCATTATAGCTACTATAACACAGCCAATTCTTTTCATTTGCTGAGTTTTCTATATACTTGCAAATAACACAGTCCCAAACGCTTTGCCAATTTTTTAGCTCTCTTCTTCAGATGTCAGATGTGTCTGGTATTCTTGTGGTTTCATCTTGCAGTAGAAGTTCCTCTCAGAGCCAGCAAACCTGTCCTAAACCACACTGAGGGCTCTTTTATCGAGCGCGCACTCACCATCTGGGAATCTTTCTTCTGTACTGGGACTTCCCTCATTATGCTCCTCTGTTGGATCTACTCAGCTTTCTACCAGGACATCCTCTTTCTTGGTTTATTTCTTCTTTTTGGTGAACTTCATTTTCCAAAAGTTTTTAAGGAAAGGGAGCTAGGGAGGTTAATTTTTTAAGACTTGCATGTCTGAAAATGTTTTCATACTAATTGGGATAGTTTGTGTAGAATTCTATAGAATTTTTCTTTTGAACATTGGAAGCTTTTTTTTTTTTTTTTTTAAAGCAGTCAGTGCTGCTACTGAGAAGCCTGAAGTAATTATGGCTTTAAATACTTTGTGACAATATTTTTTCCTCTCTCTGGAAGCTTATATAACCTTCGTCTTAGTCCCCAGTATTTAGTAATATCACTATGATGTACATTGGTTTGGTTCTACTTTCAACTAGTGGCTGTTCCATCTGTCTGGAACAATGTTCCATTTGGCAAACTTCAGCACCTCTTTCCCACCTACCATCACTACTCTCTAAAAATCGCATCCGGCCTCCTGCTGTCCGGCTGCACCCCCAATTTCCCTCAGCCTGCTCTGGTTTTAGCATAACACACATCTCATTACGTCATCAGGCCTATTTTCCAGTTCACTAATTCTCTTTTCAGTTGGGCCTAACCTGCTGGTTAACCCATCTATTTTATTTCAATTACCATTTATTTATTTCTAAAAGTTCTACTCTTAAAAAAAATGTTTTAAAAAACATATTTTTCATAGTTTCTGTCTGCTAACTCATCTTTTTTATTCCCCATTTTATATCTTTAAACAGAATAATTATATATCTACTTTATATTCATTATCTAATGATTCCAGTATCTGAAGTTTTTGTCTGCTTTTGTTGTTTGTCTCAGTTGCTGACTCCTATTTCTTGTGTGCGTGTGTGTGTATTAGTAATTAAGAAATCTTAATTTTTTAAAAATTCTATGTAGGAATTCTTTGAGGACTCGGTTGAGAAAGAATCGACATTTACTTATGCTAGGGTGCTGGCGACAGTACATCTTCCATTTCTCTTTAATCAGATTCTTCTTGGGGCATTTTGGGATAACACAGATGTGTGAATCCAGGGTTGAATGGGCTAGTTTGTCCTTGCTAATTCCCAGGGATTTTTTGTTGTTGTTAGCTAAAACACAGAGACTAGACAGTTTTCTTTTTAATCTACCATTGCTAAAAGGGTTTCTTGCAGATCATCTTGTTTTCATATGCCTAGTACTAGCAAAGTCCCAGCTTATGCAGAGTGGAGTCAGATCTTTTATTCTGACCTGCTCAGGCGCCTGAGGCTCCAGGCCACCTGCATGAATCCCATGAATGTTTTCAGACTATGCTACACTCTCAGTTTTCTCATACCTTCTGGGATTTTCTGCTTCTCTTTTGCTCTTGACTGTAGGAGATACCCTGAACTTTAAAAAATACTAGTCTATCAATTTAAAAATTTACTGTGTGGCATTTTTAACTATTTGTAGATGAGGAATTTAAGGATTGTTAGTGTATTGTAACACTGGTGATACAAATATAAGGCATTTTTAAAACTATGAATTATTTTATCATATATAATCTATATATAATGCATATAATGTGGAGCATAGTGCACATAACATCCGAGCCCCCACCAATCAGCTTATGAAATAAAACACTGACAATATGCTTGACGCTCCATGTTTGCTTTCTGTTATACTGCCCTCCCTCCCCAAAAGAGATAACTTTACCAAATATGTAAATATCCCTTGAAAATAATGTTTACTTTTGCATGTCTCCAAACTATATAAAAATCATCTAGCTGCAACTTATTTTCAACTTAACTTATCTGCAACTTAACTTCAACTATAAGATATAGTCTACCTTAAACAAACCCTGTACTCAATAAATATTTTTTTTGCTTGAAGTAAGTTTCAAGTTTCCATTCAGATTTTCAACTACAATTGCTTCTTCAAATGAACATTCATATGGTAACATATATTCTGTACCATATATGTTGAAATATACAAGAAGCATATATGTTGAAGTAGAATAAGAAAAATACTCTGCCCTTGGATAACTTATGTTATAGTAGAGAGACAGGCAATAAAGAAGAAATCAAACGCAAAAAAGAAAGAGATGATGATTTCTTATAGTAATGAGTACAATGACAAATAAATAAAAGAAGGTGATATGAAGGAGAGTGGCCAGGAGGTGAGAGCTTTCTTTACCTTTACTTGAGAAAAATTATACAAATTTTACTCCATATGTCTTTTTAATGCCATACTGGACCACCATCAACCACCCAAGAGTTATTTAATTCTCTAGGGATGTATCATCACTAGACTTGGTATTTACTAGTGATCAGGGTCCAGACTGTGTAAAGTTGCATGTTAACATGAAGATTATTGCCCAATAAAGATACCAACGGGTTCTATCTGGCAGAGAAGATCCACCCTCAATTTCATGGCTTTATTGTTCTATAGTTTTGTCTCTAATATAGTAAATTCATTTCAGTGATACATAACACTGAAACATAACATGATTTCAATGATACATGAACATATGTTCATTAAATTTTCCTTGGAAAAAGGAAAAACAGCTTTCTGGTTCTCTTATTAATGAGTTTAAAAATCTAATATTCATTCAGCACTAGTATGAGACTCGTGATTTTAACGTTTTGAAAATTATAATTTGACCAGAATTGGAATGGGAAAACTTTTCTGATAAGGGAATATTGAGTTTAAATGTAAATGACAAGAATTAGACAGCAATGTGAACAACTGGGGACAGAGTCCTCTAGGCAGACGGAATAGGACCATTGAAAACCAAGAACAGGAACGAGCTTGGAGTATTGAAGAATCAAAGATCTGTAGGGAGCAGAATAGTAGGAAGAGATGAGTTGAAAGAACTACTCAAGGGGCAGATTATGTAGGACTTTGAAGACTATGAATAATGACTTTAATAAAAGTATTTTAAAAATTTTTATCTTTCCTAGGAAGCC